>NW_022436961.1:1403494-1800138 GCF_009761245.1 Sapajus apella
CAAAAAAAAAAAAAAAAAAAAAAAAAAAATCTCTGAACCCACCTACAACCTGTAAGCCAAGGTCATAGGTGTTTCAAGATGTCCTACGTTTTTGGGCCAAACCAATGAATGAACTCCATATATTGATTTATGACTTTGCCTGTAACCTGTACTTCCCTAAAATGCATAAAACAGAGTTGAGACCTAATTGCCTCGGAACTGCCTTTTTTTTTTGAGACGGAGTCTCACTCTGTTGCCCAGGCTGGAGTGCAGTGGCATGATCTTGGCTCACTGCAACCTCTACCTCCCGGGTTCAAGCGATTCTTCTGTCTCAACCTCCCGAGTAACTGCAACTACAGGCACTTGCCACCACACCAGGCTAATTTTTTTGTATTTTTAGTAGATACAGGGTTTCATCATGTTGGCCAGGCTGGTCTTGAAATCCTGACCTCAGGTGATCCACCCGCCTCGGCCTCCCAGAGTGTCTGAACTCCTGAGCTCAGGTGATCCACTGGCCTCCCAAAGGGCTGGGATTACAGGTGTGAGCCACTGTGCACAGCCCCAAATTGATATATTAAAATTATAATCTCCAGTACCTCAGAATGGGACTGTATTTGGAGACAAGGCCTTGAAAAAGGTAATTCAGATAAAAGGAGATTGTTAGCGTGGGCCTAATCCAATACAGTATGACCAGTGTCCTTACAAAAATTAGGTGAGGACACAGAAATGCAGGGAAGGCCACATGAGGTCACAGGGAGGAGGCAGCCTGCAAGCCAAAGACAGAGGCCTCTGAAAACCAACACTTCTGTCGCCTGATCTGGGACTTCCACCCTCAGGCTGTGAGGAAGGAAGTTTCTGTTGTTTAAGCCCCTGCCTGCGGTACTCTGTTATGGCAGCTCAAGCAAACCAGGGCAGTGACCCACAGGAGAAAATGAAATCTTGGGAAAGGAACCTGCAGGTGAATCGCTGTCTCTTTTGAACTTCCTGGCACAAAGACGGGGTGGCATGCTCTGCCACAGCTCAGCTTGATGCCAAGCTCCACTCCGGAGGAGGCTGGGGGGGAGAGGGAGGGGACAGAGATGCTGACCGCTGAGGTCCATCTGCTTGGAGGAGGAAGCCCTGCAGCTTGCAGCATGTAACTGGGGCTGCGTCACAGAACCAGCGCCACCCTGCTCAGCCCAAAAAGCAGAGCAGATGGCAGCAGAGAAGAGCAGCAGGAGGGGTTCATTCGCCCCTCTCTGCCTCCAGGCAGGCACCACACAGAGCAGACTGTCAGGGCACCCTCATTTGCAGGGCCAGGGCCAGGGCATGGAGAGGGGGCACTCACCTCAGGCATGAAAACTTAGGGGGCTCCAACTGCTCAGCAGTCAGGATAAATCATCCTTTAATGCAATATTGTTAAAAATCTACATGAATGTAAACACATTCAGGATGAACAAAATGTTTCTGATATTTCCTTTTGCCTCAGGATCCAATGTGGTTAGCTTAGAGCTTTTACAGATCCTGCCTTTATTTAAAATTGTATTTTTTATCATGAATTTTTTTTGTATTAACTTTGCTCTTAAGAATTATTGCATTGGCTGTACACAGTGGCTCACGCCTGTAATCCCAGTACTTTGGGAGGCAGAAGTAGGTGGATCGCCTGAAGTCAGGAGCTTGATACCAGCCTGGCCAACATGGTGAAACCCCATCTCTACTAAAAACACAAAAATTAGCCAGGCATGGTGACAGGCGCCTGTAATAACAGCTACTCAGGAGGCTGAGGCAGGAGAATCACTTGAACCCCGGAGGTGGAGGTTGCAGTGAGCCAAGATCACACCATTGCACTCCAGCCTGGGCAACAGAGCGAGACTCTGTCTCAAAAAAAAAAAAAAAAAATTACTGCATTAAAATATCTGTCTTCAGTTTCATTCACTATATATATGCCCACACACATTACAAAATGAATACAGGTTTTAAAAATGGCCATCTACAGTCCAATTAACAGAAATGTCCTAATGTCAATTTCCTGGTTTTGATTTTGTACTATAAGATGTCATCATTGGGGAAGTTGGGTATACCAATGTTGCAATTTCCTGTAAGTCTATAATTATTTAAAAATTAAAATTTTTGCAGGAGGGTAGCACGTACCTTTAGTCCCAGCTGCTCAGGAAGCCGAGGCAGGAGGATCCCTTGAGCACAAAATGTCAAGCCTGCAGTGAGCCATGATTGCACCACTGCACTCCAGACTGGCGACCCAGTCTCTTTTTTAAAAAGTGAAAATATCGCCAGGTGCGGTGGCTCATGCCTGTAATCCCAGCACTTGCGAGGCCAAGGCGGGCAGATCACGAGGTCAAGAGATCGAGACCAGCCTGAACAACATGGTGAAACCCCGTCTCTACTAAAAAATACAAAAATTGCTGGGCGTGGTGGCGCGCGCCTGTAGCTCCAGCTACTCGGGAGGCTGAGGCAGGAGAATTGCTTCAACCCAGGAGGCAGAGATTGCAGTGAGCCGAGATTGCGCCACTGCACTCCAGCCTGGCGCCTGGCAACACAGCGAGACCCTGTCTCAAAAAAAAAAAAAAAAAAACTGAAAATATATTTATTTTGTAAATTACCGAATTTAGGGGCACCCAGGTCAATTTGAGACAACAGTGAGCATCTTACTTGCCTCTGCCAGTCCTAGCCCTGCATGTTCTGCTCTCAAACCATGGGGGACATCAGCCAAGATTCTCACCTTGTTCAGCAAAGCGCAGACATTTAGCTTTCCCTTGGGCAGTCCACAAACCCATCAGCCTGCCCCAGACCACCTGCTAATTCTGCCCCCAGGGACACTCCTTCCTGGCTACCCAGCCCTTCCCGTCTCCGTAAACACCCTGTGTGGAATGTTCAAGCATGAGCAGCAATCACATAGGCTTTGCTTTTCTTCTTTTTTGTTCTTCAACCAGTTCACTTCAATTTCCGTGAAAAGTGCTCAGGGTGTAAACAAATAATGTCACAACTCATGTTAAATTTTAGTTGTGAGTCAGGGCCTGTGGTTTTGACAAGCGCCCAGGTGATTCCAGTGTGGAAGCTGAAGTAGAGAACCACCCCTGGGGCCAGTTCCTGACTTTGGGCACATGTTAGAATCTTCTAGGGCCATTAGAAAGGCAGATTCTCAGATGCGCCCTGGACCTGCTAAATCAGAAGCCCTGGGAGTGTGCCCAGCCATCTGTGCTTGCAAAGCCCTCCAGGCAATCAGTGGTTTGAGGACCACTGATATAGAACTTTAAAAAAACAGGATGCTTGGAGCCACGCTCAGAGATGCTGGTCTCATTGACCCGAATTACAGTCCTGCTGTTCCACATAGAGAAAGTTCCTTGGGTCATTCTACTGAGTGCTGGGGTGAGAGCTGCTGCTCCACTGTGTCTTGGTGAACAGCTCAGTCTCTCTTCCTGGCTCTCCGGCACAGTGCTTCTCTGAGTGCTTATGTTTCTTGCAGAGAAACCAAAGATCTTCCTTAAGCAGCAATCCAATGAGTAAAGAGGAAATAAAGTGCTTTCAAAATGCCATTCTAAGCACCACAGCATCCAAGAGTCCCCTATGTTGTGTACGGTTTGATTTGTGTGAATTTATTTTGCCTGTTCTTCTCTTCTCTTTGTGAACTCTGGCAGGGTGAGAACAACTTCAAAAAGGTATAAGAAAAGTTGTTCTCAAGTGGTCTGGGGCACAACCTTTTTGCTCGATAGAATTCAAATCTCCGTCTGGGGATATCATTTACTCCTGATAAAATGCTGAAGAAATTTTCTTATTAGATTTAGAAAGACGTGTCCTGAGAAAGCAGTCACTCACTTGCTGTCAGTCACACACGGAGGTTCTGGAAACCAAACACATTGACCTTTCTGTATCTGGCCTCATACTAATTATCTTAACATTTTATTCCTGGATGCAGTAGTGTGCACCTGTAGACCCAGCTACACGGGAGGCAGAGGCCGGGAGTTGGATAGCTTGAGGCCAGGAATTCAAGGCTGCAGTGTGAATACCCACTGCACTCCAGCACAGGCAATCACAGTGAGACCCCATTTCTTAAAAAAAAAAAAAAATTCTTATCCACTAATATAGCCCTAACACATGTGAATTATAGCTGCCAGGCAGCTTCTCTTATAGCAATATTATAATAAAACTTTATATGGGAATACAGGTGCACACCACCACACCCAGCTATTTTTTGTTGTATGTTTTATAGAGATGGGGTTTTGCCATGTTGCCCAAGCTGGTCTCAAACTCCTAGACTCAAGTTATCTGCCTGCCTTGAGCCTCCCAAAGTGTTGGGATAACAGGTATGAGCCACTGTGCCTGGCCTGAAAAGTCGTTTTTTTGTTTTGTTTTGTTTTTGAGATGGAGTCTTGCTCTGTCACCCAGGCTAGAGTGCAATGACACAATCTTGGCTCACTGCAACCTCCGCCTCCCAGGTTCAAGCGATTCTCCTGCCTCAGCCTCCTGAGTAGCTGGGACTACAGGCGCCCTGCCACCATGCCTGGGCAATTTTTGTATTTTTTAGTAGAGACAGGGTGTCACTATGTTGGTCAGGCTGGTCTTGAACTCCTGACCTCGTGATCCGCCTGCCTGGGCTTCCCAAAGTGCTGGGATTACAGGCATGAGCCAATGAGCCACCGCACTAGGCCTGAAAAGTTTTTAATGCAAGTTATATAAATACTGTATTTACTGAAACCAATTTTATGCAATGCAAACAACAAAGAAGTATAAATAGCAGTAAATGATCATCCCCACTGAATTCCACTTCCCAAAGGGAGGATGACTGATTCCATGAGGTGTGTGTCTTACCACCTTGTATTCATTCATTCATTCATTCGTTTATCCACCATTCATTTGTCCAATATTTAATCAATCACCTATACTGTTCCAAGCTGAGCACGGGAATACATCTGTGCATGAGATAAACACAGCTTTTAAGCTCATGGATCTTACATAAATTGTAAATACAAACTCTCATATACAATTGGTTGAGCTATTACTGAAAGAAACTATTGCCTCAGCTTTCTTTTCAGCTATAGATTCGCCAAGGAAGATTAAAAACATCTTTCCCTGTCCCCACGGAGAGCAGGAATGAGCTGGGCTGTCTTCTCCCTGCTCCCACTCTTTCCACTCCACTCCTGGCCCCCTGCCCGACTTGCCAGGGCTGCGGTTTCAGGATCACTGGGGCATTAAGGTGGATTGCCCTGGACAAGGATTAGACGAGATAAAAGTGGGCTGGTTGTGGGAGGGAGATGGAGAGGGTGAAAAGCGAAGAAGTGAGATACCTCACCAGAGAAAGAGAGAGATAAGGGATGGTGTTGGCAACCACTGAAGGTGACAGTGACCAAGCCCATTGCACATAGCACACCATGGGGACAAAATTCGAAGGATGCCTAAGGAGGCGGCATAGTAGGGGGTCTGGTGCCCAGTCCCCCTGCCCCAGCCTGGGGTCAGAGCAGACCTTTGGAAGCAGTGGCTAGAGGTCTGGCAGTGCATGCCTAGCTGTGGCCAGGGTGGACTCAAAGCCAGGGCCACTTCCTCACTTCCTCTGGACTAATAACACAGGGCTGCTGCACGGCCGAGGTAAATACACTGAGCATCCATGCTCTGGGCAGTGTTGGCTGAGCACACAGTGTTATTTGATTTAAGAAAATAAAATATGATGTTTCCTGCATCCAAGTGTTGTGAAGCAAATTTATGCCCACTGGAGACACACACACACACACACACATCAAACACACACATGCACACTCATAAAGTTCCCGGTTTCGTTGATCAGCTCCTAACTGCATTGTCATTATTTTTACAGCACAGGAACTAAAACTGGACTGGAAGCCTCTTTCACTAACAATGGGGCTTGTGGCTGCTTTAGTTGAACATGTGCACTCTCAGTAAGAATGTTGAGGCCAGGCGCGGTGGCTCACACCTGTAATCCTAGCGCTTTGGGAGGCTGAGGCTGGCAGATCACCTGAGGTCAGGAGCTTGAGACCAGGCTGGCCAAAATGGTGAAGCCCCGTCTCTACTAAAACCACAAAAAATTAGTCGGGGGTAGTGGCAGGCCCCTGTAATCCCAGGTACTTGGGAGGCTGAGGCAGGGGAATTGCTTGAACGTGGGAGGCAGAGGTTGCAATGAGCCGAGATCATGCCACTGCACTCCAGCCTGGGCAAGAAGAGAGAAGCTCCATCTAAAAAAAAAGAAGAAGAAACAAAATGTTGAAGCAGTTTACTCCAAAACAGATCCTGTGTCCTTCACAAAGCCTGAACTGTCTGGGCGATGTTAATGGCTGCATGACACAGCTTAGTGTGATTAAATGGGTTCCTAAAGATGTAATGGTTATACAGCAGTCCCAGGGTCCCTTTGGGTGGTCAAAAGATCATTAGAGGGTCGAGTTGGAGTGGACCATCCCTCCTGAATTAAAGAAGCCCTGCTTTAAAACAAAACAAAACACCACTACTGAGGGATAATTTACACACACACACAAAATGTACTCTGATTCATAAAAATAAGGATACTACCACGCAGACTTATTGAGAGGATTACATTCAATGAGGTCAGATATCTAAAATGTACAGCAAGCGCTCTAAAAATGGTATTCCTTTCCCATCCCCTGCCTGGGAGAGAGGAGAGCCTGCCGGAAGGACACTCTGGCCCTGTTTAGCTCAGCGGACCAGATGTACATGAGTAATTCCCAATCAGTATCACTCTGTGAGCCGTCTGTGAGCTTAGATAATTTAGCCCAAGTGCATATTGTCTGGTTCAAACCGTGTTATGTGGGCTTTCGCTTATTTCTAATCATGCTCTAAAATGATCCTTTTGAATTAACGATTCAAAGCCCCAAAGTATCCTAGGATATCTTTAGCCTGGTTGGGGACATTAGAGAAGATAAAGAGACCGAGTTGGCTGCTTGCTTAGTAATGGAAAGTTCCTACCAGCAAGCTGCTGGAAGCTTCTAGAGAAACAGGTTCATCAGATCCTGGGGCAGGGTTAATGAGATTTACATTATACCAGGCTTCTTCTGGGAAAGGCAGTGGCTTTTTCTAAGCCCTGTGCCACAGATTCTGAAGACCTGTGCTGTCAAATCTCACTCCGTGGGAGTCCCAGAAAACAGAGATATTGGAGCATGCAACAACTTGGACAGTAACCACCTGGGGCACCTGGAAAAACAACAGAGCCTGGAAAGGCCACGTCAAGTCTAACGAGGACCGGGAGACCGGGGCCAAGAAGGAGAAGACTGGGGTGTTGCAATATTAACAGTTCCGCCAAAGGTACTATGTAAATCCCTCAGGAGCTTGGTATCTTCATCTGTAATGAAGGGGTTAGACTGAGGTCACTTTTAGCTCTAACAAACTATAATTTTGTGATACTGATTAATCCATGAACATCAGGTTCTGGGAACTTGGCTGCCCCATCAGGTTTCTGATGCACATAGAGCCCCGTGTGAAGTAACTGACGAAGACACAGGCTGGGAGGATTTGTGAGGCAAATGACAAAAGTCATGAAGCTGGCATTGGGGTGGGGAGGTAGATGCGTTTTTGATCTGCTCTATTTCAGGTAAAGGTAAGCCCTTTCCATATACATTATTGAAGGCACATGGAATACAAAACTGGAGGTTTGATAGAGAAGCCATAACTAGAAGTCACATTGGGGATCACTGGCAAATGAGATTCAACAAATATTTATTGAGCACCCAGTAGTGCCAATAAATAGTCATCCATGCAATCAACAAACATTTATTTAGCATCTATTACATGTCAATACCACAACATGTACTGTGGAAAAATAAAAAAGAAAGGAGGCACAGACTCATTTTTCAGGAATTTGCAACCAAAGTAGCATTTGAATAAGACAGAAAGAATTATGTGACAGGATGATATGAGTTCCACATGAGAAACACGGTGGTTTGGGGGGTTGAAGCAAGTGGAGAGAATTGCGGCATCAGGGAGACTTCATGAAGGAAGTGCTGCTTGAAACAGGCTTTGAAGAAAGCATAGTGTTAACTCAGTGGAAAGGGGGACTGGAGAGGGCATTTCACGGAGGAAACTGCAAGTGAATACCCATCTGCACCGGGAAGGTTAGTAGCATTCTGCATGACTAGCAAGAATCCAGGTTGGAATGTGAGCACAGGCTGTAAAGCAGCAGTGGGAATTAAGCTTTTGGTTGAGAGAGGTTTGGGTAGATCGTGCTGAAGGCTGAAGAGTTTCCATATTTGGGGATATATTAGGAGGGTGCCAGTCTCCTATTTTGTTCAGGTGTGTATGGTGGGCTGAGTGCTTAGGCTTAATAGTATTTACCTGGCTCTGCTGGGCAGACCAGATAAGATCCAGGTGAATTTCTAAGTTCTAAGATTGGATGAGCCCAGAGAGGGGTAAAGGCTGAGAGGAGAGAAAGTCTGGGGTTGGGTGCAGTGGCTCACACCTATAATCCCAGCACTTTGGGAGGCTGAGACAGGCAGATCACTTGAGGTCAGGAGTTTGAGACTAGCCTGGCCAACATGGTGAAACCCCATCTCTACTAAAAATACAAAAATTATCCAGGTGTGGTAGCAGACACCTGTAATCCCAGCTACTTGGAAGCCTGAGGCAAGAGAATCACTTGATCCCGGGAGGCAGAAGTTGCAGTGAGCTGAGATCATGCCACAGCACCCCAGCCTAGGGCACAGAGTGAGATTCTGTCTTTAAAAAAAAAAAAAATTAAGTCTGGGAATAATTTTTTTTCTTTAAGAGACAGGGTCTTACTCTGTCACCCAGGCTGGAGTGCAGTGGTATGATCATAGCTCACTGCAGCTTTAACCTGCTGGGCTCAGTGATCCTCCTACTTTATCCTCCCAAGTAGGCAGAACTGCAGGCATGCGCCACCATGCCTGGTTAATATTTTAAAAATATTTTGTGGAGCCAGGGTCTTGCTGTATTGCCCAGGCTGGTCTCTAACACCTGGATTCAAGCGATCCTTCCAAAGTGCTGGGATTACAGGCATGAGCCACTGTGCTAAGACTAGACTGATCTTTAGAGACAGTCAAAGTGGCAGGGCCAAGGTAGAAGGCAGAGGCACAGCAGCTAGAAGCTGGACACATCCACTCCACTATTTCCAGGCCCAGAAAGAAGCCATCGAGGTGGGGAGACGGATGGAAACCTTCGTGGTCTTCAAGCCTAACTCACATTCCTATCAAATTCAGGAAAACACAGAACTACGGTCCAGGGCAAACAGTTGTGGACTCAGAGATCTGGCTCATCTTCAAGACCTCAGTTTTTACCCATAAAATGGGGAGAGTATTAGGAAGACCTATGAGTTAATGTATTTAAACTAGTAGGCACTTAATTCCTCCAGCTGAGTCACAAGTACGACAGGCTTCCTAACTGCATGCAGTCGGTTCTACGAAAAATCAGGTCATGTTTTCACCAACACGGGTTGAGCATCCCTCATCCAAAATGCACAAGACCAGAGTGTTTCAGATTGTGGACTGATATGGTTTGGCTGTGTCCCCACCCAAATCTCATCTTGAATTGTAGCCCACATGATTCTCATGTGTTGTGGGAAGGACCCTGTGGGAGATAATTGAATCATGGTGGGGGCAGTTTCCCCCATACTGTTCTCATGGTAGTGAATAAATCTCATGGTATCTGATGGTTTTAGAAAGGGAAACCCGTTTCGCTTGGCTCTCATTCTCTCTTCCCTGCTGCCATGTGAGACGTGCCTTTCACCTTCTGCCATCATTGTGAGTCCATTAAACCTCTTTTTCCTTGTAAATTACCCAGGCTCAGGTATGTCTTTATTAGCAGCATGAGAACAGACTAATACATGGACTTTTTCAGATTTTGGAATATTTCCATAGACATAATGACATATCTTGAGGATGGGACCCAACTCTAAACACAAAATTTATTTATGTTTTATATTCACATTATATACATAGCCTGAAGGTAATTTTAGACAATTAAAAAAAAATTTGAGACAGAGTCTCACTCTGTTGCCCGGGCTGGAGTGCAATGGCACAATCTGGGCTCACCAACCTCTGCCTCCCAGGTTCAAGCGATTCTCCTGCCTCAGCCTCCTGAGTAGCTGGGATTACAGATGCCCACCACCACGCCTAGGTAATTATTGTATTTTTAGTAGAGACGTGGTTTCAAGATGTTGACCAGGCTGGTCTCAAACTCCTGACCTCAGGTGATCCACCCGCCTCGGCCTCCCAAAGTGTTGGGATTACAGGCGTGAGTCACTGCACCTGGCTCATTTTATACAATATTCTTAAGAATTTTGTGCATGAAACAAAGTTTGTGTACACAGAACTGTCAGAACCAAAGGGGTCAGTATCTCTACCCCCATGTGGACTGCCTCCCCAGTCTGTGGTTGTTCAGCATCACCATTGTGTCTGACTCTGAATTTTTCTGCTACTGATAAGCAATCATGTTTTTATACTTATCCATATATAAGTACTTAGTAAAAAATATGACAAACTATTAATACAGTGAAAAATACTGTGTTCCAGGTAACTAAGCAGCTCAGTAGCATCCCCAGAACACCTGCATCAGCTGTGAGACAACAGCAACAAACAGAGGCAGGTGTCAGGCTCCTCCTAACTGTGCTATGTTCGATTCAAAGGTTCCTGTATTTTATTTTTTAGGTGAGAAGAAATGTTAGAAGCAGTTGAGGGACCAGGAAGTGGGTTCTCTAGGAATGAGGAGGCTCTACTGGGTGGCTTTTAAAAATGTTTCCTCTGGAGTCATCTGCCTCATTAACAGCTTTTGTCTTAGACCTCTCCCTTTGATTTTATAAACTGCCTGATGATTTCTTGTTCTGTTATGAATCTTTCAATAAGCCCAGCGCATGTTTTCACCATCTCATCAACAGGCACTTTTTCTGCAGTGTTAACAATGTCATCTTCCTCATCACTGTTATCACCTGGATTCAGAAACATTTCAGCAATTTCACCATTGGTCAATGAATGAACTATGGAAGCCTCATTATTGATGTTAAAAATTCCTTCAGGGCCGGGTGTGGTGGCTCATACCTGTAATCCTATCACTTTGGGAGGCTGAGGCTGGCGAATCGCAAGGTCAAGAGATCAAGACCATCCTGGTCAACATGGTGAAACCCCATCTCTACTAAAATACAAAAATTAGCTGGGCGTGATGGCACATGCCTGTAGTCCCAGCTACGTGGGAGGCTGAGGCAAGAGAATTGCTTGAACCCAGGAGGCAGAGGTTGCAGTAACACAAGATTGTGCCACTGCACTCCAGCCTGGTGACAGATCAAGACTCCATCTCAAAAAAAAAAAAAAAAAAAAAAAAACCTTCAATATCTACTTCTTCCAGTTTACAGAAGGACTCTGAGGATACATGTATTTTTCATATGTAAGGAGATTAGACATCATTTTTTCTCACTTGACATACAGAATCCTTCAAAGTCACTACCTTGTTCATCATGATCACTGAACATAGTCTCAAGCCAGAGGTTTCCCGCCAGGTGTGCACCTCTGTGTCTGTCTATAGTCACTGGGTTCCAGGCATTAGAAGCAGCGTATACAGCATCCCCACGCTAAACTCCTTTTGAAGACTTCCCGTACCCACACCTCCATTCACTGCTGCCAGCACGCTGTTCAGGAAAGTGTTGTTGTTGGTTGTTTTTGTTTTTTTTTTGAGATGGAGTTTTGCTCTTTTTGCCCAGGCTGGAGTGCAATGGCCCAATTTTGGCTCATAGCAACCTCCACCTCCCAGATTCAAGTGATTCTCCTGCCTCAGCCTACCGAATAGGTGGGATTACAGGCTTGCACCACCACGCCCAGCTAATTTTTTGTACTTTTAGCAGAGATGAGGTTTCTCCATATTGGTCAGACTGGTCTCGAACTCCCGACCTCAGCCTCCCAAAATGCTGGGTCTGCCCACCTCAACCTCCCAAAGTACTCAGATTATAGGCGTGAGCCACAAAACCTGGCAAGAAAGTGTTTTTATATTTATTCCTCATTGATGTGAGGACACTCTGATCACGTGGTTGAATTAAGTCACATTTTGGGAAAAGTACATAGCGTAAACATTTTTAATGAGAATTTCAGCTGGGAAATGAGCAGAATGGTTGTCAAGGAATCACAAAGTCTTGCAGTTGTCATCCAGTCTAGCTTCCCTGCAGCAAGCATGAGCCGCTGGCAGAAAAGTGTTTGTGGAATGAATTAGAAAAGATGACCCTGTGACCCATGCCTTTGCGTCAGCATAATAATGGACTGGTAAGAAATTCACTCCTTGAAAACAGTGAGGACACAAGCTCTTGCCCATTACAGCAAGCTGACCCTAAGGCCTGCCTGCTGCATTAGCGCAGCCCTGCACAATTGCTGTGTCCTTAGCATCCTTAATACTTGGGGGCCGCCTCATCAGCTGTTGTCAGTCTCTTTCTGGGATAATTATGCCAAAACAGTGATGTTTCATCGGCATTATAGACTTGTTCTGGCGTAGACTTTCATCAGCATCAACCCTAGAAAACTTATCAATGAATTTCTCTGGTGTTTTGTGATCATCAGATGCTTTGTCACCCCACGTCTTCAACAACTTTAATGCTGTGTATTTAATTTCTGCAACCGGCCTGTTGAACATTCACAGTTCCCTTCAATTGCCAGTCCAAAGTGATAGATCTTTGCTTATTTCAAAATCACCATGAAGTGACAGGTGTTCATTGCCACACTGATGGATCCACTCCTTTTTTTTTTTTTAGATGAAGTCTTTGTGGCCCAAGCTAGAGTGCAGGTGTGATCTCGGCTCACTGCAACCTCCACCTCCCAGGTTCAACGGAGTCTCCTGCCTCAGCCTCCTGAGTAGCCGGGACTACAGGTGTGCTCCACCATGCCCGGCTAATTTTTGTATTTTCAGTAGAGATGGGGTTTCAACATGTTGACCAGGCTGGTCTCGAATTCCTGACCCCATGATCTGCCCACCTCAGCCTCCCAAAGCGCTGGGATTACAGGTGTGAGTCACTGCGCCCGGCCTGGATTCATGCTTTCAATAACGATCGAGATCTTCATTTTAGCATTATGCACTGTTTTTCTATTTATCATTGGCGTCTTTTAATCACTTTCAGGATAGAACTTCCACAGTTTATCCTTCTGTTTCCGCAGGTCATCTATGGCATCCATTCTGACACCAATCTCTTCTGTAAGACACTTCACACACCACTTCCAGTTTCTCTAACAGCTTGACTTTTTGTGCTGCAGGTAAACATAAATGCTTTCTCTTATCACCGTTACCCACAGAGGTATCTGCAGGCCCTTTTAACATTTTCAACAATATCTTTGCGCCACAGACCAGAGAATAAGCAAAAAAACACAGTGAGTGATGCATGCAGGTCTTGGCCCCATGTGGGGTACCTTGTGAAACCTACATTTGGCCTGCACATATGCCATTTTCTCAGCCTTTGTGGGCATGGCCGTGGGGCGGGGGTGGAATCTGGGTATGTACACTAAACATGTATTGCAGCAGAAGGGGGCTAGGAGGGTCTGAAGGGTCTTTTCCCTCCCAGATGGGGATGGTAAATAAACTGTGTGTTGTGCAATTGAGTTTTGACTGTGACCCTTCACATGGGCTCAGGTGTAGAGTTTTGTACTTGTGGCTTCATGTTGGTGCCCAAAAAGTTTTGGATTCTGGATTTTCAGATTAAGGATGCTTAGTCTGTATCAGCAGAATAACAAAACACAGTGAGCCTGCCCTCCCCAGAGTGCTATAAAGAAGTTGCACTGTGCTGAAATGTCACCAAGACAGTGGCCCAAGTATCAGAATCTAAAAGAAGGAAAAATTCCAGAATGAACTGTATTCTGAAACCAAGAGCTTGGGCTTTCTGACCTTTTCCGTTTTTAACTCCTATTTTGTATTCCAAATGCAATTCCCCCATCCCACCAGACACTGTAGCCTTTCTGCCACCTCCTTGCCATGACATGGTGAGAAAAACCCGAGTGCAGTCATGATGAGCTGATGTTTGCAGAGAGTGTTGGGAGTCTTGCTGGTGCGTGCTTCACAAACACAGGATATTATTTCTTAGCTGCTGCTTAAAGAAGGGAGAGACAGGGAGGAGAAATCTCCTCGTGTTCTGGGGCAGCAGCAGGGAGCAGGTCAGGGGAACAGGAAATAACCAGCAATTTCCCAGAGCCTGGGAGAGAGCAGAGCCATGGGAGGGGGGGAGGGTGAGGCTTTGAAGCCCATCTCAGCGAAGAGGGCGGCCCATATTTTCCACATTGCATTGGAGGGAGCAAGGCCTCCTGAGCAACTCAGTAATAAAGACAAACATATTTTTGCAAGTAAATTGTTGGCTGGAAGGCTCATGGGAGGTAAGCAGAGATCCTGGCAGCTCACCCTCTCCTGCTGGGAGTTCTGTGTATATAAACTTCCTGGGGAGAATCTGCACCAGTCCCTCTTGACAGGCACCTTAGGGAGAGCCAGATCTTCAGTCTCCATGCCCCACACTGAGTTTGACACCAAAGGTCACAAAGCCATCAGCAAGAATCAGAGTCTGTTGTCTTTGTTGTACAAAGCAAAAGGCAGGAGCCACCTCCCAGCACCTGACCTCTAATGCACAGTAAACCCAGCACAGCTCTCTTCACATTCTTCTAAGGATTCATACAAGGGCAGCAAGGAAACCTACCTGCCTCATAAACCAACCCTGTTCTCCACGCTATGCCTCTTTATGATTCCACATCCCTTTCCAGGAGAAGTTTGAAGTTCTGAAATTCAAAACTGAAGTTTATCTAAATTAAAGACTCAGCAATGGAGCTTTCTCTTTTCCCAACTCTAACAGAAGTTATTTTTGAAAAAAAATCCACAATGGACTTACTCCAATTGCGCAAATACTTATTAAGAATCTACTGCCTGCAAAACACATGCTAAGCACCACGAGAAAGATTCAGAAATGAAGACAGTTCGAATGATGCTTGTGATCTGTAAGACACAAACGCATAAATAAAGTATGAGCATCAGGCAGGCAACTGTCCTATTAGAACATAAAGGATAAAAAGGGATTCTCTTTTCCTCCTGGGAGAATCGAGAAATTGAGTTTGACACAGGTTGGCATTGACATGGCCCTAAAGAAAAGGACTTCGGCAAGTGACCCCCAGTGGCAGCAGCTGTTTTCCACCTGCAGATTCAAGGAAGGAAGAAGCAAGAAGTTGTGAATACCTGGATGTGGCTGGAATATGTTTTGGGTAGAGAGTGTTGGGGAGGCGAGAAGGAGCAATAGCTATGGAAAACAGGCTAAGGAGTTTGGACTTTTTTCTCTGTGAAAGAGGAAAGAATTAAATGTTCTTTAAAATGAGCAAAATGCTGTTAGAATGGAGTGAGCATGGATGGAGTCAAGACCGGACTGTTAGGATAGCACAGGCGAGAGAAGCTGGAGACGGTGGTCATGGGCTTGAGCTCCTAGAGCTCCTAATCAAGCCTCATCCTTCTCAGGCAAGTGTCAGGGAGCCACACGTGTTAAGGTGGAGATGCAATAGCTTTGTAGATACAAAGAACAAGGGGCCCAAGTGTCATCACTGGACACATGTGTGATACCTGGGACACTTGTCACAGACATGACCATCTGGATTTATGCTACAACCTGAGGTCTGCAGTCACAACACTTTCTGCTAGCTGCTTCAGTGAAGAATGAAGCCAGACCAATGTGGGGTGGGGCAAGTCTCCAACACTACAGGCTCAACAAATGGTGACATAGGCCGAGCTTTTCAGATTTAAAGAAGAGCACGTCCAGTATCATGTACCACGCTGATCAGAATTGTGCACCGTGCTAGTCAGTATCATGTACTGTTCTGGTCAATACATATCATGGACCCTGCTGGTCAGTATCATGGACCTTGCTGGTCAATGTCACGTACCATGCTGGTCAGTATCAGGCACTGTGCTGGTTGGTATCATGGACGGTGCTGGTCAGTATCGTGTACCGTGCTGGTCTGTATCATGTACTGTGCTGGTTTTTCCCCGATTCCACTCAGATCTGCTCTGTACCTGGGAGCCTGAGCTCTACAAAATACATCTTCCCTCCCCTCTGGTTTCCAGCTGGGCTTCAATCTAACGTTGGACACCATCCAGCAATGGTTCCCTTAACTCTGCCCACACCTCTGTACCTAGTTCCATCAATTATTATCTTCTAGGAACAATAAATTCTTGTCAGTGTGCCATCTGTTTCTTGCTGGGATCATGACAAATATATTAATCCTCTATATGTGCCATCAATCGTCATAGCAACCCTGGAAGGTATTGTTTCCATTTCGTAGATAAGGAAAATGAGGCACAAAGAGGCTAAGAGATTTTCTGTGGCAGAGGCCGTAACACTCACCTGTTACAATGCCCCCTTGCCTCCATCCCAGCCCTGAGAGATGTTCTGGCCAATAGGCTACAAGAAAAAGTGATGAGCTGGGTGCAGCAATGCATGCGTGTAATCCCAGCACTTTGGGAGGCTAAGGAGGGAGGATTGTTTGAAGTCAGGAGTTCGAGATCAGCCTGGGAAACATAGTGAGACCCCCATCTCTACAAAAAAAATTTTTTAATTAGCTGGGTGTGGTGTCAGGTGCCTGTGGTCCCGACTATTTGGAAGGCTGACATGGGAGGTCCGCTTGAGCCTGGGCAGTCAAGGTTGCAGTGAGCCACTGCACGCAAGCCTATGTGATAGAGTGAGACCCTGTGTCTAATAATAATAGTAAACATTTAAAAATATAAAGTGACGTGTGGACATGGTGGGGGGTGGTGTAGGCGCCTCTCTGTCAGTGCAATCTGGGGACCTGGAGGTGGGAGTTGCATGAGGTGAACAGTGCGTGCTGCTTAGCCACTGGAGAGAAGGCAGCTTCCTCGCACCCACAACCAACTTTATGTGAGTGGAATACAAACTTTCATGTGTGAAGCCAAGAGATGTGTTACCATACACCCATCCAAGCCATCTGCTTTCCTAAGGTCACTAGCAAATGGCAGAACCAGGATATAAGCAGGATACAGGACAGCTGTACATCCTGTGCTTTGTACAAGGAATTAATTAGGAGGAAGAAAAAGCAAAACAAAACAGTACTAGGCCAAGTGAAACCAAAGCCTGGGGCATTTTCTTTTGCTTACTTTTTCCATAGTTGTTCTGCCCTTCCTAGTACATCCACCCATCAAGCTAGGAGCTTAAATTTCCTGAGCGCTTGACACAGGCAAAGAAATGTGTTACATATGTTGCCTTGTCCTTACAGGAGGCATGCGCAATTATTATCCATGGTTTTTATTTGAGGCAGCTGAGTTCAGAGGGGTTAAGTAATGTTTGAAGTTCACGTAGGTGGTAAGTGTCAGAACTGGGATTTTTTAACCCAAGATGTGTGACATCAAAGCATAATCTTATGCTATTACTTAGCATAAGATTTTTGCCAAAGCTGACAAGGGAGGGTGGCATGAAAATGGTGACACACACATACACACACACACACTGAGCCACGTAAGATTGAAGGGAACCAATCCAATGAACCACAATGTTACCCAAAGGCCCCGCCACTGCACTTAAGCAAATGTTCTCAGCAGCCAAGATAAAGTAGCTTTTAATCAGAAAGCTGAGTGCTGTGCTTGGGAGCTCCACTGCTATTTCTATGCTTGAAGAGTTTCTGTTTTGCAAGGTCAATGGTCCAGGTTTTGAGAACTAGCTATTTAGGTAAATGTGTGCTATGGAAATTGAGGGGTGTGCTTATCGAGGTGGCTTTGCATGCCTAGGCAACCACAGGGTCACAGGGTGCTTACTGTGGTGGGACATTCACCCACCAGCAATTCCATGTAAACCATTCCTCTAGGAAATAATGACATTTGGCATAGAGTGGGTCTGACCTGCGGAGCACACCCACCATCCAGATGTCCATCTTTTACATCATGGTGAATCAAACACACCAGGGATCTCCGAACCACCCAGCACAACTCACTCTTACTTAGTAATAACATTTCCTTCTTTCATCCTGTATATTTCTTTTTTTTTTTTTTTTAAGAGTCTCGTTGTGTTGACCAGGCTGAAGGGCAGTAGTGTAATTTTGATTCATTGCAGCATCAATTTCGTGGGCTCAATGGGTCCTCCTGCCTCAATCTCCTAAGTAGCTGTGGCTACAGGCATGTACCACCAGGCCCAGCTAATTTTTTTATTTTTTTCAGACAGAGTCTTGCTTTGTTGCCCAGGCTGGAGTGCAATGGCATGATCTTGGCTCACTGCAACCTCCACCTCCCGGGTTCAAGCGATTCTCATGCCTCAGCCTCCCAGTAGCTGGGATCACAAGTGCCCACCATCACTCCTGACTAATTTTTGTATTTTTAATAGCGATGGAGTTTCCCCATGTTGGCCAAGCTGGACTTGAATTCCTGATCTCAAATGATCTGCCTGCCTCGGCCTTCCAAAGTGCTGAGATTATAAGCATGAGCCACCATGCCCAGCCCTAGCTAATTTTTGTATTTTTGTAGAGACAGGGTCTTGCTATGTTGTCCAGGCTCGAATTCCAAGATTCAAGCAATCCACCTGCCTTGGCCTCCAAAAGTGTTGGAATTACAGGCATGAGCCAACTTGCCCAGCCTGATCGCGTATATTTCTTAACTAGTCTTCCATTTGGCTCATATAATGACATCAATGCTAGCATACAATTCACATTAGGAAAGCGAAGATAAAGATACATATGTGAAATTATATAAGATAAAGTTGCCTAAATAGAATGCAGCCTAATTCAGGCATCCCTGTTACCACGTCTGGGTTTCTAGAGCAGTCCAAGATGTAAGCAACATTTATAGATCTGGGTTTAGTGACTTCCAGCCAACTTTTTTTTCTGGTTATGTTAATATTTCTTTTTTTGTGAAATGTTTTTTCCTAAGGGTGATTTTTTAATATGGGAAAAAACTACCTTTTCCACCAATAAGGTGGAATAGATATCCTGCTAAAGCAATGCTAAATAAAACATCTAAAAATATTAAATACAAAAATATTTATTTATTTATTTATTTATCTGAGATGGAGACTCATTCTGTCACCCAGGCTGGGGTGCATGATCTCCACTCACTGAAACGTCCACCTCCCAGGTTTCAGCAATTCTCCTGCCTTAGCCTTCTGAGTAGCTGGGATTACAGGAGCCCACCACCATATCTGGCTAATTTTTGTATTTTTAGTAGAGACGGGGTTTCACCATGTTGGCCAGGTCAGTCTCGAACTCCTTACCTCAAGTGATCTCCCCACCTTAGCCTCCCAAATTGCTGGTATTACAGGCGTGAGCCACCTCACCCGGCCTGAATACAATAATTTTTTTAAGCTTTTTTTTTTTTAAATTGACTGCACTTTCAAGACGGCAGGGGCAATTCTCAGGAGTTGGAAATGAAGAGACCAGGAAACTATGGTGGTGAGCAGTTCTGTCAGCCTCTGTCCGTAGACCCTATGAAGGAGTTTACCATTCTCAGTTTTCAAAGCCCTGAGTTTGAATGGCCTCATGAGGTGAGGAGACAAGGCCTTGGGTCCATACAATTTGGGAAGCTGGAAATGAGATGCATCACATATATTTGCCACCCTCAACAAAAAGGTGGGCCTGAAAACTCCACACCCTGAAACGATCATGACAAAGAAATGTATCTGCTTTGGCCTTGGCTCTAGGTGCAGGGGAAAAAGGGTCCCCAAAATTCACATAACCATAGCCTTCCGACACGTGGATTTGGGGAATGAATTTAAATCACCTGGGCTGTCCAGAAACCCCAGAGCTAAGAACGACCTTAGAGGGGTCTTGGGTTGAGGGCAACTAGCAGAAGGTAAAAGTAAATCCTTTTTGGAGGTTTGCACACTCAACCAAAGCTTCTCAAAATTCCACACATAAAGCCCAAAGGCCACGAGCTCACAGCCCCAGTCACAAACACATAGGTGAACAAGCTACCATGAGCAAGAGGCAGCAGAAACGACCACCACCAAGCTAATCCCCAGGGGCACCAGGTAGGGGACTTATCCCATACAGAATATAAAACAACCCTGTTTACACTGTTTACAGACATAAAAGGGATTCAAACACATATACAAAAAATCAGAGTTAGCCAGGCATGGTGGCACACACCTGTAGTCCCAGCCACTCGGCAGGCTGAAGCACAAGAATTGCTTGAGCCCAGGGGGCAGAGATTGAGCTGAGATCGCACCACTGCACTCCAGCCTGAGCCACAAGCAAGACTCTGTCTCAAAAAAAAAAAAAAAAAAAAAAAGAAAAGAAAAGAAAAGAAAAAGAAGATGGTATCAAAAAGATCAGACAGACTTGGAAAAATAAACACAGTACTTCTAAAAATAATAAAATAAAATAAATAGTGGAAATTAAAACTCAATCGATAGGTTAAAAAAACAGCTGAAAGAATTAGGCGATAATTTCCTGGGCCTGGAAAATTCAGGTTTTTGCCTTGAGAATGTTTAGGCTAAGAAGCACCCAGCTGGATCTGTGTCCCTTTGGAGCTGGGGTCCTCCAGCAGCACTGGTTGTCTGCGGGACAGAAGGAACGTCCATCCTGTGTCAAGTAGGACAGAAACGATGACCCTAGCCCTAGAGTTCCCATGGACTTCTAAAAGAAAAGTTTTTTTTACTTAAAAAAATTATTTTTTATTTAAAGCTGCTTAGAACAAAGGTCTTCAGAAGCCATCCACATAGTTTTCTACTTAGGAGGAGATATCTTCCCCTCAACCAAAAGAAAAACATCTGAAACTTGATGTGCACAAATGTTTAATGTTGAAGTCTGCAGGTGTGTGCGTGTGCATATGTGTGTATGTAAATTTTAAAGTAAGACTTTACTATGCTTTAACAGAATGTTCTGTTGAAAACAGAAGAGACAGGAAGAATTATGAACAGCAAAATACACGAAGATCTTACCAAGACTTCAACACAGAGACAAAGAAATAAAAAATATGGAAGAGAAAAACAAATATGCTGATGGATGGAATGAGAAGATTGGAAGCACAGTGACTAGGAATTCCAGAAGAAGAATTATCAAACGTTCAATGGCAGGAAATTCTCCAGAGTTGATGAAAGATACAAATCCCCAGTTTTAGGGAAGAAGTGAATCTCAAGCTAAATAGCAAAAAATGAAGCCCAGGCCACATCATTGTGAAACTAGATCACCAAAACAAAGAGAACGTCTTAGGAGTAGCCAGGGAGGAAAGACAGTTTATCTATAAGGGCATAAAATCCAGACTGTCAGCAGAGCTATCTCATTGACAGTCATAAGACATAGGTACAATATTTTTCAAGCGTGAAAAAATAACTGTCAACCTAGACAACCTATCATTCAAGAACAAGGACAAAAATAAGTTATTCTCCCCTCCTTCTCTCTCTCTCTCTCCATATATACGCATATATGTCCTTGTTCTATGTCCGTATAGTTTACTGCAGCTCAAAGTTAAAGCTTTCCAAGATCTTCGAGTGTTGTGGAGCCGTGCAATACGGCAGACAGTTGACTGTCTCCTAGAGTGTGCTCTGCACTTCTCTTTGTCCTTCTAGTAATAGAATTCCCCCCACCTTGCATTTTAACTGGGCACAACAGTTAGAGACTACATTTTCCAGTGCCCAGCTGGTATGGTTTAAGGGGTGAATGAGAAGGGAGAAATCTGAGACAGAGAATAAAGACAAACTATCAAGAAGAAATAGGAGACAATAGCTGGAGGGGAGCATGTATTCCAGAAACAGTTTTGCTTTTTTTTTTTTTTTTTTTCTTTTAAAGATGGGGTCTCACTGTGTTGCCCAGGTTAGTCTTGAACTCCTGGCTTCAAACAATCTTCTTTTCTCAACCTTCTGAGTAGCTGAGATTACGGGCACAAGCCAGCACACCTGGCTCAGGTTTGCTATTTTTAAAGACAATCGATAGTACAGCATGTTTGTGTGTATGATCCAATGAGAGAGAGAAAATGTTGCAAAATAGACAAGAGGGAAAGCTGAAAGAAGGAAGGTCTTGACGGCAAGAAGGGGTCCGGAGCTTGTGTGGTAGCAGAGGTTGGCCTTTGATAGAGCTGGAACCTACCCAACTAGATAACCAGATAATTTTCCAGCATCCATGCCATCTCATTACATTTTAATAATTCAATGAAACATCTTGAACATTAATTGCTTTTCCTAAAAGGAGAAATTCTGTACTCCTTCAGAGTAGACATCATTAATGAGACTTAGAATCTCCAAGTAAAAGAAGATGATTCATGTTTAAGATATAAACCAGAGTGATCCCAGACAACGGGGAATGTTGAGAATAGGGTTTGAGGGTACCCAAAATGTGTATGTGAAAGGATTTAAGCAAAGATGCCTAGGTTCATTGCTGGTTATTTTTCCTTGCTTTTCTATAATGCAGATCTGAGAATGAGTTCTCTGAAGGTCAGACAAAGGACTCACGGAAGAAAGTTGTTGAGGAGGTAATAGGACAAAGAGACAACTCTGTGAAGATGTCCCATGTGTGGGACCCTAGGAAAGACTGAATAAAAGGTGGAGGTGCTAACAAAGCCAAAAGTACCCACATCTCGAGCTGACAGAATGAGGCAAGGGACAGGGTCAGAGGGAATTATTCTGGTACTATAATTTAGTAAGGACTTTCTGAAACTCCAGTCGTGTTGAGATTAAGTAGTTATGGCCTAGTGGCAACTTCATGGGAAAAAGCCAGAGGGAAAATTAACTTGCATTTGACATGAAACACATACTCTGTGGGTATTCATCAGAGTAAATTATATGCATTGGGGATGTTCAAAAGCACTTCCTTTTTTTTCCTTAATGAATATGTACTGTTGGATAACATCGTACTGCCCTCTTGGCTTTTAGTAACAATCAACAATTTCTGATGCCTATAATCTCGCGTTTAACTGTCTATACTTATGATTAAATTGAGGATACATACACATTACCATAATCCCCAGGAATTGCATATTATTTCCTACCAATCCTTAGTTCCTTGCTCCTCAGCAAAACGCAGGATTCCAGCCAGACTGGCGGGCAATGCCGTGGGAGAGCCCAGTGCTGGGAAGAAGACCCAGCCTCAGGGGGAGCCTGGGAGGCCGTGTGAGCTGGCCCAGCTGCCAGCCAAGGAATGGAAGCGCCAGACTGGGAAGGTGCTGGGGCAGAGGGGTGGGAGAGGGCCAGGATGGGCATTTCCACGCCTCTCTCTGTCACCTTGAGAACACGGGACGTTGGCTATTAATAATCAGCAGCTGCGTCCTGCTATCCTGGGGAGCCTGGGGAAACCATGACTAGGAGGGCATCCTGCACGTGGAAGGCAGCTGGGCTGGAGGGAGTGACAGTTGCAGCCTGGCCCAGGCCTTCCTCCTCTTCCTGTGGGGCCTCCCTTGGTGCTTCTCTCCATGGCTCTGTGGTGAGCGTGCAGAACACAGGCACATGAGGTGCTCTGTTTACAAGATGGAAAGAGCCAGGTGGTTCTAAGAGGTCATTTTTAAAGGAGGAGGCTGTAATCCCAGCACTTTGGGAGGCCGAAGTGGGTGGATTGCTTGAGCTCAGGAGTTCTCCACCAACCTGGGAATCATGGCAAAACCCCATCTCAACAAAGGATACAAAAATTAGCCAGGTGTGGTGACATGTGCCTGTAATCCCAGCTACTTGGGAGGCTGAGGTGGGAGGATCACTTGAGCCCATAAGGTCGAGGCTGCCATGAGCTATGATCTTGCCACTGCACTCCAGCCTGATGACAGAGTCTCCAAAAAAAAAAAAAGCAGGCAAGGGAGCAGTGCCATGTACTGTACTCAGCTGTTTCTCACAGCAAACCAGGGGGCAGGTAGCACAGGTGCAATCACTCACATTTCAGAGAAAGGGCACTGGAGAGGTAAAGTGATTTTCTCCCGGTCAGTGGCAAACAGGGATCAGGCTCCAGGTCTCTGGCGTCATCTCAAGGACTGGTTCCATCAGGGCTCAGAATTGGAAGTATCTTAATTAGCAGATGTGCCTTAATGAAGATGTGAAAGAAGGGACCTGACATTAATTGCTACCTCCTCAATTATGCTTTGATGAGACAGCATCCAAGAGTGACTGACTACCTAACATAAGTAGTTTTATAGAACTATAACAGAAAATAGTCATTTTAATGTCCATGTCTTGACCAGCATAGGCCTAAAGCACTACCGAGGTGGTTTATGAAAGCACTTCCCATTCTGTGTTCACAGACTTGGAAAGTGGGCAGCAGTCCTGAAAATTGTATATATTCTGCAGAATTAAGAGGATCTGACAGCAAAGGATCACAAATACAGGAGCATCACACGTTATGACCTCATCGCACGTTATGTTACTCAGGACTGTAACAGTTGTTACAGTCCTGCGTCTTAGCCCAAGCAGACACTAGTAACCAAGATAAAAATGGGCAGAGAGACACGGAAAGGAGGAAAACTCCACTAATCCATTTCCTATCAACAACTGGTTCTGCCGCCACTTCTCCCTGGCCACAGAAACCTTTGGCTTCTATTTCAAAAAGTGTGGAAGGGACGTAGAAAGAGCAAAGACCCAGCCTCTTCCCATGCGCCTGTGGGAGAAGTCTAGAAACTGCTCCTGCGTCGACCTCCCATCCTGGCCGGAATGAAGGGAAGGAGCCCTCCAACCTTGGGAGGCCTATGCCCTCTTCCCCTTTCCACAATCCCAGCTCCTGCCCAGATTGAAACTCTTACTGTTAGAAGCGGGGTAGGTCGAGGAAAGGGATCACTAGGAATAAACATGAGGAGCGTCCAAGGCACCTCATGAACAGGTGTTGGTTTATTGTCATGAGCTAAAAATTGCTTCTTTAACAAGTTTTTAATGAATTTCTGCTGCAGACTCAGTGCTATGGGAGGCACTGAGGGGCCACAGAAACTTCTAAAAGGCTTGCAATGCAGTTAAGGACATGATATGCCTATGGCACAGGAAGCTTCAATGGATAACACCAAAAAATATAACTAAGCCACAGACTGCAACAGAAACCATAAGAACAACTAAGGAATTAAAGAGAAAGGGACCAGCTGAGCCCCGTGGCTCACACCTGTAATCCCAGCACTTTGGGAGGCTGAGGTGGGCAAAATCACCTGAAGTCAGGAGTTTGAGACCAGCCTGGCCAACATGGTGAAACCCTGTCTCTACTAAAATTACAAAAATTAGCTGGCATGCTGGTGGTGTCTGTAAGTTCAGCTACTTGGGAGGCTGAGGCAGAAGATTCACTTGAACCCTGGAGGCGGAGGTTGCAGTGAGCCAAGACCACACCATTGCCCTCCAGGCTGGGTAACAAGAGCAAAACTCTGTCTCAAAAAAAAAAAAAAAATGCTGGGCACAGTGGCTCACACCTGTAATTCCAGCACTTTGGGAGGCTGAGGTGGGCCAATCACCTGAGGTCAGGAGTTTGAGACCAGCCTGGCTAACATGGTGAAACTCCATGTCTCCTAAAAATACAAAAATTAGCTGGGTATGGTGGCGTGCGCCAGTAGTCACCGCTGCTTGGGAGGCTGAGACAGGAGAATCACCTGAACCTGGGAGGTGGAGGTTGCAGTGAGCTGAGGTTGTGCCACTGCATTCCAGCCTGGGCAACAGAGCGAGAATCCATTTCAAAAAAAAAAAAAAAGAGAGAGAGAGAGAGAAAGGGACCAAAGAGGGTTTCCTAGCACCCAGGAGGAATTCACAAAAACATTTCCAGAGCAAAAAGCGAAAGTGTCTGTAAAGGGGTACATCCTCCCCTGGACTATGAATTCCTTATGGGCAGGAACCAGTATGATAGACAGTTCACTGGGAGTGAAGGGAATGGTGTAAATTTGACTACATCAGAATTTTGTCCGGAATCAACCTTGCCTACCTCCACCTGATTTAGTTAGAATACTGTAGTGTGAGTGGCGGTTTGGAGAAATTTGCCCGAGTAAATCCTGAACAGGTAAGTATCCTGAAGTTTTTGGCTTAAACATAAACACAACTTCACAGTCTCTCTGGTGGCCCAGGGACGGTGACCTTTCTTAGTGTCTGCAGGAGATACACATGAAGCCAGTGTCACTGGAGCCAGGGGCCTACTGGCAAGTTCCCAGGTAAAGGTGCAGGGCTAAACCCCAAGAGCAGCTCTACCTCAGCACTACTGGGATGGATCATTCTCTGTTGCGGGGGCTGCCCTGTGTGTTCTTAGTGGCGTCCCTAGCCTCTGCCACTCTGTGCCAGTAGCGCCCACCCCTCCCCAACCCGGTCCAACAATCAC
The DNA here is from genome assembly GCF_009761245.1 of Sapajus apella. NCBI lineage: Eukaryota > Metazoa > Chordata > Mammalia > Primates > Cebidae > Sapajus > Sapajus apella. Next base: position 1,429,606 of record NW_022436961.1, read on the forward strand.
CAATGTCTCTAGCAGCATCAAACATCCCCCTGGCTCTAGGGATCAGGAGATCGCCACACTACCGTGCCACAGGAGGATGTCTATAACCAAAGTGTCTGTGCCCTGCTCATCATTCACACAATCCCCTGGCAAAGCCACTTTGCTTCTGCTGATAGCATTCCTTTAAATCTGAAGGGAACCTAGACTTCCTGTAATTCTAGGATCTCTTTTTAAGGAGATAAAAGCCCAGGAGGGACCTCCATGTGGGACACGTCAAGTCTGAGAGACTCTACGTGGAGCTGCCCAGTACGTGTGTGGCGGGGACAGACAGGGCCTGGAGATCCAGGGTGGGAATGGCGAAGGGAGAGTAGACCGATGGGGGGTGCATTCATGAAATGGGGTGACATCACAGCAGTTCATAGAGTAAAAACTGTAGAATCTGCCATCTGGCCTTTGCAAGGCTGCTCCCCACCACAAAGCAGGAAGTAGGGTGCCAGCTCCCCTCCCCTCCAGCGGTGCCCAGCAGGCCCCTTGCTGGAGATGGGCATATCACACTATGGATATTTGTTTTAGAAATAGTTCTTGAGGACCAAAAGGTAAGCTGAAGTCATATATTCATCATTCAGGAAACATTTTTGATGTGCTTTTGTTGACTACTCAGGACACAAGTCTCTGCTCACAGGTAAGCCTATGCGGCAGGCATGAAGAGATCCTCCTGAAACAAGGACACGTGTGAGGCGACAGGCATGTTGTAGGGGCTGAGGGTGCTAAGGGGCTGCATCCAACCCAACGGGAAAGACAAGGACCACTTTCAGGGGCTGCGAACCCCCAAGCTAAGTCTAAGAGGATGATTTCAGCAGTTACAGACAGAGTAAGAAAGCGAGGCTGGAGGAGGGCACTGGAGGTGTAAGGGAAAGCTCACAAAAGCCTGTAGCCCATCAGGCACAGCAACCTCATGCCTGGAATCCCAGCACTTTGGGAGGCTGAGGTGGGCAAAATCACCTGAAGTCAGGAGTTTGAGACCAGCCTGACCAACATGGCAAAAACCCTTCTCTACTGAAAGTACAACAATTAGCTAGGCATGGTGGCGGGCGCCTGTAATCCCAGCTACTCAGGAGGCTGAGGCAGGGAAATCGTTTGAACTCTGGTGGTAGAGGTTGCAGGGAGCTGAGATCGTGCCGCTGCACTCCAGCCTGGGTGACAGAGCGAGACTCTGGAAGCGATGTGGCAGGCGTGCAGAACCCTAGCACTCCACCTCGGCGGGATGTAAGAGTCGAGTCAGAAGAGAGAAATCAGACTGAACAGCTGTGACTACGGTCTCGAAGAACTTGCATTTCATCTCTAAGACAATGAGGAGCCACTGAGGGATAGAATCAAGGAGCACAAGGTCAGGCCAGAGCAGCAGGTAGGACAATGCTACAGTGAGGGGAGATGGGAGAGGCCCACAGGCAGGGTGGACGGAGGGGAGTCAGGGACGCATCTGAGGATGCCTAGAAGAGCTGAGAATGATGCTCAGGGCTGGGCGTGGTGGCTTAAGCCTGAAATCCCAACACTTTGGGAGGCCAAGTTGGGAGGATCACTTGAGGCCAAGAGTTGAAGATGTTCAAGATTGAGGTCTCGCAATGTTGACCAGGCTGTCAACATAGCGAGACCTCAATTCTATTTAAAAATACAAAAGCAGATGCTCAGGTGTCTAGCGGTGACTTAAATGAGGTAGTGCACACAGGAGCAGGCGTGCAGCGGGAGCTCTGGACCTCCACGTAGGACACGTTACGTCTGAGAGACTCCACGTGGAGCTGCCCAGTACAGGTGTGTATGGGACAGACGGGACTGGAGATCTAGGGTGGGAATGCTGCAGGGGGAGCAAACGGACAGAAGTGCATCCATGAAACGGGGTGACATCACGGCAGGGGCTGGAGTGTGGGCACAAGGAATAAAAACAGGGAGCCGACTCTTCTAAGGAACAGCAGCAACATCTAAAAGAGGCACCCCCCACCAGACACCAACTTCCGGATCAGCCCAGCCACTCTGTTAGTCAGGATGCTCTTGCAAGACCCGCCCCCTCACCCCCACCCCCACCCCCACCCCCACCCCCACCCCCACCCCCACCCCCCAGCCCAGAGCAGCCATGCTGGTCTCCTCTGAGCTGCAGAGGGAGCTGGAGTCTGAACACAGAGGGGAAGTGCTCAGACTACTCATCAACCTTTGTTTCCCAGTTGCCCAGGCAGCTCCAAGACTTTCATTTCCCACCACCACACTCTCCCCAAGGTACCAGAATATGAGCTGGCACCACGGTGAGGACTCGGGACCTACTAATGGACTGTGAACCTAACATTTGTGGAAAACGTTGCACAACTTCTAAGGTCTGTGGTCAGATGGGTTCATCCACAGCCTAATCGTAAGTGTAGACGCTTAAGAACTAGATTATAGCTTACAGAAGCGATTGGCTGTTTATTGCGAAGTGTGCTACCAGAGGGTAGCGCAGTTTTGCTACATATTTGTAGTCCTGTACATTTGCGGGGGGCCGGGGCGGGGGAATAAGGTTCTCTGAGCAGCCTCTCCGCGTGTTATGCCCTCTAATGAATACCCACGGTGTCCTCATTTCTCATGAACCAGGACTTGACGTTTCCCCCTGGACAGCTCTCATAGACTCGACACTCTCTGTAGGACACAGACAAGAGCATTTGCTCAAACCCTTCCTGAATTCTTTTCAACCCTTAGATATTTCAGGCCTTTTGACAGTAGTCACACCTTTCAGCCACTGAGTTATTCAACCTGAGATTCAGAGGCCTGTCCTGGGAGGAAAACGATGGTTTAAATGAGGAGCCTTTCCTAAAGCATTTTGCATTTTATTTCTTACTCCAATTTTCCAAGTACTTCTGTGTATAGAAATTTTTACTCTTTCCCTAAAGCTTTGTAGTCTCTCCTTTCTACTGAAGAGAAATTGAAGTGCAGCATTGGTGTCAGGGCCCAGAGTGTAAAACGTGCCCTCAGGTGGGTCCAGGCATGGGTGTGGCCCCAGGTCATGACCCCTGGCCCTGTACATCCTCAGGTATTACTGCCTGGAGGAGGATTTAGTGGTGCTGGAGTGCAAGGACAAAGGGGTTTGGTATTTTACCTGTTTAAGAATGAAATACAGTTAGGCATGGTGGCTCACAACTGTAATCCCAGCATTTTGGGAGGCCGAGGTGGGTGGGTCAACTGAGGTCAGGAGTTCGAGACCAGCCTGGCCAGCATGGTGAAACCCCATCTCTATTAAAAATACAAAAATTAGGCTAGGCATGTGGCTTATGCCTGTAATCCCAGAACTTTGGGAGGTGGAGGCAAGTGGATCACAAGGTCAGGAAATCAAGACCATCCTGGCCAAAACAGTAAAACCCTGCCTCTACTAAAAATACAAAAAAATAGCCAGATGTGGTGGCTGACACCTGTAGTCTCGGCTACTCAGGAGGCTGAGGCAGGAGACTCACTTGAATCTGGGAGGTGGAGGTTGCTGAGATCGCACCACTGCGCTCCAGCCTGGGCGACAGAGCAAGACTCCGTCTCAAAAAAAAAAAATGTACACACACACACAATTAGCCAGGCATAATGGCATGTGCCTGCCTCACTGCACTATAGAGCGAGATTCTGTCTCAAAAAACAAAGCAAAACACTTCCTGGCAGAGTGAAGTCTCTCCTCCATCCACAGTGGACTTACTTTATTATGACTGTGATGTGTTTGGGGTACACAAGCTGGTGTCTTCTCCAAGGTCAGCTGAGGAGCACTCTGGAAACACAAGTCCATTGTGAAATCCTCAGCAATTCCTCACAGCAGAATATCACCCTGTGAGAAACGTAGGAATCTAAACCCTGCAATTCACAGCCAGTCTGGTGAAGCATCCGGACAAGGAGACTAAGACTTAATTTTGATTCTCCACTAATTGGCACTGTAGTGTTCCCAGAAGTCACTTCTGCTCACTGGGTCTCAATTTTCTAATCTATAAAATGAAGGGTTGCAATAGATCACTGTTTCTCACGCTGCGGGGTATAGACACATTCTTGGAAGCTGTGAGCTCTCTATAAGAATTTTTTTTCCTAAAAAAAACCCTTTTTTTTTGAGACGGAGTATAGCTCTGTCGCCCAGACTGTAGTGCAACTTACTGCAACCTCCGTCTCCCATATTCAAGCGATTCTCCTGCCTCAGCCTCCCGAGTAGCTGGGATTACAGGCTCACGCCACCACATCTGGCTAGTTTTTGTATTTTTAGTAGGGATGGGGTTTCGCCATGTTGGCCAGGCTGGTCTTGAGCTCCTGACCTCAGGTGATCCACCTGCCTTGGTCTCTCCAAGGGAGTATAGGTGTGAGCCACTGTGCTCAACCTTTTTTTTAATATATAAATGTTTAATTTTATTTATTTATTATTTTCTTTAAACTGTCTCCCCCAGGAAGGATTATTTATTTTTGATGTCTTGCTCTGACATCAAGGCTGGGTCATATGATCTCGTGGTGGCTCAAGCAATCCTCTTGCCTCAGCCTCCCGAGTAGATGAGACTACACTGAGCTAATTTTTTAGTTTAATTTTTTTTAGATATAGGGTCTTCCTGTGTTGCCAAGGCTGGTCCCAAACTCCTGGCCTCCAGTGATCCTCCTGCTTCAGCCTCTCAAAATGTTTAGAATTACAGGTGTGAGCCACCGCACCCGGCCAATCCAACTTTTTAATTCAAAACAGTTGAGACTTACAGAATAGTTGCAAAAATAAAATATGAACATTCACACACCCTTCACGTGGATTCACTAATTAATACCATTTTGCCACGAAAGTCTATTCCCTTCTATGGGTATTTTCATGTTGATGAAAATGGCTTGGCATGGTGGCTCAGGCCTATAATCCCAGCACTTTGGGAGGCCAAGGCAGGCAGATCATCTGAGGTCAGGAATTCGAGACCAGCCTGGTCAACGTGATGAAACCCCATCTCTACTAAAAATACAAAAATTAGCCTTGCGTGGTGGTGCACACCTGTAATCCCAGCTACTCAGGAGGCTGAAGAAGGAGAATTCTTGAATCTGGGAGGCAGAGGTTGCAGTGAGCCAAGATCACGTCACTGCATTCCAGCCTGGGCGTCAGAGCAAGACTCTGTCTCTAAATAAATAAATAAATAATAAACGCATGTAAGCTTCTATATGAATTATAACGGGGGCTACTGCCTGCACCAGGGCTTGGGGGTCTGCTTGTGTCTACCTTCCCTTTGGCATCAGGCGATAGTGCTTTAATTTTTACGAGATACCCAGAAAAGAAATGAAGAGGTCTCCACAATATCCACACCAAATGATATCATGAGGTCCCACATAAAAGAAGGTTGTTCAGTAATTTTAAAGGGAAAAGCGTGTGGGAAATTTGAGTTCTTTCTCATTTAATACATTTGCAATATAGCAAAGGCATGTCAAACACACACACAAACTTCTCCAGAAGTCAGTTTCATATTGATGTTACCAGTAGCAATTTAGTTTGAGCAAAACATCATTTGGCAAATTAAATTACTGTCACTAAATTAAATTTTTGTGGTTTGAAAGAAATGTTTTTACTGACTTTGTAAATTTGTCTTATTATAATTGTTCAAGAGCTATGAACATAAGGACTTTATTTATTATTTATTCATTCATTTAAGATGGAGTCTTGCTCTATTGATAGGCTGGCATTCGTGGCGTGATCTCGGCTCACTGCAACCTCCGCCTCCCAGGTTTAAGCGATTCTCCTGCCTCTCCCTCCTAAGTAGCTGGGACTACAGGCATGCGCCACCATGCCCAGATAATTTTTGTATTTTTAGTAGAGACGGGGTTTCACCATGTTGGCCAAGATGGTCTAGGTCTTTTGACCTTGTGATCCGCCTGCCTTGGCCTCCCAAAGTGCTGGGATTATGGGCGTGAGCCACCGCGCCCCACTGAGCATAAGAAATGTATAATGTTGGTGTAGACCTGAGCAGTACTATAATAAAAGTTAAGCTGAGGGCATGCTGGAGTATCACTGGGGAGACTTGCATTCATCTTGTTTACAAACAATGGACCAGAACAAGTTCAGATGTGCCTCAAGAGGATCAGGCAGTTAAGTAAGTACACCCATTTTGTTATATTGAGATTCTATATAGGATTTTGTTTGGAAAAAGTTTGAATGTCACCTATCTAGATTAATTTAATGAATCCATTCATCTTTAGCAACTAAACCCATTTATTTTCACTCTGAAAGTACTGTTAGCTGCGGACCATCTTTCATCCCTATACCTTTTGAGGTTTCACTTTCTCTTTTCTTCTTTATTATTACTATTATTTTAGATGGGTTCTCAGTCTGTTGCCCAGGCTGGAATACAGTGATGTGATCATAGCTCACTGCAGCCTTGACCTCCTGGGCTCAAGCAATCCTCCCACCTCAACCACCCAAGTAGCTCGGACTACAGGTATCTGCCACCACACCTGGCTAATTTTTTAAACAATTTTTTTTTGTAGAGATAGGGTCTTGCTATGTTGCCCAGGCTGGTCTTGAACCCCTGGCATCAACTGATCTTCCCACCTTGGCCTCTCAAAGTGCTGGGATTACAAGTGTAAGCCACCACACCTGGCCTCTCTTTCTTTCTTGTGTATTACTTGGGAGGCTGAGGCAGGAGAATCTCTTGAACCTGGGAGGCAGAGGTTGCAATGAGCAGAGATCACGCCACTGCACTCCAGCCTGGGCGACAGAGCGAGACTCTGTCAAATAAAAAAAAGAGAAGGCTAACATGAGAAATACATAAAAGGTGTAAGTGTTCTCACCAAAAAATAAAGGTGACCATGTGAGGTGAGGGATGTGTTAATCAACCTCCCAAGCAGCTGAGACCACAGGCATGTACCACCGCTCTTAGCTGAGTTTCGAAATTTTTCTAGAGACAGAGTTTCACTATGTTGCCTAGGCTGGCAGAACTTTAATTTTCTAAAAGCAACAGAATATTGCAAATAAAGTTGAAGCCACTTTTTTCCTTCCAACTTTCAGCCCTATTCTGTCTCCTCCCTAGGGGTAAGTATGAATACTACTGGGGATGTGGGGGAAAGGTAGCATGAGGCAGGGAGGAGAAAGGTGAGCCCAGGGCCCTCCCTACACAGATACACCCAACAAGGAAGCCAAGGTGGCTGCCCCATCACACCCCTCAGCCAAGGCTGCTCCCAGAGGCGAGCAAGTGGAGGTGAGTGAGGCTTAGGCGCCAGTGCTGAAGGCCAGGCTTTGAGTCAAAGCTCGGGGTCTGCAGACCTCGTGATGAATTCTCACTTAGCTTTGATTACATTATTTTCCCAGAGCTTAGGATAAAAGCCATTTAAGACACAAAAGGGAAACCTGGGTTGGGACCAGGACCACCAGGGTGCTCCTGAGCTGGCTTGGTGGCATCCCGGGCCTGTGCCAGGACCCAGCGGGGCTGGTTTCCATGGGCATGAATAGGCCCACATCAGAATTCCAGGGCACGGGCAAGGATTACAAACAGAAAGTGACCTCCTGAACAGAGGGCGAGCCTTTGAGTGTTCACACTTCTTCTCCATGCCCACAGTCAGAAGCACCTCTTAACCCTTTAATCACCCGCAAGCATGCTCACTCACATGGGGTGAGGGGTCACACGTCTGCAGCCTGGTTTGTCTCCCATGTAACATCAAAAGGGGAGGGGCGTTTCTCCTGGAAACCTCAGCACCCTGTCCTGAGAGGAAATGAGTGTATGGTAACATGCAGCTACCACTGTGCTTCTCTGAGCCATCGTGTCTAGTTCTGATGTGTCACGTGAAATGAGACAAAGGGTACCAGCAGTGCCTCAGCCCTTGGCCAGCCCTGAAGTTGGATTCAGCCAGCAGCTGAGGTTATAATTCCAAAAACACATTTCTTATTACATAGTTATCCTCTAATTTAATTTTTTGTTTGTTTGTTTATTTGTTTCTGTAGAGAACAGGGTTTTGCTATGTTGCCCAGGCTGGTCTTGAACTCCTGGCCTCAAGCAATTCTCTGGCCTCCCCAAGCGCTAGGATTATAGACATGAGCCACTGCACCTGGCCCTCTAATTTAAATGTAAAGCAATTTGGTGAAAAAGACACCTAAGTTATCAGACTCTCCAAAGCTTCAGAAAACTTTTTATTCCAGTCTATGGGGTCCAACCCAGATCACAAGACATATAAAATTCGCAATGTCTACAGGGCTGCCCTTTAATTCCTTTAGGTTTTGGTCTTTTCAAGAGAAAAGGTGAAATGTGACTGGGCGGGATGGCTCACACCTGTAATCCCAGCACTTAGAGAGGCCAAGGCAGGTGGATCACCTGAGGTCAGGAGTTCAAGACCAGCCTGGCCAACATGTCGAAACCCTGTCTCTACTAAAAATACAAAAATTAGCCAGGTGTGGTAGCACACACATGTAATCCCAGCTACTCAGGAGGCTAGGCAGAAGAATTGCTTGAACCTGGGAGGCGGAGGTTGCCGTGAGTGGAGATCACGCCCCTGCACTCCAGCCTGGGCAACAGAGCATGACTCTGTCTCAAAAAAAAAGAAAAGGTGAAATGCCAAATGTGTTAGTATTGCATGCACCATTTTCATGGGTGAGGCACTAAAGGCTGCTTATATGACAAATAGTAATTTCTGAATAATATTTGGACAGCACTCTACTGTTTTCAAATCATATACGCACAGCCTCATTTGCTTGTTTCGATTTGCAGTGCTTACTGACTGCTGGTGAGTTTCTCTCCATAGACCGCGACTCCTGGGCGGCTGCCCTGTTTCATCTCAGGTAGCTACACGCTGTGCAGAACGGTCTTGCTTCTGGCATTTCACAGCTGTGAAGTATAACCTCCAGGAGGATTAGATTGAAATACATGAAATCGCCATTTTTTTAAGTAAAAAAAGGTTTAGTTAATGGTAACTCCATATGATCCAACCTAATATTTTGGTCTAAACAAAGTTTGTGATCAAAGATGCCATTCCATGAATGTTCACTTGGTCTGATTCCTATTTTTATGGATTCAGGGAACTGGCTCTAAATGCTTTAAATGGGCCGGGTGCAGTGGCTCTCTCCTGTAATCCCAGCACTAAGGCTGAGGTGGGAGGATCACCTGAGGTCAGGAGTTCGAGACCAGCCTGGCCAAAATGGTGAAACCTTGTCTCTACAAAAAATACAAAAATTAGCCAGACATGGTGGTGAGCTCCTGTAATCCCAGCTACTTGGGAAACTGAGGCAGGAGAATCGCTTGAACCCAGGAGGTGGAGGTTGCACTGAGCTGAGATCATGCCACTGCACTCCAGCCTGGGTGAGAGAGCGAGACTGTCTCAAAAATAAAAAATAAAAAAAGATTTAAATAGATTAGCTCCATTAGTCTGTACTATCACCCTATGAAACAGTCCGCCTGTTAGCCACCGTTCACAAGTGAGGAAACCAGACACAAAGAAGTTCAATAGCTCAGCCCTTGCCCAGTCTCGCCAGAGAGGATGCCACTGAGCTGAGCCTTGGACCTATGCAGTCTGGATCTGAAGCCTGTCTTCTTCACTCTGGCTTCCCACCCAAGGAAACCAGAAAATGGAGAGCCAGATGGGAGTGGGGGGAGACAAAGAAAACTGATTTGTATTAATGTCCAGCGGGATTTGCATATTTTCATCTAAAGGTAAATGCAGACCTTCACTAAATAGCTTAAGCTATAGGAAATGCATTAGTTACCTAATAATAAATATAGGCCAGGCACGGTGGCTCACGCCTGTAATCCCAGCACTTTTGGGGGCCAAGGCAGGAGGAGCACCTGAGGTCATGAGTTTGAGAACAGCTTGGACAACATGACAAAACCTGTCTCTATTAAAAGTACAAAAATTAGCTGGGTGTAGTGGCAGGCACCTGTAATCCCAGCTACTTAGGAGGCTGAAGCAGGATAATCACTTGAACCCAGTAGGTGGAGGTTGCAGTGAGCTGAAATCGTGCCACTGCACTCCAGCCTCGGTGACAAGAGCGAGACTCCATCTCCAAAACAAAAAAAAAAAAGAAAGAAGGAAGGGAAGGGAACGGGGAGAAAGGGAAGGGAGGGGAGGAGAAGGGAGGGGAGGGGAGGGGAGAGGAGGGGAGAGGAGAGGAGAAGAAGGGAGTGGGGGAAGAGGAGGGGAGGGGCGGGGAGCGGAAGGAAGGAAGGAAGGAAGGAAGGAAGGAAGGAAGGAAGGAAGGAAGGAAGGAAGGAAGGAAGGAAGGAAGGAAGGAAGGAAAGAAGGAAGGAGGGATTAGTCGGGTGTGGTGGCAGGTGCCCGTAGTTCCAGCTACTCAGGAGCTGGGGTGGGAAGATTGCTTTCTCTCTGTCTCTTTGAGACAGAACCCTGTCTCAAAAAAAGCAAAGAACTCTAGAGCCTGGGCAGTGGCAGGACTCATTAATTTCACAGAACAATGATGTCATCAAGGGACAGTTGCCTCTGTCTTTGTGCTCTGCATCCTCCACACGCTGGTGCGTTCACCAGGCTATTTCTCTCATAGGCCCCAAATGACTGCCGCAGTCCAGCCTTCATGTGCCAATAACAATAGCCAGGCAGAAAGAGTGGATCAACCCTAGTTTATGTCCCATTTTAAGACTAAAGAAAATCAGGACCGGGCACAGAGGCTCACGCCTGTAATCCCAACACTCTGGGAGGCCGAGGTGGGCGGATCATTTGAGGACAGGAGTTTGAGACCAGCCTGGCCAACATGGTGAAACCCTGTCTCCACTAAAAATACAAAAATATTTGCCAGGCATGGTGGTGAGTGCCTGTAGTCCCAGCTACTTGGGAGGCTGAGGCAGGAAAATCGCTTGAACCCAGGAGGTAGAGGTTGCAGCGAGCCAAGATTGCATCACTGCACTCTAGCCTGGGTGACAGAGTGAGACAGTCTCAAAATAAAATAAAATAAGAAATAACAATAATAGACCCATTGCACAATAACACAGATGGCATTCCTTAAACTATATATACATTTTTTTTAAATGTTATTTTAAGTTCTGGGGTTATATTTTATAAAAGAAAATTTAGTAGAATAGTAGCTTTGTTTGCTATTTTTACAAATCTCTGTAATGTCTGAGCTAAAAAAAGATACCCCTCACATCCGCTTCTGCATTTAGTCTGTGGTGATGTGTTATTTTGGTTGAAGAACTTGAAGAAAATTCAGTGTCACACAGATAAATAGCTGGGAAAGGGAAGATCATTAAAATAGCCTTTCAAGATAATCGTGGATATTTTTCTTTGATTCTGCACTAACCATCAGCCAGTGGTACCCCTTATTTGAAATGCCTGGAACCAGAAGCATTCAGATTTCGGACAGTTTCCATTTTGGAATATTTGCATATGCATAATGAGATACCTTGAGGATGAGATCCAAATCTAAACATAAAATTTATTCGTTTCATATACAGCTTACTCATATAGTCTGAAAGTCATTTTTATATAATATTTTAGATAATTTTGTATACAAAACAATTTTCACTGCATTGACTATGACCCGTCACATGAGGTCACATGAGGAATTTTTCCATGTGTGGCATCATGTTGGTTCTCAAAAAGTTTCAGATCTTGGAGCATTCTGGATTTTGGATTTTTAGATTAGGGAAGTTCAACCTGTAGTATTTAATGGTTAGTTGCAATGTGGAATCAGAAACCATAATAATGAACTTTTCGTACTATAATATTAAAATCCATTCATCAGTTGGGCGCAGTAGCTCATACCTGTAATCCCAGGACTTTGGGGGCTGAAGCAGATGGATCGTCCAAGGTCAGGAGTTCAAGACCAGCCTGGCCAACATGGTGAAACCCTGTCTCTACTAAAATGCAAAAATTAGCTGGGCATGGTGGTGTGTGTGTAATCTCAGCTACTCATGAGGCTGAGGCAGGAGAATCGTTTGAATCCAGGATGCAGAGGTAGCAGTGAGCTGAGATCACACCACTGTGCTCCAACCTGGGTGACAGAGTGAGACTCTGTCTCAAAAAAAAAAAAAAAAAAAAAGCATTCATCTATTTGAAATTTTGTATGGATATTTTATTTATGAATGTTTCTATAGCATCACACATTTTTCGCTTAGAAAATATTGGCTTGGGCCGGGCATGGTGGCTTACGCCTGTAATCCAAGCATTTTGGAGGCCAAGGCAGGTAGATCACCTGAGGTCAGGAGTTCAAGACCAGCCTGAGCAACATGGTAAAACCCCATCTTTTATATATATATATATATATGGGCTTACTGAGTTATGCAGATCTTCCAAATATTGATATATTTCACAATACCAAAAAATTCATTCATGCCACTACCAATCTTTATAAGGAAAGTGTTAAGAAGCCATCAGACTTAACAGTGGTGGATTCAAGTTTTACAGTATTCCAATTTTTCATGAAATGTTCAAATTTTATCATTGGCAAGGAAAACATATCCATTGTTTTCACTTAAATAAAATGTCCACATTGTTCATTTTTAACAAAACACCTCCCAAATACCCAAGTCTAAATAATCATAATTTGTCCACCTGCTGTTCTTTCAAGTAAAATGGTGCTCCATGATCCAAGTAGCTTGTTTAGCTTATAATTCAGGTGGTTGCTGATATGGTTGGGCTGTGTCCCCATCCAAATCTCATCTTGTAGCTCTCTTAATTCCCATGTGTTGTGGGAGGGGCCTGGTGGGAGATGATGAATCATGGGGGTGGGTCTTTCCTGTGCTGTTCTTGTGATAGTAAATGGGTCTCATGAGATCTGATGGTTTTAAAATGGGAGTTTCCCTGCACAAGCTCTCATTTTGCCTGCTGCCATCCACGAAAGATGTGACCTGCTCTTCCTTGCCTTCCACTGTGGGAAGAAAGTTGCCCAGGTGCCACGCAAGAGACTGAAGGCACAATCTGTCCCAGCATAATAAATAACTGATTACTTAGATATAGCAATGATACCAAATATATTTACTGATTACTTATAGCATAATAAATGATTACTTAGTTACAGCAATGACACCAATTAGATACAATCACATTATCAATTATGTGCTCAATCTTATTACATTATTATTCTCTATTATTAACCTTGGCTTTAGTATTACAGTGTAGGAACATTTTTGGCCTTATAGTTTAGAAATAATCTGGTGAAATATAATTTGGAACTGAAGGGACATTGTGAGAAGTGATCAGGAGGTGAGAGTAAATGCCTTGCGGTGGTGCCAGTGCCTGGGAACATGCCTGTTACCTAGCAGGCAGGTCTTGCTGGTAACACCAGCACCTGGGGAGACACCCATTGCTTAGCAGGTAGTGAGGGGGAATTTCCCTTTCACTGGGGAGTTCAGAGGCTTCTTCCGGCTCTCGAGGAAGGTCTGACACTAGCCAGGCTGGCCAGCAGACATCCAGGGGCTTAAACACCTCTCTGTGGTGCTGTGCTCTGATGGTCACCATCCTTGTCCGCTTTTATGTTCCACTTTCCCACCCAATACTCCCTTGTAAATTCTTAGAATAGAGGAATCCTAAAAGCCTTTGATCTCTCTGTTAAGTGCATAGAAAGATACTGACGAATGTGCCTCCCCTCCTTGTATCAGCTACCTGAGAGGGAGGGGCCCTCTGTTCTGTTCCCATGTGGCCCCCCATATTGTAAAAATGTGATTTGCTTGACCCCTATCAATCATGTTAGATGAGTCACTCTCCTGACCCTGCCCTCTGCCTTGTATACAATAAATATCAACATGTCCAGGCATTCGGGGCCACTACTAGACTCCATGCCTTGGCAGTAGTGGTCCCCAGAGCCCCACTGTATTCTTCTGTTACTCTGTGTCCTTGTGTCTTTCTTTCCTGCAATCTGTCATCTCCACACACAAAAGAACACCCACTAGATCATGTAGGGCTGGACCCTGCATTCCGCTATGATTGTGAGGCCTCCCCAACCATGTGGAGCTGTAAGTCCCATAAACCTCTCCTGTAAATTGCCCAGCCTGGGTATGTCTTTATCAGCAGCATGAAAATGAACTTATACAGTCGCACAGGTGCTTTTCCTGAGACAGCCTTCATACTTCAGTATGTAGCAAAAGTGTTTCATGTGCACTTCCCATTTGGTCTAATAAAAAGGTATGTGTTCAAAACGTTAAGATTTGGCCAGGTACAGTAGCTCACGCCTGTAATTCCAGCACTTTGGGAGGCCAAGGCGGGTGGATCACCTGAGGTCAGGAGTTCCAGATAAGCCTGGCCAACATGGTGAAACCCTGTCTCTACTAAAAATACAAAAAATTAGCCGGGCATGTTGGTGGGCACTTGTAGTCCCAGCTACTTGTGAGGCTGAGGGAGGAGAATCACTTGAACTCAGGAGGTTGAGGTTGCAGTGAGCAGAGATCGTTCTACTGCACCCCAGCTTGGGCAACAAGAATGAAACTCCATTAAAAAAAAAAAAAAAAAAAAAAAAAAACAGAAGAAAATAAAGTTAAGATTTAACGGAATTATCTGCTTGTACAGCTTCATCAAGGACACTCTGAAGTGAAACTGTCTTGTCGTTTATTAACTGCATGTATGGGCTGGTGGAGACATATGGTACTTCTGGTACGGAGACAGCTGGATTCATGCTGAGGAGCCAGCAGTTGTACTCACCTCAGCTTTTGTATCATGCGTGCAAATGTCAACAGAGTTCCAGGATACAATGGGAGATTCATAAGAGGCTTTTCAAAGCTTTGTATTTCTTACTAAGCAGCAAATCGTTGTCAAAGGAGTTATTCCACGACTTGCATTTGTTGCCAAGTAATTCCCATGAAGGCTCTTTAGTGATTATTAGTTGGGGCTGATACTGGATGAATACATGCACAAGAGAAATCCCAGTCAAATTTATAGATTCGTCCCAGTGGTAAGCAGAAGTACAATTCTGCCGAAGAGGTATTAATTCACTTATTACTTTTATAGCCAAATCTTTAATGCAACAAGTTACCGGGTCGTTGGAAAGTGGCATTACCGTAATTTCCTTTACTGACTTTTCACCTAGCCGGCATCCAGCAATATCATCTATAAAAGGCTTTGTAAGGCTTTCAACTACCATGTGCTCTTCTGCAGCCTATGTAATAAAATAGCTTAACTCTGCAAGGTGCTTTGGACATTATCTCATTTCTAATAGGAAAAGCCATGACAAACAACTTTTAGCTTTTAAACAACCCATCATATCTATATTTAGTATATTTAATCCAGAGGGTGAGGTGGAGGTGGGGATGGTTAATGGGTACTAAAAAATAGAAAAAATGAGTAAGACCCACTATTTAATAGCACAACAGGGTGACTATAGTCAATAATCATTGTACCTTTTAAAACAACTAATTGGATTTTTTGTAACACAAAGGAAAAATGCTTGAGAGGATAGATACCCCATTCTCCATGATGTGATTATTAATATCTAGTATTTGATAGTACAATAGGGTGACTATAGTAAAAATATTTTAATTGTATATTTAAAAATAAAATAGGCTGGGTGCGGTGGCTCACACCTGTAATCCCAGCACTTTGGGAGGCTGAGGTGGGTGGATCACAAGGTCAAGAGATCAAGACCATCCTGGCCAACATGGTGAAACCCCATCTCTACTAAAAACACAAAAAAATTAGCTAGGCATGGTGACAAGTGCCTGTAGTCCCAGCTACTCAGGAGGCTGAGGCAGGAGAATCGCTTGAACCCAGGACATGGAGATTGCAGTGAGCTGAGATTGCGCCACTGCACTCCAGCCTGGTTAAAGAGTGAGACTCTGTCTCCAAAAAAATAAACAAATAAAAATAGTATAATTGGATTGTAACACAAATGAGAAATGCTTGAGGGGATGGATACTCCATTCTCCATGATGTGATTATTTCATATTTTATGCCTGTATCAAAACATCTGATTTACCGCATGAACTATGCACCTATGGCCGAGCATGGTGGCTCACGCCTATAATCCCAGCACTTTGGGAGGCCAAGGCAGGTGGATCACTTAAGGTTGGAAGTTCAAGACCAGTCTGACCAACATGGAGAAACCCTCTGTGAACTAAAAATACAAAATTAGCCAGGCATGGTGGCGCATGCCTGTAATCCCAGCTACAGGAGGCTGAGGCAGGAGAATTGCTTGAACCTGGGAAGCAGAGGCTGCACTGAGCCAGGACTGCACCATTGCACTCCAGCCTGGGTAACAGGAGTGAAACTCCCTCGCAAAAAGAAACAAAAAACTATGTACCTACTGTGTACCTACAAAATTTAAAAATTAAAAACTTTTTAAAGAAAAAGAAAATAAAAGGAAAAAATAAAATAAATAAAATATTTAATTCATTTTTCTTTAAATTCCGAGTGAGTGGTCTTCAAGTGATGCCACAGCTTAATTGGCACCATAATACTTTCTCTTGTTTTATTAATATGCTTTATTTGTTAGAGAAGTTTTAGGGTCACAGCAGTACTGGGAGAAAGCACTGAGAATTCCCACATACACACTGTCCCCTGACTCGCACAACCTTCCCCATGATCAACATCCCACACCACAGTGGTGCATTTGTTAGTCAATGAACCTACACCAAGACACATCAGTATCACCCAAAGTCCGTAGTTTCCATGAGGGTTCTCTCCTGGTGTTGCACATTCTGTGGGTTTGACAAGTGTATGATGACATGAATCTACCATAGTAGTGTCATACACAGTAGCTTTACTGCCCTAACAATTCTCTGTGCTGTGTATCCATCCTTCCCCTCTCTCTAATCCCTGGCAACCACTGATCTTTTTCCCATCGCCCTAGTTTTCCCTTTTCCAGAATGTCACATAGTTGGAATCATACAGTATGGGGCCTTTTCAGATCGGCTTCGTTCTGTTAGTAATATGCATTTAAGGGGGAAGGGGTGGAGAGCAAAAAAAAAAAAAAGTACTATGCATTTAAGTTTCCTCCATGTCATTTCATGGCTGGAAAGCTCATTTCTTTTTACCACTGAACACTATTCCATTGTCTGGATGTATAAAAGTTTATTTTTTCACTCCCCTATTAAAGGGCATCTCGATTGCTTCCAGGTTTTGTAAATGATGAATAAAGCCGCTGTCAACCTCCATGTAGGGGCTTTTGTGAAGTTTTCAACTCCTTTGGGTAAATACCCATGAGTGCCATGATTGGATTATATGGTAAAAGTAGGTTTTCTTCTGTAAGCAACTGCCAAATAGTCTTCCAAAGTGGCTGTGTCATTTAGCATTGTCACTATCAATAAATGAGAGTTCCTGTTGCTTCACATCCTTCCTGGCATATGGTGGTGTCCCTGTTTTGGATTTTGACCAATCTAATACACATGTAGTAGAATTTCATTTTAATTTGCAATTTCCTAATGATATGTGATATTGAATATCTCTTCAAATGTTTACTTGCCATTTATATATTTTCCTTAAGGAAGTATCTGTTCAGGTTTTTGGCCCATTTTTTCATAAGTTGTTCATTTTCTTACTGTTGAGTTTAAGAGTTCTTAGATTTTTGGACAACAGTTTTTTCTTTATCAGTTGTCTATTTTGCAGAATTTCTGTGGCTTGTCTTTTCATTCTCTTGATATTTTTTGCAGAGCATTAGTTTGTAACTTTAATGAAGTCCAGCTCATCAGTTATTTATTTCATGGATTGTATCCTTGGTATTGTGTCTAAAAAGTCATTACCGGCTGGGCATGGTGGCTCACGCCTGTAATCCAAGCACTTTGAAGGCCAAGGCGGGCGGATCACCTGAGGTCGGGAGTTCAAGACCAGCCTGACCAACATGGTGAAACCCTGTCTTAAAAAAAAAAAAAAAAAAGTCATTACCATATCCACAGTCATCTAGTTTTTCTCCTGTGTCATCTTCCAATAATCATATGGTTTTGCATTTTACATTTAGGTCTATAATTCATTTTGGGTTATTTTTGTGAATTTTATTCTTTAAACTGTTGGATGCAGTAGATAATATTAATTGATTTTCAGATGTTGTACCTTGCATACTGAAATAAATTTCACTAGGTTGTGGTATACAATTTGTTCTACACATTATTGGATTCAATTTGCTAACATTTTGTGGGGGATTTTACCAATCTATGTTCATGATAGATATTGGTCTTATAATTTTGTTGTAATGTCTGTCTGTCTTTCATATGTCTATGCTGCACTCATAGAATGAGTTAGGAGATATTCCCTCTGCTTCTGTTTTCTGGAGAAGATTTTAGAGAATTGGTATAATTTCTTCCCTTAATGTTTGGTAGAATTCACCAAACAAGGTTCCCAGCCTGGTCTTGAACTCCTGATCTCAAGTGATCCACCTGCCTTAGCCTCCCAAAGTGCTGCGATTACAGGCGTGAGCCACCATGCTCAGACATCTTTTTTCTTTTTTTAAGATGTAGTCTTTGTCACTCAGGCTGGAGTGCAGTGACGTGATCTTGGTTCACTGTAACCTGTCTCCTGGGTTTAAGTGATTCTCATGCCTCAGCCTCCCAAGTAGCTGGGAATACAGGTGCTCACTACTACACCTGGCTAATTGTTGTTTTATATTTTTAGTAGAGACGGGGTTTCACAATGTTGGTCAGGCTGGTCTCAAACTCCTGACCTCAGGTGATCCACCTGCCTCGGCCTCCCAAAGTGCTGGGATTACAAGGACAAGCCACCGCGCCTGGTCCATTTTTTACTCTTTCTTGAGATTTCCCTTTGAATCATGTGTTACACAGAAGTGTGTTATTTAATCTCCAAGTATTTTGGAATTTTCGAGTTTTCTTTCTGCTATTGATTTCTACTTTAATTCCACTGAGATATTACAGCAGATATTGCATGATTTCCATTATTAAATTTATTAAGACACATTTTACGGTCCAGAATGTGGTTCTAGCTTGATAAATGCTCCAGGTGAGCTTGAGAAGTGTAATCTGCTGTTATTAGATAAAGTAACCTATACATGTAACTATATCCGGTTGATTTGGGATGCCATTTATTTCAAGAATGCCCTTACTGATATGCTGCCTGCTGGATATGTTCATTTCTGATAGAGAAGCACTAAAGTCTCTGAGTATAACGGTCATCTATTTCTCCTTGTAGTTCTATCAGTTTGTGCCTCACATATTTTGATGTTCTGTTGTTAGATGCATATACATGAAGGATTATTATGTCTTCTTGGAGAATTAATCCCTTGGTCATTATGTACTCCACCTTTTTATTCCTGTTAAATTTCCTTGCTCTGAAGTCTGTTCCAACTTTCTTTTGATTAGTGTTAGCATGGTATATCTTTCCCCTCTCTTTACTTTCCATCTCTATGTGTCTTAATATTTCATGTGAGTTTCTTGTAGACAACACATAGTTGAACCTTGTTATTGATCCACTCTGACAATCTCTATCTTTCAGTTGGTGTTTTTGGATCATTTATCATTTAAAGTGATTCCTGATATGGTAGATATTGTATTCGTTAATGTTTTCTATTTGTTGCCCTTGCCTTTTGTTCCTATTTTTGTCCACCACTCTTTTTTCTGACTTTTGAGGTTTTATTCGTTTCTTTAGACACAGGGTCTCACTCTGTTGCCCAAGCTGGAATTTAGTGGAGCAATCATAGCTCACTGCAGCCTTGACCTTCTGGGTTCAAGCAATCCTCGCAATTTAGCCTCCCAATTTAGCTGGGACTACAGGTGTGAGCCATCATGCCTGGCTAATTTTTTTTTTTTTTTTTTTTTTTAAGTAGAGACAAAGTCTCGCTCTGTTGTCCTGGCTGGTCTTCAACTCCTGGGCTCAAGCAATCTTCCTGCCTACACCTCCTAAAGTGCTGGGATTACAGGAGTAAGCCACTGAGCCCAGCTGCCTTTTGAAGTTTTAAGTGAGCACTTTATACAATTCCATTATCTCTACTTTTTGAACATTATCAATAATGCTTCTTCAAAAAAAAATTTTTAGTTGCTGCCTTGGTGTTTGCAATTCCACTTTGAAATAAAACTATACCACTTCACAAGTAATGCAAGTTACCTTTGTAATAACAAAATATTCCTAAGTCCTCCCTCCCATCTTATGTCACTGCTGTCATTTAATTTCACTTACATGTAAGCATACGTAAGCATTTATATTTTAACACACTATTGCTATTATGTGAACTGTCATCTGTTAGACTAATTAGGAATAAGAAAAATAAAAGTGTTATTTTACCTTAATTTCTTCCTTCTTCAAAACTCTTATGTCGATCCAAATTTATGACCTATATTATTTTCCTTCTACTAAAGGATTTCTTTTAACATTTTATTGCAAGGCAGGTCTACTGGCTACAAATTGCCTTTTCGATTGGCTGGAATGTTTTTATTTTTCCCTCAATTTTTTTTTTTTTTTTTTGAAACGGAGTTTCATTCTGTCACCCAGGCTGGACTGCAGTGGCATGATCTTGACTTACTGCAACCTCTCTGCCTTCTGGGTTAAAGCAATTCTCCTGCCTCAGCCTCCTGAGTAGCTGGGATTATAGACATGCACCATGATGCCTGGCTGCCTGCCTAATTTTTGTATTATTAGTAGAGATGGAGTTTTGCTATGTTGGCCAGACTGGTCTCGAACTCCTGACCTCGTGATCCACCCACCTTGACCTCCTAAAGTGCCGGGATTGCAGGTGTAAGTCTCCATGCCCAGCCCTTCTTCACTTTTGAAAGATAATTTTACAAGGTAGAGAATTATAGGTTGGTAGGGTTTTCTTTTCCCCGCTTCTCAATACTTTAAATATTTCACCCCACTCCCTTCATGCTTACATAACTACTAAGGAGAAGTCAGCTCTAATTCTTAAATTTGCTGCTCTCTAGGTAAGGTGCTTTTCGCCTGTGGCTTCTTTCAGGATTTTTTATCTTTGATTTTCTGTAGTTTAAATATGATATGGCTAGGTGCAGTGCAAGGTTTTTGGTTTTTTGTTTGTTTGTGTGGAGTCCTTTTGGCAATTATTCTGGTTGGTACTCTCTGACCTTCTTGGATCTGTGGTTTAGTGTCTATCATTAATTTTGGACAATTCTCAGTCATTGCTTAAAATATTTCCTCTGTTCCTTTCTTTTTCTCCTGTTATTCTCATTATGTGTACATTATACCTTTTGTTGCTGTCCTACGGTTCTTGAATATTATGGGGTTTTTTCAATATTTTTTCTGCTTGCTTTTCAGTTTTGGAGGTTTCTATTTTTTGTTGCTGTTGTTCCTATTGAGATGTAGTCTCGCTCTGCCACCCAGGCTAGAGTGGAATGCAATGGCACACTCTCAGCTCACTACAACCTCTGCCTTCTAGGTTCACGCAATTCTCCTGCCTCAGCCTCCCTAGTAGCTGGGATTATAGGCACACAGCACCACATCTGGTTAATTTTTGTATTTTTAGTAGAGATGGGGTTTCACCCTGTTGGTCAGGCTGGTCTCGAAATCCTGACCTTGTGATCCGCTAGCCTTGGCCTCCCAAAGTGCTGGGATTACAGGTGTGAGCCACTGCGCCCAGCCAGAGGTTTCTATTATTTTATCCTTAAGCTTGGAGATTCTTTTATTAGCTGTGTCCAATCTACTAATAAGCCCATCAAAGGCATTCTTCATTTCTGTTATGGTATTTTTATCTTTGGAATAATTTCTTTTTTCTTTCTTAGGATTTCCATCTCTCTGCCTACATTGTCCAACTGTTCTTGCATGCTGTCTACTTTATCCATTAGAGATCTTAGCAAACGAATCATAGTTGTTTTATTTTATTTTATTTTTTGTTTTTTTGAGATGGAATCTCACTCTGTTGTTCAGGCTGGAGTGCAGTGGCACAATCTCGATTCATTGCAACCTGGCTCCCAGGTTCGAGTGATTCTCCTAACTCAGCCTCCTGAGTAGCTGGGATTACAGGTGCCCAACACCATACCCAACTGATTTTTATATTTTTAGTACAGATGGCGTTTTGCCATAATGGCCGGTCTGGTCTTGAACTCCTGACCTCAGGTGATCTGCCCACCTTGGCCTCCCAAAGTGCTGGGATTACAGGTGTGACCCACTGTGCCCGGCCTCATTCTTTATTTTTTAACTGTAGGTGACATGTCTCTTCAACATGGCCTTCTTTACTTGCAAAATGAAAATTTTAGACCACATGTATGATTTCAAAAGCCCCTTACTGTTCTAACCACTTCTGATTAATTAACATGATGAAAGGGCAGTAATTTTAATACTCCAAGCATTGCAAAGTTGTTTCAGTTCACAAAAGGGTACAAAAATATAGCCTTAGCCATTTCCACAGACTTGCACAATGACTTGCTTCAGTGGGTTCCTCAGAACAGATAACAGCACTGCCGCCCAGCATCCTGAGTGCTCAGTTTGGAGGCTTGATGAGATCAAACTCCAATTTTAACCCAAAATATCTCTACTATTTGGCCTGCAGAACAAAAGCGTAAACAAAAACCTTGATTTGACTAAAATACCAGCAGAGAGGGACACCATCTGTGACCTCGCTAAAGAATTTTAGAACTGAGCGGCTAAGAGAGAAATTTGCAAGAGAGCTGCAGTACTGAATTTACTGTTTTTAAGACTGCTTGGGAAACCTACAAAGAAAAAAAAATAGCAAGAATAATAGTAGGACATTGGTCTGCCAATCGTTTAGTTCGAATACGTTCCCCCTTAAGAGAATCCAATGGAAAAAAATTGTGTATTAGTCATAGCCAATTGGAAAATACAATGGAAGAAAAGACATATCTTGTCTCAAAAAAGATAAAAATAGCTAAAAATTAATTTATCAATAAATGTGCAGTTTCCATAAAAAAATTTTATAATTTACTCTTGGACACAAAAACTAATCACATAGAAAGATACACTACGTTCTTAGCTAGGAGGACTCCATATCTGAAAGATGTCAACTCTCACTAAGTTGACCTATAAATTTAATACAATTCCAGTAAGATTTTTAAATGGATTTTTAAATCACAGAAGTATAATCTAAACTTTGAATATAAAAATAAATGATTTGCCAATAAAATTCTAACAAAAGAAGAGTAAGGAGAATTGGAACTAGAGCAAGCAGATATTTTTAAATATTAAAAACTTCAATAAATAAAATAATGTTACACATAAATCAGCAAAAAGGATTAGAAAGTTGATAAATAGAAATACATACAGAAATGGATAACATAATGAAGGTATATTAAAATCTATGAGAAAAACAGAATATTTACAATCAATGGTCTTAGAACTACTGGGTAAAGAAACACATGGACACGTTCCAAAGAGGCCACTTTTTTTTTTTTTGAAACAGAGTCTCCATCTGTCACTCAGGCTGGAGTGCAGTGGTGCAATCTCCGCTCACTGCAACCTCCGCCTCCAGGGTTCAAGCAATTCTCGCCTCAGCCTCCAAAGTAGCTGGGACTACAGGCACGTGCCACCACGCCCTGCTTTTTTTTTTTGTATTTTTAGTAGAGATGGGTTTTGCTGTATTAGCCAGGATGGTCTCGATCTTCTGATCTTGTGATCCACCTGCCTTAGCCTCCCAAAGCGCTGAGATTATAGGTGTGAGCCACTGCCGCCTGGCCTGGGCCACATATTTAAACATAAAAAAGCAAGCTGTACTTTGGGCGGCCAAGGCGGGTGAATCACTTGAGGTCAGCAGTTCGACACCAGCCTGATCAACATGATGAAACCCTGTCTCTACTAAAAATACAAAATTAGCCAGGTGTGGTGGTGTGTGCCTATAATCTCAGCTGCTTAGGTGGCTGAGGCAGGAGAATTGATTGAACCCAAGAGATGGAGGTTGCAATAGGCCAAGATTATGCCACTGCACTCCAGCCTGGGCAACAGTGCAACACTCTGTCTCAGGAAAACAACAACAAAACTGTAAAAGCATATAGAAATCCTAGCCAAATTTATTATAAGCCTGGAAGGGGTATTGATCAGCTGCAGCTCCTGTCAAGCGAGGTAAGCTAGTAGTTCATTAACCATTTAATGGAAAAGCACTTGGATCCTGCCTTGACTTTCCACAGGTGAAAACAATATGGCTGCTTCACTTTTTCCTCCAATCTCCTGTGAAAACCATGTCTCCTTTGGCTCACTTTCCCAGGAGGCCCACAGGAAAGGGAATTCTGAGGCCTGTAGTTCAACCCAATCAAGTCAACACATCTCAAAACCAACACCCTGAAATGACAAGCGATCAAGGTTTTTTATTCCAGTATTGCTAGTTAAAGCAATAACCCAAATAAACAATCACCAAGTCTCTCATTAAACAAATTATGGTAATGTATACAAACATATAGATGAGTATTAAAACAAATACCACACAATCATCTTAAGAATGAAAAAGTTCTACACAGCATGAAAACTACATGAAGCCAAAAAGAAAAAAAAAAAAAAAAAAGAATCCCAGCACTTTGGGAGGCCGAGTCGGGTGGATCATCTGAGGTCAGGAGTTTGAGACCAGCCTGACCAACACGGTGAAACCCCATCTCTACTAAAAAATACGAAAAATTAGCTGAGCATGGTGGACACCTGTAATCCCAGCTTCTTGGGAGGCTGAGGCAGGAGAATCGCTTGGACCTGGCAGTCGGAGATTGCAGTGAGCAGAGATCGCACCACTGCACTCCAGCCTGAGTGACAGTGTGAGACTTCATCTCAGACAAACAAAAACAACACACAGAAGGGTTAATTTTTTCAAGTCTGTCTTTTTTGTTTGTTTTCTGCTTTCGCCGAATGCTAAGAAAAGCCTTTCCTACTCTCAAATCAGATAAAATTTTGTCCATACCTTTATTCATTCCCCTTACAGTTTAATTAAATCTTTCATTTTGCTGAAAGTTATTTTGGTATGAGGTAGGGATCTAATGTTCTAATACCATTTGTTGGAAAAAAAATCCATCCTTCTTCTATTTGTTTGAATTAGTGTGCAGCTTATTCTCTGGGGTTTTCCAAGTAATAAATGTAATTAATAAAAGTTCCACTTTCCTTTCCAATGTTTATACTGCTTATGTTTTTTGGGTTGGCAGCAATAGAAATATAGAAACGGAGCCAGACACTGCGGCTCATACCTGTAATCCCAGCACTTTGGGAGGCCACTGTGGGAGGATCACCTGAGCACAGGAGTTCAAGACCAGCCTGGACAACATAGTGAGACCTGGTCTCTACAAAAAATAAAAACAAAAAACATTAGCCAGGTGTGGTGGTACATGCCTGTAGTCCTAGCTACTTTGGAGGCTGAGGCAGAAGGATCCCTTGAGTTCAAAAGTTCAAAGCTGCAGTAAGCTATGATTGCACCATCGCACTCCAGCCTGGACATCAGAGACCTTGTCACAAAGGAAGGAAGGAAGGAAGGGAGGAGGGAGGAGGGAGAGGGAGGGATACTGATATGATTTGGATATTTGTCTTCTCCAAATCTCAGGCTCGTCTCCCCAGAGCTGCAGGTAGGAGGTGACTGGGCCACGGGGGCAGATCCCTCCTGAGTGGTTTCACACCATCCCCTTGGTGGTAAGCTGGTTCTCACCCAGTTCATGTGAAAGCTGACTGTTTAAGAGCCTGGGACCCCCCCCCCCACTCACTCTCTTGCTCCTGTCCTCACCATGGGAGGTGCCTGCTCCACTTCACCTTCTGCCAGGAGTAAAAATTCACCAGAAGCAGATGCCAGCACCATGTTTCCTGTAAAGCCTGCAGAACTGTGAGCCAATTAAACCTCTTTTCTTTATAAATTACCCAGCCTCAGGTATTTCTTTCTATCAGCATAAGAATGAGTATAAGAATGGCCTAATACACTATCTTAAGCAGGAAACAATAGTACCGACTGGATGCAAGTAGCTTGGGTCATGGCTGAATTGGGGAAGTCATATGACAACTTAGTTCATCTGCCTCACTATCCTGCCGCTCTTCTTCCTCTGTGGTTCTCATTTTCAGACAGGTACATTATAACAGAGGCAAGATTTTAAGTCCAACCACAGGTCCCACTTATCAGCCTCTTTTTTTTTTTTTTTTCTTGAGTGGAGTTTCGCTCTTTTTGCCCAAGCTGGAGTGTGATGGCATGATCTCGGCTCACCGCAACCTCCGCCTCCCTGGTTCAAGTGATTCTCCTGCCTCAGCCTCCAAAGTAGCTGAGACTACATGCGTGCGCCACCACATCCAGCTATTTTTGTATTTTTAGTAGAGATGGGGTTTCTCTATGTTGGTCAGGCTGGTCTTGAACTCCCGACCTCAGGTGATCTGCCCGCCTCAGACTCCCAAAGTCCTGGGATTACAGGCGTGAGCCACCTTGCCCGGCTATCAGCCTCTTTTTCCTAGTGACATAACTCCTTGGAGCCTAAGGAGGCTGCCTGGCAATGTTATTTGTGGTCACTTTTTTCACCAAAATCCAATACAGACATTACCATCTTGTCAGGCAGGGCCAGGCAGCTCTGTGAAGTGACTTGAACACAGCTGGAGCTGGACCACACCTTGTCTAGTTTCTTGACAGAAATAGGCTGAGCTCTGCTTCCCACCAAAACCCTGTAGTCTCAGGATATGAACAGGAAGAATTGACGGGGTAGTTTGCAAAAGGGGTCTTTCCTTTGCATAAATATCCGCTTGGGCTGTATTTCAACCCCGTCATCCAAAGAGATTTCCTAAGGTTTCCTCCCTGCGTTTGTACAGCAGTGCTGCATGAGGGAAGTGCTCCAGGAAGTCCCAGGCCTGGCTGCCCCAGGAGCTTGGGTTTGCTCATCGTTCACGTTCCTACCATGGACCCTCCATTGCAATTGCCAGAGTTCAAAGTGAAGGTTAAACCTCAGCCACACAGTTAGCAGCAAAGTACAGAATTCATTTATTGCAGGTCGGCGTGATTATGAAACTGGTTCTCATTTTCAAATATTTGGCTCAGTTTTTTCTGTTTCCAGCCAAGCCACCTTGGTCTGGAATCTGTCACTTTAATGATACGTTTTGCTGAAGGCTTTGATATCTGAGTTAGAGTTCCAGTTTAAGGGGCCTGTGATCCCGCAAAGCTCCCTAGCATCCCAAGGGCCTTGTTTGCTGACATAATCGATTACGGGCTGCCTCCCTGCTGTGGGAGGAATCCACAGGAGACCCCAACTTCACATTTTCCCTGAAAGCCTTTTCTGTGTAGAAACTCACTCTCTGTACCAATTTTTTTGTTTGTTTTGCTTCGTTTTGTTTTTGAGACAGTCTCCATCTGTCAGTCAGGCTGGAGTGTGGTGGCACAATCTCGGCTCACTGCAGCCTCTGCCTCCTGGGTTCAAGCGAGATTCTCTTGCCTCTGCCTCCCGAGTAGCTGGGATTACAGGTATGCACCACCATGCCCAGCTCATTTTTGTATTTTTAGTAGAGACGGGGTTTCACCCTGTTGGCCAGGCTGGTCTCGAACTCTTGGCCTCAAGTGATTCACCCACCTTGGCCTCTCAAAGTGCTGAGAATAAAGGCGGCGTGAGCCACCGCACCCAGCCTCTCTGTACCAATTTGTGCCTTCATGAAGGCCTTTCTCCTGAAGCCTAGTGGAGTGTTTGTGCTCGCTGCACCATCTCCAGTTTCTCCAGTGGGCTTAGCTCCTGCCTCTTCTGCACTCCCCTAATCAGGAACTCCACCTGAGGATTGTCCTCCCCTATGACCTCATGAGGTGTCAATGTCACCTATAGGTTTACAGTTTTGGGTGGGGGTAGGAGGGTGACGGAGTGTTCTTGGAAGTTATCACTGGGAAGCCAGATGGCAGCAGGGCAGACACCTGTAGCAGAGGCCCGGGGTCTCCCCTACCCTGTGGTCAGCTGGTGAGGGTGGCCGTGGCAGATAAAGTGAGGTTTCTGCCTTTGTGAACACTGGACATCTGCCTGGCACAAGCTCTGAGTGCAGGCAATTTGAATTCTCTAACTGCATGGAGAAGCAGAAGCCATGGGGAAAAATGAGAGTGAGATCAGATTGGGAGAAGATACTTGTAGCTTCTTAAACCAAACATGGACTAATATCTAGAGCATATAGGGAAAGAAAAGATAGGAACTTGAGCTGAAAAACAGAGAAAAAGAGAAGGGTGTGAAACCAAACAAGGGCAACAGCAACCACAAGCAATGAAAGAAGAGGAAGCCCAAAAGGCAGATAAGCCCATGAAGATAAGCAGGGAAATAAAACTAAAACAAGAATATAGCCCTTCAGACTTGCTAGGGCATGACACAGAAAGCTGACAATGGCCAGGCGCAGTGGCTCACGCCTGTAATCCCAGCACTTTGGGAGGCCAAAGCAGGTGGATCACTTGAGGTCAGGAGTTC
Organism: Sapajus apella; assembly: GCF_009761245.1. Lineage (NCBI taxonomy): Eukaryota > Metazoa > Chordata > Mammalia > Primates > Cebidae > Sapajus > Sapajus apella. The sequence continues at coordinate 1,457,697 of NW_022436961.1, forward strand.
AAAACCAGCCTGATCAACATGGCGAAACCCTGTCTCTAATTAAAATACAAAATTAGCTGGGTGTGGTGATGCATGACTGTAGTCCCAGCTACTTGGAAGGCAGAGGCAGGAGAATAGATTGAACCCAGGAGGCAGAGGTTGCAGTGAGCTGAGATTGCACCATTGCACTCCAGTCTGGGCAACAAGAGCGAAACTCCATCTAAAACAAACAAACACACACAACAACAATAACAACAAAAAAGCTGATAATACTGAGAGCCCAGGAAACCCAGTGAGTACTGCAGCGAGGTTGTGGACTGGGGCAGCTATTCTAGACAGCTACCTGGTGGAACTTGGTCAAGTCAGGGATTAGCCTGTGCCTGGCAATTCCTCTCCAAAAGAGCAATTACTTCATCTTTCAGGTTCCTGCCATGGACCTGCCATTGCAATTGCTAGACTCCAACTCTCAGGTTAAACCTTGTCCATACAGTTGTCCCACAGCGGAAATGAAAAAGGTTGTTCATTGCAGCATTGGTGGTTACCATTGGAATGTGGAGACATCCTAGGTGTCTGTCACAGAGGGAATGGATTAGAAAAACAGTGGCAGATGTACACTATGGAATATTCCATAGCAGTTAGAAGCAATAAGCCAGATGCACATGCAGTAGCATAAATTGACTTTAAAAACACAGCGATTGACGACAATCACAGGAAACAGAATGACAACACAGCACAATACCTTTATGTAAATTAATAATATGAGTACCGGCTGGCACAGTGGCTCATGCCTGTAATCCCAAGCACTTTAGGAGGCTGAGGCAGGAGGATCACTTGAATCTAGGAGATCGAGGTCAGCCTTGGCAATATAGTTAGACCCTGTCTCTGTCAAAAATAAAAAAATTAGCTAGACATGGTTGTGTGCACCTGTAGTCCCAGCTACCTTGGGAGGCTGAGGTAGGAGAATCAATTGAGCCTGGAAGGTCGAGGCTGCAGTGAACTGTGATTGCAACACTGCACTCCAGTCTTGGTGACAGACGAGACCCTCTGGTCTCAAAAATAAATACGCCAGGCACAGTAGCTCACGCCTGTAATCTCAGCACTTTGGGAGGCTGGGGCGGGTGGATCACCTGAGGTCAGGAGTTCAAGACCAGCCTGACCAATATGGTAAAATCAGGTCTCCACTAAAAATACAAGTGCCTGTAGTCCCAACTGCTTGGGAGGCTGAGATGGAAATGGCTTGAATCTGGAGGCAGAGGTTGCAGTGAGCCAAGATGGTGCCACTGCACTCCTGCCTGGGCAACAGAGCAAGACTCTGTCTCAAACTTAAATTAAAATAAATCAATAAATAGTACATACAAGATAGCAGTGATGTTTCCACAATATAGTGAATATACTAAAAACCATTGGTAAATTACATGTTATGTGAATTATATATCTAAATTTAAAATGTGTCCTTTGTAGTGACATGGATGAATCTGGAAACCATCATTCTCCGCAAACTGACACAAGAACAGAAAATCAAACACCGCATGTTCTCGCTCATAGACAGGTGTTGAACGAGAACACATGGACACAGGGAGGGGAGCATCACACACTGGGGTCTGTTGGGGGGGACTAGGGGAGGGACAGTGGGGATTGGGGAGGGATAACATGGGGAGAAATGCCAGATATAGGTGACGGTGGGGATGGACGTAGCAAACCACATTGCCATGTATGTACCTATGCAACAATCCCGCATGATCTGCACATGTACCCCAGAACCTAAAGTACAATAAAAAATAAAAATAAATTTAAAAAGTATGTATAGGCCAGGGGTGGGAGCTCATGCCTGTAATCCCAGCACTTTGGGAGGCCAAGGTGGGTAGCTCACGAGGTCAGGAGATCAAGACCATCCTGGCCAACATGGTGAAACCCTGTCACTATTAAAAATACAAAAAAAAAAAAAAAAAAAAATTAGCTGGGCATGGTGGAGCACGCCTGTACTCCCAGCTACTCGGGAGGCTGATACAGGAGAATTCCTTGAACCCAGGAGGTGGAGGTTGCAGTGAGCCAAGATCACGCCACTGCACTACATACAGCCTGGGTGACAGTGTGTGACTCTGTCTCAAAAAAAATAGTAAACGGTTTAATAAGAACAAATAAAAAGATATTTAACTTCAAATTCATTAGGACAGTTTGGGGGTTAGGCAAAGGGGAGTAAGAAGCAAAATAAATAAAAGAATGAAGCTTTATGCAAGTCTGTAATTTAAAATATGGGTTGTTGGTCGGGTCCAGTGGCTCATGCCTATAATCCCAGTGCTTTGGGAGCCCAAGGCAGGTAGATCATGAGGTCAAGAGTTCAAGACCAGCCTGGCCAATATGGTGAAATCCTGTCTCTACTAGAAATACAAAAATTCCCCGGGCATGATGGCAGGTGCCTCTAATCCCAGCGACTTGGGAGGCTGAAGCAGAGAATCGCTTGTACCCCGGAGGCAGAGGTTGCAGTGAGCCAAGATCATGCCACTGCCCTCTAGCCTGGGTGACAGAATGAGACTCCATCTCAAAAACAACAACTATAAAACACACACACAGACACACACACACACACACACACACACACACACACACACACACACACCCCTGAGTTGTTGCCAGTGAGGTCTGTCTCTGATGCAGCACAGCTCCCAGAGGCCCAAGTCCTTTTCCTCTTTTCCTGCTTGCCTGGCGCTTCCTGGAAAACAGCCCCATTTGAGAACCTCACCAGTTCCAGTTTCTTTCCCAGCCTCCTCTAACTTTGAGCCCAAGTCTCTCTCCACACCAGAATGCCTTATTATCCTCTTTTATACTAGCTCTTGATTCTAAATTAGGAAAAGCCCTGATTGTCAAGAAAAATGGACCCACTTTCCTCTTTCCCGTGGACAAAGAAGGCTCAGTATTTAGATACCACCATTCTCTGATCTCCACTGTCTGGAAGGGAGAGCCACTGTTGGCATCGTTGCAGTGGAGCTCTCTCTGCCCCACAGAGTGGGGCAAATTGCTTCTAATGAAACAAAGACAGTTTGGTTTTACATCCAAATAGGCTGAACCTTCATACCTTGCTTACACAGGTAATGGAAATCTATTGAAACTACCTTAAGCCAACAAAGAAAGTTTACCGTGGAATATAAGAGCTCAAAGTTGGCACTCAAATTTTGGAAGTATAATGAGACCTCAAGAAGAGAACAAAGCAGCAAGCTAGGAAGCTGTCTGGAACCAGCGCTTTTTGAGAAAGATAAGAGCTAAAATAAATTTTTAAGTGTAAAAATTGTTCTCTCTCTGTTTCTCTCTCTCTGTCTCTCTCTCTCTCTCTCCCTCCCTCCCTCCCTCCTCAGCACAAGACAGAACTTGGCTTCTCTCAACTGGTAGAGATCTGTATCAAGTCACTAAACCTCAACTTCCAATCCCTGGGAGTAAAAAACCTGATTGGCTCAGCTTGGGTGAGGCATCTCGCAATCCAGCTAGCCACTGGGGAGGTGGAGGCAGCTGTGATGTAGGAGTGGAAAGCGGGGTGGCATGCTACAGAAACCCACCCTGAACAGAGTACAGTTCTCAAAGAAAGGGGGTCTAAGCAGACCAGAAGTCCCAGGGAGCCTACAAAACTACAAAGATCCATTCTCCATTCGTCAGAAATAAACACTTAATTTCAAAAAACAACAACAACAAAAAACACCAAAATTATTTAGGCCGCATTCTGTTATCACAGTACAATATTAGAAATTAAAAATAAAAATTTAAATGAAAAGCAGTCAATAAACATTTAAGACCTTTCAATTATGGAATAAGATAAAACTATTCAAGAAATCTTATGACATGAAATGATTTTATTAATTAGGAAAAAGTTAAAATAAATAATTTTCCTCAAGAAATTAGAAAAGAAACAGAAAAAAATTAAGTCTAAGGAAAGCAGAAGGAAGAAATTGAGAAAGATAAGAGCTGAAATAAATTTTTAAGTGTAAAAATGATATTAAATAAATTCAGGAGCTATCTCTCTGAAACAAAATAGATGCATCTCTGGCAAATATAATTCATACAATATGAATATTTACCATTAAACATTAGAAAGGAGACAAACTCAGATACAGAAGAGAGTTTTATATAAAAGAATGCCTTCTGGCCAGGCGCAGTGGCTGATGCCTGTATTCCCAACATTTTGGGAGGCCAAGGCGGTTGGATCATCTGAGGTCAGGAGTTCAAGACCAGCCTGACCAACAAGGAAAAACCCCGTCTCTACTACAAATACAAAATTAGCCAGGTGTGGTGGTGCATGCCTGTAATCCCAGGTACTCGGTAGGCTGAGGCAGGAGAATCACCTGAACCCTGGAGGCAAGTGTTGCAGTGAACAGAGATTGCACCATTGCACTCCAGCTTGGGCAACAAAAGCAAAACTCTGTCTCAAAAAAAAAAAAAAAAAAAAAAGAGAACGCCTTCTACAAATAAACATATTTGAAAAGCTGGACAAAAATAAATGATTTTATAGAGAGATATCAATGACCAAAATTAATCCAAAAAGAAGTAGCAAAACTGAACAGAACAATGAACTTGGAAGAGTTCAAATTGTCATGGGGGGGGAACCTGCCAATGAAACAGGCACCTACACCAGATGGCCATAAAGTTGAGTCTTTCTGAACTTCAAGGAGTAGATAATGTAAATGTTGCCTAAAATTATGCAGAACACAGAAAAAGATGAATGATCTCCCATTCATTTCACCAAGCTAACATAACTTTAATATCAGAACTTCACAATATTGGATAATTAAAGCACAGTGTAACTTGTTCATGCTTCAAGACAACCCCGTTTTTTATATGCATGGGGCAGAGGTGGATTACTTGCTGATTTCGTTCATACAGTGCAGAATGGAAAGGAGGTACAAATCAAGGCTGACCAAGAAAAGGAACATCTTTCCCTGGAAACCATGGGTTCCATGTCTACAGCTGGAAGGGATATGGGGTTTCCTCTTTTGGGATGAGGGCAGTTGTGGTTGTACATAGGAATTCAGTGTTTGTAAACTCTTTAGGCTAATACATTTAAAACAGAAATTTGCTATCTCGCCCTTTGTTGAAATAGTCTGCTGGCCCCTGCTCTATATCCTCAACATTTCTTGTTTAATTGCTCTGTCAAGTATTTAGAGGTATTATTAAATACTCACACTCCTGTGAAGTTCTTGTCAGCTTTTGCTTTATACATTCAATACAAAGATTTTTAATGAGCATATCTCCTTGGTATCATTAAGTGGTTTCACATCAAATTCTATTTCATATAATAATGTAATTTTTATTGTATTTTTGTTTGTATTTGCCCAATATGTTTGCCCATCTTTTATCTTAAAACTTTTTGAAGCTGGGCGTGGTGGCTCACGCCTGAAATCTCAGCACTTTGGGAGGCCAAGGCGGGCAGATCATGAGGTCAGGAGTTTTCGATCAGCCTGGCCAACATGGTGAAACCCCGTCTCTACTATTAAAAAACACAACAAATTAGCTGGGCATGATGGCAGGCACCTGTAATCCCAGCTACTCGGGGCTGAGGCAGGAGAATCGCTTGAACCCAGGAGGTGGAGGTCACAGTGAGTCAAGATCGTGCCACTGCACTCCAGCCTGGCGACAGAGCGACACTTCATCAAAAAAAAAAAAAAAACAACAACTTTGAGTCACATAAGCTGCTTCTTATAAAGAAATAAGATTGATACTGTTTTTTACGCAATCTGAAAACCTCTGACTTATAAGGAGGAAAATAATAGACTAAAGCCTATGCATTTATTGCTTTAATTGGTTTATTTGGAGCTATTGCCATTATCCTGTATCTTGCTTTCAAAGTTAGGAATGAAATGGTATATAAGCTAGATGGTTTTGCCTGCAAGTAATAACCTATGCTTTCTTTTTCTTTTTCGAGAGTGGGTCTCCCTGTGTTGCCCAGGCTGGACTCAAACTTTTGGACTCAAGGAATCCTCCTATGTAGCTGAAATTACAGGCATGCACCACTGGGCCTAACTCAACTTACCCTTTCGTCAACATGGAAGGCTATTGTCTTATCAACATCTGTCATATTCTGAGCCACAAAACAAACTTTTAACAAATTTTTTAAAGTTGAAATCATATAAAATGTTCTGTAAAAATAACAAAAGTCAGTAATAGAAAGATACCTGAAAAATCTTAAAATATTAGACACCACACAGATAACCCATGGGTCAAGGATGAAGTCTAAAAAGTAATTAGAAAATATCTTGAACTGAATGAAAATAAAAACTCAACATATTAAAATTTGTAGAATGCAGCAAAAACAGAGCTTGGGGAAATTTATAGAACTAAATGCTTATAATTGAAAAGAAGAAAGGTCTCACATTAATAATCTAAGCTTCCACCCAATGAAACTAAAAAAAGAGCAAATTAAACTTAAAAGAAGCAGAGGAAAGAAATAATAAAGATCCAAGAGCAATTAAATTGAAACAAAAACAATGAAAATCAATGCTACTTTTTGGGTAAGATTTTTAAAAATTGAAAAACCGCTAGCCACACTGACCAAGAAACAAAGAGAGAAGTCATAAATTACCAAAATCACTGCAAAATCGATAAACATTAACAGGATAATAAGAAATACTAAGAACAATTCTATGCACATATTCAACATGTAAGATAAAATGAACAAATGATTTGAAAGACAAGAACAAAAATTTACCCGAGAAAAAATAAACAAAAATATTTGTGTTTCTATTGATTATATTGAACTTTTCATTAAAAAGCAAAACAAAACAAAAGTAGTCTTTATTACAAAGAAAATTCTAGACCTCAACAATTGCACTGGCAAATTCTACCGATTATTTTTTTTAAATTAGTAAATAGCCAATTCTGTTACCAAAACACCTGAGGTTTGGTCTAGGTTCTGCTGCACACTGCAGAGAAAGCCAATGACTGAAAGAAAGAGTAGTGTCAAGGAAGAAGGAGGAAGGCTTTAATCAGCTGCTGTGCTAAGGAGATGGGGGCTCAGTCTCAAATCCATCTCCCTGGCAAACTAAAACTAGGGGAAAAAAATTTAACAATGCGTAAGAAAACAGGAAGTAGGGAGGCGTAAGGAAGCAATTGTAATGAGAGGTCTAACATCTCATTGGATGTTGTGATCTGGTGAATTTCAGTTCTTTGATACTTTTTTTAAAGGCTTAAAGGTCATTTCCAGAGGAAGAAACTCAGATAAAACAAATTTAAGTTTCAAACTTAAAGAATTTCCATGTTTTTGCAAAACAAAAACAGCAACAACAACCCATCTATGGGACTATTGGGTTGGTTTCAATTCTACACAATCTTCCAGAAAACAGAAGAGGAGAGACTATTTCCTAATCTATTTTTTGAAACCAGCATTTCTCTGAAACCAGAACAAAGTGTATTAGAAGAAAACTACAGACAAAGATCCCTCAGGAACATCCAATACCAAAATTTTCAAAATATGTTTGCAAATTGAGCCCAGAAATAGATAAGAATGATAATATCACAACTAAGTGGGGTTTATACCAGGAATGCAAAGCTGTCTCAACATTCAAAAATTAATCAGCATCGGCCAGGTGCGGTAGCTCACGTCTGTAATCCCAGCACTTTGGGAGGCTGAGGCTGGCAGATCACTTGAGGTCAGGAGCTGCCAACATGGTGAAACCCCATCTCTACTAAAAATCCAAAAATTTACCAGGTGTGGTGGTGGGCGCCTGTAATCCCAGCTACTTGGGAGGCTGAGACACCAGAATCTCTTGAACCTAGGAGGCAGAGCGCAATGTGCCGAGATTGCTCCACTGCACTCCAGCCTGGATGACAGAGCAACACTCCATTTAAAAAAAAAAAGCATAATTTGCTATATTAATTAATTAAAGAAAATATTCTTGCAATTCAAAGCTTTCTAGACTATATTACCGTACAAGCCTTTTGTCTTAAATTCAATGAACAACTTTAATCTGAATACATAACTTGATTTCAGCCCAGGATTTGTTTGCTTTATTTTTTGCTTTTTGTTATATGTGAATTTTTGGTGCTGCAAAAGAAGTAGCACTCGAATATAAATTTTCTTTCAGCAAGGCAACTTTACTTTCTGCAGAAAGGGTACATCACCAAGGGTTTACTACCAGAATACACCAAACAAAGGAGGCAGGACTGTTTATATCTAACACATCCGTCCTGCTGCTGTGTCCTGATTCCTTTGGCTGGAACTGGACCTCACAGTCTAAGCTGCACCCGGTTAGCTAACAACTTAAAACTTTCCTAAATAGGTAAAGGCAGAGGAGAACAAACGAAAAGAGGAAGTAACTTGAGGAATGCAAAACTACTTCCAAATAGGAAGAGGAATAAGCTATGATCTAAGGCTTGCCTGGGCTTGTCTAGGCACGTCAGGGCAAATAGCTGGGTTAAAATGTAAGAACTAAGAACACTGGATACACTTATTTCTTTATTATGACGAACAGCTACTCAGGAGTATTAGCAAAAGGTCTAGAGTAAATTAACTTTTAAAGAAGCTATTATTTATAATGAACTAAGAAAAATTTTGAAAAGGAACTTTTATTTATTTTTATTTTCTACACTTTTGAAAATTACTTCTGTTTGATTTTTTTTTTTTTTCAGGAAAACTAGTTATCCATATGTTGAATTTCCTGGCTGTCTAGCATAGCTGATGTTGAAATGACTCGGTTCTACTCCAGGGGTAACTCACCCTCTCCAAGGCAAACATGCACATGATCTCATGTCAAAGACAGAGGCGCAGTAAAGATGGAAAATGTTCAAGTCTTTGCGTAGGTCAAGTATACAAATGTCTCTTTGGCAAGTCACATGACTGAGATCAAAATCAAAGTGGAAGGGACTTCAAAGATACAGGACAAAGGGCAAGGATGGAGGAAGACTATTAATTAGTGCCATTAATGTGATCAGTCTACCACTTTCTTTTCTTTTCTTTTCTTTTTTTTTTTTTTGAGACAGAGTTTTGCTCTTCTTGCCCAGGCTGAAGTACAATGGCGTGATCTCAGCTCACTGCAAACTCCACCTCCCGGGTTCAAGCAGTTCTCCTGCTGTAGCAGGAGTGGCCGCGGGAAACGGATCTCTTGGACACGGAATACAGGAGGAAGGAGTTTATTCGGCCGGGAGCAAGGTGGCATATTTGCCTAACAGCCAAGCTCCCCTAACAAAGGAGGCTTCCTTCTTTATATAGACTTATACTTTAGATGTTACACGTGGAAGAATCTTAGGTTTATAGCTTGACATATGAAAAGGGTCTCAGTTTACAGTCTTAGGAATTACATATGAAAAGGGCTTCAGTTTACAGTCTTAGGAATGAAAAGGGGAAGTTTACAGTCTTAGGAAAGAAAAGGGGAAGTTGATCTGAGATGCCTGGGTCTCCCTCTTCACTGCCTCTGCTTCCCAAGTAGCTGGGACTACAGGTGCACACCACCATGCCCAACTAATTTTTGTATTTTTAGTAGAGACGGGGTTTCACCAAGTTGGCCAGGCTGGCCTCAAACTCCTGACCTCAGGCAATCCACCTGCCTTGGCCTCCGAAAGTGCTGGGATTACAGGCATAAGCCACTGTGTCCGGCCCAAATTTTTTCTTTATTTATTGATTTTTCTGCAGAATCAACTCTGTGGATTATATATTTTGTTACTGTGTTTTCAGTTTCCACATTGTTGAAGGAGAAGATGGTCAGAGGACTGACACTACCTGGCTTCAAGGCATACTACAGTGCTACCATAATCTAGACAGTGTGGTGTTGGTGACAGAATAGACAAATAAGGCAATGGAACAGAACGGAAAGCTCAGAAATAGTCCCACATAAATAAAATCAACTGATATTTGACAAAGGCTCAAGGGCAATGCAATGGAGAAAGACAGTCTTTTCAACGTTGGTGCTGGAGCCAACTGGGCATCCACGTGGAAAAAATAATGAATCCATACACAGCCTTTACACACTTCACAAAAGTTAACTCAAAATGGATCATAGAACTAAATGTAAAACGGAAAACAATGAAACTCCTAGAAGACAACATAGAAGAAAGCCTAGATAACTTTGGTTTGGAGATTATTTTTATTTATTTATTGGTGTATTTTTGAGACAGAGTCTCACTTTGTTGCCCAGGCTGGAGTGCAGTGACATGATCTCAACTCGCTGTAACCTGGACCTCCTGGATTCGAGCGATTCTCCCTGCCTCAGCCTTATAAGTAGCTGCAACGACTGGTGTGCGCCACATGCCCGGCTAATGTTTTTTGTATTTTTAGTAGAGACAGGCTTTCACCATATTGGCCAGGCTGGTCTTGAACTCCTAACTTCAAGTGATCCACCTGCCTCAGCCTCCCAAAGTGCTGGGATTACAGGCATGAGCCACTGTGGCCGGCCTTGGAGATGACTTTAGATATAACACTGAAGGCATGATCCATGAAAGAATTGGTAAATTGGACTTCACTAAAGTTAAAATTTTATCTCTGCGGAAGATACTTTCAAGAGAGTGAAAAGACAAGCCAGAGACTGGGAGAAAATATCTGCAAAGACATATCTGATGAAGGAATGTTATATGAAACATGAAAAAAAACACTCTTAAAATACTACCATAAGGAAATAAACAGCCCAATTTAAAAATGGCCCAAGGACTTCAACACACATCTCACCAAAGAAAATATACAGAAAGCAAATAACCTAATGCAAAGATGCTCCACATCACAGGTCATCATGGCAATGCAAATTAAAACAGTGAGGTACCACTACACACCTATTAGAATGGCCTTAATTAAGCATACTGACAACATCACATGCTGGTGGGAATGCATAGTAACAGAAACTCATTCATTGCTGGTGGGAATGCAAAATGGTCCAGCCACTTTGAAGGCAGTTTGGCAGTTTCTTGCAAAACTAGACTAACACTACCATGTGATCCAGCAATCACACTCCTTGGCATTTACCCAAAGAAGTTGAAAATACAGGTTGACACCAAAATCTGCATTGATGTTTGTATCAGCCTTATTTGTAAACGCCAAAACTTGGAAGCAACTGAGGTGCCCTTTAGTGAGTAGGAAAATAAACTTGTGTACCTCCAGACAGTGGAATATTATTAAGTGCTAAAGAGAAATTAGCTGTCAAGCCATGAAATGAAGTGGAAGAAACTTAAATGCATATTACTAAGTGAGGAAAGCCAATCTGAGATGGCTGTATACTGTATGATTCCAACTATATGACATTCTAAAAAAGGCAGAACTGTGGGACAGGTAAAAGATCAGTGATTGCTAGGGATTTGGGGAGGGAGGGATGAATAGGTGGAGCACAGAGGTTTAGAGCACTGAAAATAGTCTGTATGAAACTTATGGTGGATGTGTGTCAATATATATTTGCCCAAACCCATAGAATGCACACCACCAAGAGTGAGCCCCAATGCAAACTATGGACGTCCCTGGTAATGATTTGTCAATGTAAGTTTCAACAATTGTAACAAATGTAACAGCCTGATGACAAGGGGGAGGCTACCATTTGTGGAGGCAGAAGGTATATGGAAAATCTCTGTACTTTGAACTTTGCTGCAATCCTAAAACTGCTTTTTTTTTTTTTTTTTTTTTTGCGATGGAGTCTTGCTCTGTTGCCCAGGCTGGAGTGCAGTGGCCCGATCTCAGCTCACTACAACCTCTGCCTCCCGGGTTCCAGAGAATCTCCTGCCTCAGTCTCCCTAGGACATGCCACCACACCCGGCTAATTTTTTGTATATTTAGTAGAGATGGGGTTTCACCATGTTGGCCAAGCTGGTCTTGAACTCCTGACCTCAAGTGATCTGCCCACCTTGGCCTCATAAAGTGCTAGGATTACAGGCGTGAGCCAGCACGCCTAGCCCTAAAACTGCTATTTAAAATATCTTTTTTATATATAATTTTTTTTTAAAGATGGGGTTTCACCATATTGGTCAGGCTGGTCTCGAACTCCTGACCTCAGGTGATCCACCCACCTCAGCCTTCCAAAGTGCTGGGATTACAGGCATGAGCCACTGCGCCCGGCAAAATATCTTTTTTAAAAAGTCAACTAGTGCATAAGAATTATTACAAAAAAGAATACCCCCCCCTTGCTACTGACCCCTAATCTTGCTATGGGAAACTATGTCCTATTCTTTTGTTTCTTCATCTATTTCTATTTCTCCATGTTTGTAAATATTATAGCAAGTATTTAAATTCTTATTTCCATTATGAACATTATCCATTAAGTTTTTATAACTCCCACATTTAGATGGCATATAAAGAGCTAGTGAATGAGATGGAGAAGGTCAGACAAGTAGGAGGAGAATCAAGAGAGGGTAATACTGGAAAACAAGGCCAAGTGTGAGTCTCAAGAAAAGGGAGTAACCAGTGTTATCAGATGCTTGAAGCTGATCAGGAGTGAGGACTGAATGGAGCCCACTCTGTTTACATGTTAACTTGGACTTCTAGCTACATCAGTGTCAGGAAGGGTAGGGGTTTCCTGTGAATAAACTGGACTGCTTCCCAGTGACTAAGGGAACTCATTCTAGGTCCTCCAACTGCTGAGCCAACTGGGAGTGGGGGCAGGAGGGCTCTCAACTGAGAGCCTGAATCTCTTGGAACTTTCTTACCCCAGCAAGGTTGACTGTAACATTTCATGAGTCCCAGAGTCTCCCCAAGCTGGGCATCTGAAGTTCCCAGATAACTCAGTCACTCAGGCACCCAAATCCTTCAAACAAGGCAGGTGTTCCTAACTTGCCCTCCAAAACCCATGGAGAGGGAATCCCTCACTTGGGACAAGGACCCCACTGGACTTCTCTGTATAGGTTGATGGAAGAATCAGGACACCCATGTCTAGCCTTCTCTTCATTATCCTTGGCCTATGTAAGTTTCCCCAAGGAAGCATCTTTCAAAAATTCCTGCCATGTGCTTTAACAGATGTCATACTGTGTTCTTCTGCATAAATAGAGGGGACCAGCATGGAGCATACTAGCATGATAGGAATTTTAGTAGGGAAGGACACGAGTGTCAGATTTCAGGAGGTTGAGGAGGAATGGAAAGTATGAAAGTAGAGACTGAAAGCCAAGACTAGTTGTTCAAGAAGTTGGTTGAGGCCGGGTGCGGTGGCTCACGCCTGTAATCCAACACTTTGGAGGCCAAGGCGGGCGGATCACCTGAGGTTGGGAGTTCAAGACAAGCCCGACCAACATGGTGAAACCCCGTCTTAAAAACAAAAAAAAAAAAAAAAAAAAAGAAGAAGAAGAAGTTGGTTGACAGTAGGATGAAGAGAATGGGAAAAGCTGAAAGAAAACATTCCTGAAGGATTCAAGAGATGACAAAATAAAAAGTATTAGCCTGGGTGCAGTGGCTCATACCTGTAATCCCAGCACTTTGAAAGGCCAAGGTGGGCGGATCACGAGGTAAAGAGATCAAGACCATTCTGGCCAACATGGTGAAACCCCGTCTCTACTAAAAATACAAAAATTAGCTGGGCATGGTGGCATGGACCTGTAGTCCCAGCTACTCGGGAGGCTGAGGCAAGAGAATTGCTTGAAGCCAGGAGGCAGAGTTTGCAGTGAGCCGAGATCGCGTCACTGCACTCCAGCCTGGCAACAAAGCAAGACTCTGTCTTAAAAAAAAGGATTGATTTTGTCAAATGACCAATCTAACTACTGGGGAAAATTTTCTGTATGCTTCTTTTAAGGTCAAGCCATCAGACCCCACCCGGCTCAACCTAGGTTTTTGCCAGGACTGTTGCAGAGCTGTCATGATGGGACTGTTCTTTGTTACTGTCCTGGGTCACACTCACTGTATCCTAGATCCTGCTCCTTAATTTACCAGAAAAACTTCCCAAGCTTTTCCAGTAAAGGGATGGGCAAGAAGTAAATTTTCTGAGTATTGTCTGCCTAGAGGGGGCTTTATTCTGCCATCACCCTAGCAGAATAACTGTCGTATAGACTTCTTCCTTTTTGTTTTACTCACTTACCCTCAGAAAGAAGACCCATGGAGAGGGAGCCCCTCCCTTGGGATGAAGACCCCCACTGTACCTCTGTATGGAATCATGGAAGAATCAGGAGACCCATGAGGCTTTTTACAATTTTTTTAATCTTGAAGGTTCTCAAATTTCACAGTGAAATTTCTAGATGTGGCTTTTTTTTCTTATCTTCCTAGACATCCTGTGTAGCCTGTTTCTCTACAAGTTCCGAAGCGCATGTGGTTTTTTTTTTTGTTTTTTTTGTTTTTGAGATGGGGGTCTCATTCAGTAGCCCAGGCTGGAGTGCGGTGGCGTGATCTTGGCTCACTGCAACCTCTGCCTCCTGGGTCCCAGTTCAAGCAATTCTCCTGCCTCAGCCTCTTGGAGCAGCTGGGATTATGGACATGTGCCACCATGCCCAGATAGTTTTTGAACTAGCTGGTCTTGAACTCCTGACCTCATGATCTGCCCACCTCAGCCTCCCAAAGTGCTGGGATTACAGGCGTGAGCCACCGCGCCTGGCCGTTTATGCTATTTTTAAAATAAATTCATCTCTTTCATTTTCTTTGTCCTAGAATTCTTATTTTTCTTTTCTTTCTTTCTTTTTTGAGACCAGTTTTGCTCCTGTCACCCAGGCTCAAGTGCCCAGAAATTCAAGACTAGCCTGGGCAACACAGGGAGACCCCGTCTCTACAGAAAGTTTAAAAATTGTCTGGGCATGGTGGTGCGCACCTCTTGTCATAGCTACTTGGGAGGCTGACATGGGAGGATCACTTGAGCCCGTGAGGTTGAAGCTACCGTGAGCCATAATGGCACCACTGCATTCCAACCTGAGTGACAGAGCAAGACCCTGTGTCTAAGTAAACAAAGAAATAAAGAAACCCGGCCGGGCACGGTGGTTCACGCCTATAATCCCAGCACTTTGGGAGGCAGAGGGGGGCAGATCTCCTGAGGTCAGGAGTTCAGGACCAGCCTGGTCAACATGGTGAAATCCTGTCTCTACTAAAAATACAAAAAAAATTTAGCTGGGCATGGTAGAGAGTGCCTGTAATCCCAGCTACTCGGGAGGCTGAGGCAGGAGAATCGCTTTAGCCCAGGAGGTGGAGGTTGCAGTAAGCTGAGATCGCGCCATTGCACTCCAGCATGGGCAACAAGAATGAAACGTCATCTAAAAAAAAAATTAGCCGACGTGGTGGCTGGCACCTGTAATCCCAGCTACTTGTGAGGCTGAGGCAGGAGAATTGCTTGAACCTGGGAGGCAGAGTGAGCCAAGATCACGCCATTGCACTAGCCTAGGAGGCAAGAGAGAGGCTTCGTCCCAAAAACAAAGAAAAAGATATAAAGAAACCTATGATAAATCCCCCTGAAAATGTGTATGAAGGCTTTCTAGGCTCTGCTGTCCGGGTCGTGCTCAGCCCCAGCCCTGCAGTCGCAGCCCCGGCCAGCAGTAACTTAGGCTTTCCACCCATCTCATCTCTCACCACCTCTTCTGTTCACTTTGTGTTCTACAGAAATTTGTTGAACTCTCTTGTTTGTTGATGATACACCTTTCTATTCTCTTTATTGTTGGAGTTTTTAAAGTATTAGTAATTAGCATTGTAATAGAGTTTCTAAATTTATGTACTCAGCCTGCCATCTAAGACGGAAAATCTTCCATTTCCTTTAGTAATCAAGAAATAATTTCATTGTGGTTTCTAAGGAAGAAAAGAAAGGATATTCTGAATCATGGGCAGTTTCGATGGCTAGGATGACTAGAGCTGAGGAAATCCATGAAAGCAGAGAATATCTTTCTTCTCATTTCCAAAACAGCTTGAGATGTAAGGACGGGCAGAAATATTGGCTATTCCCAAGCCACATTAGATGTATTTGGGCTCTTTTCTCTCACATCTATATAGACCTGAATTTGGCACCGATACTTTCTTCAGTGAATGCTTATTATAGAACGTATACAATACACATATTATATTATTTTATTTTAGCCACCCTACAAATTAGAGATTATCTTCATTTTATAGTTGACCAAATGGAAACTCAGTGAGGTTAAGTATCGTATCCAAGCTCACACAGTAAGTGGTAGAGCAAGAATTTCAGCCAAAATTGTTTGCACTGAAGCCAATACTCTTCTACTTTCTACCACAATGGTAAAAAAAACATACTAATGTGTAGGCATTCATCTCCTCTTTCCTTCCCTACTCCCAAAGTCTCAGGTAGCTTGGTGCAGTAGAAAATGTACCCATTTAAAAGTCAGAAAACTGGGATTTTAGTTTTGCCTCTGCCATATTTGGTAATGTTGACCATTGCTAATCTTTTCAGATACTTAGTTTTCTCATATATATAGAAAAGAACAATAAAATCAGTTCTCTGTCAACCACAGAGCTGCAAAAAGGATCACACAAGAACGTGTATATTAAAAGGCCCTAGGGCCAGGCGAGGTGGCTCATGCCTGTAATCCCAGCGCTTTGGGAGGCCAAGGTGGGCAGATCACAGGGTCAGGAGATTGAGACCATCCTGGCTAACACGGTGAAATCCCGTCTCTACTAAAAATACAAAAATTAACTGAGTGTGGTGGCGGGCGCCTGTACTCCCAGCTATTCGGGAGGCTAAGGCAGGAGAATCACTTGAATCTGGGAGGCAGAGGTTGCAGTGAGCCAAGATTGTGCTACTACACTCCAGCCTGGGCAACAGAGTGAGACTCCATCTTAAAAATAAAAATTAAAAAATAAAATAAAAGGCTCTGGGCCAGGCACGGTGGCTCACGCCTGTAATCCTAACACTTCGAGAGGCTGAGGCAGGTGGATCACTTGAGGTCAGGAGTTCAAGACCAGCTTGACCAACACGGCGAAAACCCATCTCTACCAAAAATATAAAAAGTAGCCAGGGTGGTGGACGCCTGTAATCCCAGGTACTTGGGAGGCATTAGATGTAGGAGAATCACTTGAACCTGGGAAGAGGAGACTGCAGTGAGTTGAGATCACATCATTGCACGCCAGCCTGGGCGACAAGAGCAAAACTCCGTCTCAAAAAAGAAGTCTCTGCAGATAATTATGGCAACAGCTCATGCTTGTATAGTACTTTATCATTTGCAAAGTGCTGTGAAATAATCCTGGTTTTACAGATAAAAACTGTGGCTAAGACTGTTTGGATATAATCCAGCTCAGCTTTGCAAAATCAGGGCTGAAGCTTGGCTTTTAGTTCTCCAAATCCCATTATTTCCTCCACTTTGTCATGCTGCCACCTTGTTTTACAAGATTAGTGTTTAATTATTAAATAATCAACAACAGAGTTCCTTCACAGAACTTAGTCAATTGAAGTTCTATTCTTCCTATTCAAAATTTTATTTATATTTCTTTTCTGGAACTCACCTATTAAGTAGAATGTAGCTATGTTCATTATTTATTGTTCATTTATTACTCAATTATTTTTTTAAGATAGAGTCTTGCTCTGTCGCCAGGCTGGAGTGCAGTGGCGCGATCTCGGCTCACTGCAACCTCCACCACCTGGGTTTAAGCAATTCTTCTGCCTCAGCCTCCCCAGTAGCTGGGACTACCGATGTGCACCACCATGCCCAGCTAATTTTTGTATTTTTAGTAGAGACGGGGTTTCACCATGTTGGCCACAATGATCCTGATCTCTTGACTTCGTGATCCGCCTGCCTTGGCCTCCCAAAGTGCTGGAATTACAGGCATGAGCCACCGCGCCCAGCCTACTTAAATATTTGAAGCTAATATATAATGACTGAAAACTATGAAGCAATTCTTTAAAAGTGCTTAAATCAAAACCAGTAAGAAAATTAGGCCTGATGCTGGGCGTGGCGGCTCATGCCTATAATCTCACCATTTTGGGAGGCTGAGGTGGGCAGATTACCTGAGGTCAGGAGTTTGAGATGAGCCTGGCCAACATGATGAAACACTGTTTTTACTAAAAACACAAAAATTAGCTGAGCATATTGGCACACACCTGTAATTCCAGCTACTCGAAAGGCCGAAGCATGAGAATCACTGGAACCAGGAAGTAGAGTTTGCAGTGAGCCGAGATGGCACCACTGCACTCCAGCCTGAACTCTGTCTCTAAAAAAAAAAGAAAGAAAGAAAAAGAAAATGAAGCCTGACACAATGACACAATCTGGCACTTATCATGATCCCTGGCACCACTGAATGCCAGATAAAAAGCTAGCCTACATACTAAGCATCTGATTTTTTTTTTTTTTTTCGGGTGCAGTGGCTCCCAGTACTTTGGGAAGCTGAGGTCAGGAGTTCGAGACCAGCCTGGCCGACATGGTGAAACTCCATCTCTATTAAAAACACAAATTTAGCCAGGTGTGATGGCGAGCACCTGTAATCCCAACTACGCTGGAGGCTTAGGCAGGAGAATCGCTTGAACCCGGGAGGTGGAGGTTGCAGTGAGTCAAGATTGTGCCACTGCACTCCAGCCTGGGCAACAAGAGTGAAACACTCCATCTCAAAAGAAAAAAAAAAAAGTATCTAATTTTTTTTAACATCCTAGCAAGTGACATAATGTGTACGTGGTCTTGGACGTTTGTTCAAGTACTTCATTTTCAGATGAGCTGGATTATAGCCTCCAACCTGATCTCCTCGTGAAGTCCAGTTGGAGATCTCAGGACATCCTACTTAGAGGATCCGTTTGTCTGGACTTCGTCTAGGTCTCCGTGCATCCTGCTCACAGATGAGTGAGAACATAGCCACTTAGCCTAGGACACAGGATACAAAAGGAACGACAGAGACTGGGGCTCAGACAAAACAGGAACTGAGGCAGAGGGAGAAAGCGAAGTTAGAAAACTGGAAGCAAATAAGAAAAAGGACTTTGTGTTTTCTCGGTGTTGGCATTGCTCTGAGATGGGGAGATGTACCGGAAAGAGAATGGGATGCTAATTAATATTCAGGTTACAGAAGCCAAAATGAACCATTTTTTTGAGTAGAGGTAATTAAATCTCTGCACATACAAAGCAGAAACTAACAAGCACTTATTGGCAGTCTACTTCATTGGGCTGGTGAGCCTCATGCCTTTAAAATCACAAGAATTGCATAGGTGCCATCACTGCAGAGAACCTGCCCGTAGCTGGGGCCTCACTTTCCTGCCCTCCTCAGGGAGCCAACTGCTCTGCCTACCCCATGATTGGGCACCAGTAACATCAGTTGCCAGCTGGATAACCAGTTAGTGTCACAGAGAAACTGGGTACAGCTTAAGGGCAGAGATATAACTTCATTATAGACACCTTAGGAACTTTTCCAAAGACATTTTGAAAAATTACCCATAATCTCATAAACTCAGAGCAGTTGCATCCTGTAAAGAGTGATTTATATATAATTAGGCTTTACATTTTATTTATTTATTTATAAGACAAGGTCCTGCTGTGACACTCAGACTAGAATGTAGTGATATGATTATGGCTCACTGCAGCCTCAAACTTTGGGGCTCAAGCGATCCACTGACCTCAGCCCCCCAAGAAGCTAGGACCACAGGTATGCCACCATATTTTTTGTAGAGATAGGGTCTCACTATGTTGCCCAGGCTGGAGTGCAAGCTGAGATCATAGCTCACTGCCTCAAATTCCTGGCCTCAAGCAGTCGTCCCACTTCAGCCTGCTGCGTAGCTAGGACTGCAGGCATACACCACCACTTCAGCTAATTTTTAAAAATTTTTGTAGAGAGAGCATCCCACTATATTGCCCAGGCTGATCTCGAGCTCCTGGCCTCAGGCAATCCTCCCACCTCGGCCTTCCAAAGCTTTAGTATTACAGGCATGAGCCACTATGCCTGGCTTAAATTTTCATAACCGTCATATAAAAAACAACTATCAGGGCCGCGATGGCTCATGTCTGTAATCCCAGCACTTTGGGAGGCTGAGGTGGGCAGATCACGTGAGGTCGGGAGGTCCAGACCAGCCTGACCAATATGGAGAAACCCTGTCTCTACTAAAAATACATAAATTAGCCAGGCCTGGTGGTACACCCCTATAGTTCCAGCTACTTGGGAGGCTGAGGCAGGAGAATGGCTTGAACCCAGGAGGTGAAGTTTGCAGTGAGTGGAAATCATGCCATTGCACTCCAGCCTGGGCAAGAGTGAAACTCCATCTCAAAAAATAATAATAATAATTGTCAGAAACCACCAAAGTCTGCTGAGCCTTCACCTGTCAGACAAGATCAAAGAGTAATGACTCTAGACTTAATCTCTGTGTACTTTTTGTTTAAGTAACACTCTTAATGTTAGGCCCCAGGATTCTAAATAATATTTTGTACAATTAAAAAAAAAAAAACATAAACAGGCTGCTGCCTGGGAAAAAAGAACCCTTTGAATGTTAAACATGATATGCTCAATTACAGATTCACTTCTGATCTTTAGTAAACATACTCTGCCAATCTTAGCAATAATCACTAGTCTCTGCATACAATTTTGCCTTCCTGATTCATGTATGTAATTTTATATATACAGGTCCCTCAATTCATTTCCTAAACAGCTACCCCTTTCTCCACTCTGTTTTTAACCCCACGTTGCATCAGTTTTGTTCTGGTTGTGTCGGGGGTCTGCTGAGAATCTTCTCTTGATTTTCCTTTGTCCTTGGAATCAAAACACAAGTTAGAAGTCAGAACACTCTTCCGAGCTGGTTCCTCACCCTATCCTCGTCTTCCTTGAGAAGCCCTACTAGGACAGATGCACTGGTCAGCTCTCCCAGCCCAGAGCACAAGCCCTGCCCACACCGGGCGCCTGCAGCTTCCTGGTTTTGCTGGTCTTGCTGGTGTAAAGTGATCATGGATGAGTGCTATCATTTCCTCAGACACCTGACGCTTTTGGTTCTCTCCTCTGATGTGAACATTACTTGTGCATAACGCATGCCCATCTCCCATCATTTTCTTACTGAGTTGCATTAAATCCCTGTGAGATTTAATGATTGAGAAAGTCTATTCTTGGACCTATCATTTGCGTTCATTTTGTCTGTCGTGTCCTTCATTGAAGAGAAATTCCAAAATTGATATAAGTGAACTCATGTTTAGCCTAATGTATGTGCTTTGCGAGTTTATAATGCATTCTTCCAGATCTTTCTGCTGTTACACCCTCTATCAAATTAGTCATCAACTCCCCTAGAGTCCTGACTGATTTTATTCATACTTCTTGTCAAGATTTTGTCCTCTTTAAAGCGATTCTTTAGTTGTCTTGTCTTGTTTTCTGAAGCCTGACCTCCTCAAGGCTGGGAACTGGGAATTATTCATCCTTGAGTCCCCAGCGCAGCCTGACTCATGATAGTTAGTGCTGGTGGAAGGAAGGAATGACCCATTTTATTGGCCATGTCATTGTCTGTGTTGAATTCTAGGGTGTCATTTCCTCTCACCCCTATAATGCCTTAGCCAAGGACTCGCCACTCCCATGGTCTCTTGCTCACAGTAATTTGGACCATTCATGGACACTTGAGTGAATCAGAATCTCTCTCCTAAGAATTTAGAACTGGGGCTCAGACAGAGTCAGTTTGCATCTGATGCTGGCCCCAAGGAGTCGCGTAGCATCAAGCAGCCAGGCAGGGACACCCGTGCCAAAGATCAGGGATTCAGACTGAGAGGGAGTATTCAGGGGGAAAACTGTCCTGCAGAGCAAAACGGAGCAAGAGCCCATGAGGGGAAGGAGAGAGAGACTGGCTCTTCCTTGGTTCCTGACAGGTTTCCAGTTCCTGGTTCCGATTCCTTGTGAAGCCTTGGAGTTCACACTTCTGTCTTCTTTGACCTTGAGAATGCTTTAGTAGGTCTTTTTTTCCTTATAAGCATAGAATCCCTACAATAGTGATTCATACATTTTTTACATAGAGAATACTTGCAATTTTCACATTGTTCACTGGAGACAGTATTAGCTTGTTCAATATATATTTATTATAGGTGAGGCATCTTGTCAGCTCTTACAGTCACACAAAAGTGGACTTACAGGCTGGGCAGTGGCTTACATCTGTAATCCTAGCACTTTGGGAGGCTGAGGCGAGTGGATCACCTAAGGTTGGAAGTTCGAGATCTCACCACTGCACTCCAGCTTGGGTGACAGAGTGAGACTGTCAAAAACAGACACCAACAAGCACACAAAACAAGTATATAGCTTAATGAGTGAACATAAGGCACACACCCTTGTAACTGTCACCTAAGTCAAGAAATAGAAGTTTACCACTCACTTCAGAGGCTACTGTTTTGCTTAGATTTGCATTAGGTATAAGAAAATCTTCTGGACCTGTCATTTGTGTGACTTTATCGATAGTGTCTTCATTGAAGGAAATTCCCAATTTGAATGTGAGTAAATTAACCCATTTTGGTTTTTTGCCTAATGTGTGTGCTTTGTGACCTTTAGTGCTCATTCTTCCAGATTGTTCTGCTGTTGCCTCTCTGTGACATTAGTCACCACCTCCCTTAGAATCCTGAATGACTCTAAGCCCCACCGCAATCACAAGCCCTAGAGGTTAAGTGTGAATTTTATAAATGATAAAAGGGTTAGGTAAGTAATAATGCAAAGAAGTTTGCAAAGTAAATGTGTATATATATATATATATATATATATATATGAGATTAATTTTTACTGCTTAAAATAATTTTAGCAGGGGAGTGGAGGGAATGGGGAGATATAGGTCAAAGGGCACAAAGATGCAGTTATCACAGGTGAATAAGTGGAGCGATATAGGCCAGGCACTGTGCTTGTAACCGAACAAGTGCGAAATCACCACTGAGACAAAGACTAGGCCAAATTACAGGGTCTTTATTGCCGGCGGCCATGGAGGACTCTCATCTCTCTAACCCGTGGCCCTGAAAGGAGGGTGTCAAGACCTTTTATGCCTGTAAACCACCTCCTGGGCGGGGCGGGGGGGTGCAGTGAGAGGCTTTGGACATTCCGAGGGCCAGGGGACTTTGGCCATTCTATAAACCACCTCCTGGGCGGGGGTGACGGTGAGAGGCTTTGGACATTCCGAGGGCCAGGGGACTTTGGACATTCCGATTGTTACTTAAGTGGTTCACATAAGTCAAGATAAGCCTTAGTTTACATATTGTCTGGGTAGGGTGGAAATTACAGACCTTAGTTACTTATTACAAGTCTTAAAATGGTGCAGGGGCCAAAATGGCATTGATTTGGACTGCTTGCCTGTCACATTAGGGTTACAGAGAGCAGTTTCAACAGAAAGCTGAGGTATGGTTGAGGTATGCAGTTCATGGGGCATTTACCGTGTCACACAGTGGCTCACAGCTGTAATCCAGCACTGCGGGAGGTGGGGTGGCAGGATCACTTGAGCTCAGGAGTTCGAGACCAGCTTGGGCAACATAACAAGACTTCATCTCTACTAAAAATCAAGAATATTATCTTGGTGTGGTGGTGGATGCCTGTGGTCCCAGCTACTCAGGAGGCTGAGGTGGGAGGATCTTTCCAGCCCAGGAGGGAGAGGCTGCAGTGAGCCATGATCATACCACTGCACTCCAGCCTGGGTGACAGAGCAAGACTCTGTCTCAAAAAAGGAAAAAATAAAGGTCCACACCAGTAATCTCAGTACGTTGGGAGGCCGAGGCAGGTGGTGAAACCCCGTCTCTACCAAAAATACAAAAACTTAGCTGGGCGTAGTGGCACGTGTCTGTAATCCCAGCTACTTGGGAGGCTTAGGCAGGAGAATCGCTTGAACCTGGGAGGTGGAGGTTGCAGTGAGCCGAGATCACACCATTGCACTCTAGCCTGGGCTACAAGAGCAAAACTCCATCTCAAAGAAAGAAAAAAAAAAAGTCTAGAGATCTAATGTACAATACGAAAACTACAGTTAATAATATTGTATTGTATACCAGAAGTTTTCTAAGAGAGATTTCAGGCATCCTAATAACACAAAAAAAGAGAGGAACTATGTAAGATGATGGATATAATTTACTTGACTGTAGTAATTGCTTCACTATGTGTGTGTGTATATACATGAATATATATTACATATACATATATATCAACATTATGTTGGACACAATAAATAATTTTAAAACCTACCCACAGTCAAAGATTTATGGTAATGCTGGGATAATCACTATTCTATATAGTTCGTTGTATAAGACAGATAGAGTCAGATATAGGTAGAGCTACACACATGTAGTATTAATATGCAAGGTGTTAATATAAAGGGTGTTAATTTCTTTTTTTTTTTTTTTTTGAGATGGAGTCTCACTCTGTTGCCCAGCTCCCGAAAGGTGTTAATTTAACAAATAAGAAAGCCAAATATCAGAGATAAAGAAATTGCGAAAGGGATAAAGCTAGACTTGAAATCAAGATCTGGGCCAGGCACAGTGGCTCATGCCTGTAATCCCAGCACTTTGGGAGGCTGAGGTGGGTGGATCACGAGGTCAGGCGCTCAAGACCAGACTGGCCAAGATGGTGAAACCCCACCTCTACTAAAAATACAAAAATTAGCCGGACGCGGTGGCGAGCACCTGGCAGAATTGCTTGAACCCGGGCGGCAGAGGTTGCAGTGAGCCGAGATCATGCCACTGCACTCCAGCTTGGGCAACAGAGTGAGACCCTGTCTCAAAAAAAAGAAGAGAAAATCAAGATCTAACACCCCCTAAAACCTGTTATGGTAATTCTAAGGGGTTTTTATCTATTCATTCAAGTAGCTTTGGCATAACATATATATGTTACTACATGTATATGTCATTGAAAGTATGAAACTTTATTATTTTTTAAATTATATAATACAAATATTTTACTCCTAAGAATGATTTTTTCCCCTGATTTATCCTAGTATTGTCTTTCTTTTTTTTTTTGGAGATTGAGTCTTGCTCTGTCTTCCAGGCTAGAGTGCAGTGGTGTGATCTCAGCTCGCTGCAACCTCCACCTCCCAGGTTCAAGCAATTCTCCCGCCTCAGCCTCCCAAGTAGCTGGGATTACAGGTGCACGCCACCATGCCTGGCTAATTTTTGTATTTTTTTTAGTAGAGACAGGGTTTCACCATGTTGGCCAGGCTGATCTCGAACTCCTGATCCCAAGTGATCTGCCCGCCTTGGCCTCCCAAAGTGCTGGGATTACAGGCGTGAGCCACCACAGCCACCCTCTCCTGGTAATGTCTTATTTATTTATTTACTTATTTTAAAGGCAGGGTTTTGCTCTGTCAACCAAGCTGGAGTGCAGTGTTGTGATCATAGCTCACTGCAGGCTCAAACTCCTGGGCTCAAGTGATCCCCCGACCTCAGCCTCCTGAGTAGCAGGCAGGCACCGCCACATCTGGCTAATAAATTACTTTTTGAGATGGAGTCTCGCTGTGTTGCCCAGCCTGGCCTCAAACTCCTGGCATCAATTGATTCTCCTGCCTTGACCTCCCAAAGAGCTGGGATTACAGGCACGAGCCACCATGCCCACCTCTCACTATATTTTTAGTATAACTTATGTAGAGTGGCTCAGAGCAAGTATAACACCAATAATAATATCTCTAATGGAATACATATTCTGTCAGACACTGTGCCAAGCAGTTAACATTGGGTATTTTATTTAATCCTGAAAATAATTCTTTTTTTTTTTAATTGCATTTTAGGTTTGGGGGTACATGTGAAGAACATGCAAGATTGTTGCATAGGTATACACGTGGTAGTGTGATTTGCTGCCTTCCTCCCCCTCACCTATATCTGGCATTTCTCCCCATGCCAGAAAATAATTCTTTATCATCTCCATTTTATAGATGAGTCCACAGGGAACTGCTGGTAAGAAAAAGAGCCGGGGCCAGGGATGAAGGCTCACGCCTGTAATCCTAGCACTTTGGGAGGCCAAGGCAGGTGGATCACTTGAAGTCAGGAGTTCAAGACTACCCTGGCCAACATGGTGAAACTCCATCTCTACTAAAAACACAAAAAATCCGCCGAGCGTGGTGGCGGGCACCTGTAGTCCCAGCTACTCTGGAGACTGAGGCTCAAGAATTACTTGAATCCAGGAGGCGGAGGTTGCAGTGAGCCGAGATCGCACCACTGCACTCCAGTCTGGGTGACAGAGTGAAACTCTGATTCAAAAAATAAAGACAAAAGAAAAAGAGCTGGGATTTAAACGCAGGTCCCCAGGGCTGTCTCTGGCCATAGTTCGCATTACTAATCCCTCCAATATATGCCTTGGGGATGTAGCTACTGACTTCAGTGCTCTGACTTACTGCATATACTGCTGGGGAGTCTTTTTTTTTTTTTTTTTTTTCAACTTGGACATTCTTGAGACACTGAACTGAAACTATAGCGAAAAGAGCCATTAGAGGAAGAACATGAACAAACTTCAAATCTTATCTGTGCTCCTAAGGCTATGACTGTTGATTCTCTTTCGGTGATTTATAATGTGTCAGCATAACTGCTTTAGAGGAGAAGCTAGACTTCATCCAGTCATTAGTTGGAACCCTGGGTGGCTGCAGACCAGTGACTCACAAAAAGAATACACAGGAGAGAAGAAGGTACTGAAATTTTCATGTCATACTTATAAATTACATGAGATTTAAAAAAATATCAGAAAGTATATGGCAGAGTGTCAGTAAAAGAATAACTTTTTCAGCATGAAGTTATTCTGAATTTAGTTTATGCAACAATTTATGTAAACCTGCCGATCACTGGAAAAGAGTTTGTCTTCTTTTGTTCTCAGTCATAACCTAAATGACAACCAAGTATGTTAAGTGGCTTTTGTGAACTTGCTACAATCTTCTCCTGCCCAGACTTGCCTGGTACAAAGTGTACAAAATAGACCTGTGATTTCTAAACTGTGGGATAATCACGTGAGCGCAAAGGGAAAAAAATAATTCCTTGTATTTGAGTGTTTGAAAAATGATACTTTAAAAATATTGTAAGAAAAAATTACTTGCTGTCACTTGACTGTTTTCAATTCAAAGGGACTTGAATAATAAGGTTGCTTTGTTATCTGATAGATTAGGCATGCTACATTATTCCCAAGGAAAAAATATCTGCATGATTTTTCTCCTGGAAACAATGCTTGGACCTCTAAATCTTTCTGTTTCTATTGGGACAGTCATAGAGACATAGAGTAGAAAGGCTCTTAAGAGATGAGACGGTTCTAGTTTTGAATGTTCCCTGTCCTCTAACTTCTCTGCGCCTGTATTTCCATCTGGAAAACAGGGATATGAAGGATGATACAGAAGACTGAAAGCTTTAAAAATGTGCTCAGAGTGAAGGATACCTGGCTATGTGTTCATAGATGGCAGTTTGTTGAGATGGCTTGCTTCGTGAACTTCAGAAGATTTCATTTGCCAGTGCCTTTACCTGGGACAGCAGGGAAAGCTAGAAAATACAAACTCTCATAGCCTGGAGGGATTAGAGACTCCACACATGCCAGATTTTGCTCTTCCAGACTTTTGAGTATATACATTGGTAACCTATTTAAAACTACATTAAATAACAACAAAGGATTTTTGCATTGCCTTCCAAGGGGCTTACATTGTGTATCGCTTGAATGAACATCTCTAGGGTAAAGGTAGTCTTATTCTTACTTAGCAGATGAACAAAGTGAAGCCTACCAATGTTAATGATATGCTCAAATTCAAATAGATACAGCATAGATTGGAATGCGCTGGAACTGTTTCTAGTCCTCTGTTCTATTAACTAAATCATTACCTAACTCATTTTCTACCTATATTGGTGCTTTTAAACTCATCCCATAAAACACAGAAACGTAGAGTTGCCTTTGATTGAATTAAATATTAGAAATCAAACTGAGCAAAAGTCAAATTTTATTTTAATTACTTAGGAGAAAGATAAACTTGATCCTTTCAGCTGGCCAATAACGATAAGCAATAATAAAGTTCGGAAGGAAAAAGATTATTTGGACCATAAAGTGACTTCCCTCCATTCAGAACTGTTTCGAGCTAAAATTACTCTCAAACAGCTTGAAAAAGCAAATGTCAAGCTTCAGTGAAGCTTTTAGCAAGCAGAACTGTAAGTGTCTACATTTGTCATATGTTGTTAATGTGTTCATCTCAAATTTCCAAACAGCTATAATTAAGGAGTAGGTTTCTAAAAATTTATAATCCGTTTGAAGTGTACTAACTTTGCCAGAGTTTTTTTTTTTAAACAAAGAAAAGGTATATTTAACAAGTATTAAGTTTGCCTAAGTAAGAATTGTTATTAATTCTATGTCACTATGGCAACGGGCCACAGGCCATTAAATAAGGCAGCTTAGAAGGGGCCAAAAACATCCAGAACTTTAAGTAAAGTTAGGATGCAATTCAATAAGGAAATTCTGAGTAATTAACTTTTCAACAACTTTTTATTCATTTATAATTAGTAGATAAACGAAAACCTGTCCTTGGAACCTGCATTTCTAAAATCCAGTCTCTGGTCCTCTGCAGAAAACATCACAAGTCTGACAGATAAAAAGAGAGAGCTGGCCGGGCGCGGTGGCTCAAGCCTGTAATCCCAGCACTTTGGGAGGCCGAGGCGGGTGGATCACGAGGTCAAGAGATCGAGACCATCCTGGTCAACATGGTGAAACCCCGTCTCTACTAAAAATACAAAAAATCAGCTGGGCATGGTGGCGTGTGCCTGTAATCCCAGCTACTCAGGAGGCTGAGGCAGGAGAATTGCCTGAACCCAGGAGGCGGAGGTTGCGGTGAGCCGAGATCGTGCCATTGCACTCCAGCCTGGGTAACAAGAGCGAAACTCCGTCTCAAAAAAAAAAAAAAAAAAAAAAAGAGAGAGCTGACTCTGATGATCAAAAGTCTCCAAGAAGAAAGGGAGCAACTCCTTTTCAAGAAAGATTTGCTGATAAAAGCCTTGACTGCTAAAAACGGGGTGTAAAGTTTGTCTGCAATTAGCCAGGCAGGCACCTTCTTCAGTGTTTTGGGGTGTTGATATATTTCCTCCGTTGCAGTCAGTTTCCAATACATAATATTTGATCATCAATGTTTTATTGAAATGTAAGACAGTAATGGCATGTCAGGCTTTGCTTAAGAACTATAAACTGTGAGCAGCGTGTGGTGGTGCACACCTGTGATCCCAGCACTTTGAGAGGCTGAAGGATCACTTGAGGCCAGGAGTTTGAGACCAGCCTGAGCAACAGAGCAAGACCCATCTCAAAAAAAAAAAAAAAAAATTAGCCTGGCATGATGGTATACATCTGTAACCCCAGCTGCTCACAAGACTGAGGTAGGAGGACTGCTTCAGCCCAGGAGGTTGAGGCTATGGTGAATTATGATCATGCTACTACACTCCAGCCTGGTTGACAGAGCCAAACTTTATCTTTAAAAAAATAAAGGCTGGGTGTGGTGGCTCACACCCATAATCTCAGCACTTTGGGAGGCAGAGGTGAGTGGATCAGAAGGTCAGGAGTTCAAGACCAGCCTGGCCAACATGGTAAAACCCCATCTCTATTAAAAATATAAAGATTAGCTGGGCATGATGGTGGGCACCTGTAATCCCAGCTACTCGGGAGACTGAGGCAGAGAATTGCTTGAACCTGGGAGGCAAAGGTTGCAGTGAGCTGAGATCATGCCACTGCAATCCAGTCTGGAGAATAGAGAGAGGCTCCGTCTCAAAATAAAATAAAACAAATAAAAAATATAAATTGTGGAAGATGGTGACTTAAATAAATTCAAAACATGATGTCATGACATTTGGACTAATGTGGTGATTTGCTAAGTCTGAATATAAAAATGAAAAAAATCAATGTGTAAAAATAATCACCTGCACCATTTCTACTCTTTTCTTTTCTTTTTTTTGAGACAGAGTCTTGCTCTGTCACCAGGCTAGAGTGCTGTGGTGCGATCTCAGCTCACTGCAACTTTCACCTCCCGGGTTCAAGCCAGTCTCCTGCCTCAGCCTCCCGAGAAGCTGGGATTACAGGCGCCTGCCAACAAGCCCAGCTAATTTTTGTATTTTTAGTAGAGATGGGGTTTTACCATGTTGGCCAGGATAGTCTCGATCTCTTGACCTTGTGATCCACCCGCCTTGGCCTCCGAAAGTGCTGGGATTATAGGCCTGAGCCACTGTGCCCGGCCCTGGTTTCCATCAGTGTTAAAATGGGACATAGGATAGGGTTAAACATGTGATTGGTCCACCCAGCATTGCCCAAATACCAGCTAGGAAGTTTCTAAATCACCTGCAACCACTTTATAGTTCCTTCCCTTTGGAATGCAAATAGCTTTGTGTTCCATTATCATTAACTATAAGAGCTTAGAGTTGGCAAACCAATTAAAATACTGGTAGAGCAAACTAATTTGCAAAGGCAAATGTGTGATTTGGATTGTTTACTTTTACAAGTTTTCCATGTAACCACTTTCACTGGCATGATAAACTGAGAATTTGTTGCTAAACTCTTTTGAAGAATAATTATATATATATTTTAATTATAATTTCTGGCTGGGGGAGATGGCTCATGCCTGTAATCCCTACACTTTGGGAGGCTGAGGAAGGTGGATCACCTGAGGTCGGGAGTTCGAGACCACCCTGGCCAACATGATGAAACCCCATCTCTACTAAAACTACAAAAAATTAGCCGGGCGTGTTGGCAGGCATCTGTCATCCCAGCTATTCTGGAGGCTGAGGCAGGAGAATCGCCTGAACCAGAGAGGTGGAGGGTGCAGTGAGCTGAGATCGCACCACTGCACTTCAGTCTGGGCGACAGAGTGAGACTCCGTCTCAAAAAACAAACAAACAAACAAACAAAAAACCTATGAGAATAGAGTTATCCATAGACCCACTGCTTTCTGAGACAGCATGGCACTGGATTCAACCTGAATTGATTAAGTAAATATTTGTTAAACACCTACTATCTCAAGGTACTACAGTGGATCAAGGAAAAACTTGACATGAGAGGAAAGGAAATCGTGTTTTGTGTGTGTTTTTTTCTAAAAAACCATTCATATATATAATATTTTACCATATGTTTGTCAGAAACCATCTTTTTATACACCTGCCTTTGTAACTCTCCCATTTGCCCCGGGCAAGCATTTCTTCCCTGTCTAATCTTCACATTTCTCAATATTGCAAAAGTTCAGGACTGGAAGAGTCACTCACACATTCACTTTTATTCATGTCTAAGGTGGTGACCAAAAGGTTATCTGCTATCCTCTGTCTTCCTGTCTCAAGGGGATGAGACAATAGAGTTGACAGCCCTGTTTTAAATGAATTCAAAACCGTAGAATCACTTTTTTTTCTTTTTTTTTTAACAGAGTTTCGCTCTTGTTGCACAGGCTGGAGTGCAATGGTGCAATATCAGCTCACTGCCACCTTCGCCTCCGGGATTCAAGTGATTCTCCTGCCTCAGCTCCCGAGTAGCTGGAATTACAGGCAATGTGCTACCACACCCGGTTAATTTTGTATTTTTAGTAGAGACAGGGTTTCTCCATGTTGGTCAGGCTGGTCTTGAACTCCTGACCTCAGGTGATCTGCCTGCTTCGACCTTCCCAAGTGCTGGGATTACAGGCGTGAGCCACCGTGCCCAACCAGAATCATTTTTTTTTTTTAAAGGAGTTCCAGTGTATTTAATAATCTTGATGGGGAATAGTTGACATTCTGATTGCTAATGTTTAAGATGATAGAGGAGGGCCGAGTGCAGTGGCTCACGCCTATAATCCCAGCACTTTGGGAGGTTGGGAGTTTGAGACCAGCCTGACCAATATAGTGAAACCCTGTCTCTACTAAAAATGCAAAAATTAGCCGGGCATGATGGTGCACGCCTGTAATCCAAGCTACTCAGAAGGCTGTGGCAGGAGAATCACTTAAACCTGGAAGGTGTAGGTTGCAGTGAGCTAAGGTTGCCCCATTGCACTCCAGCCTGGGCAACAAGAGCGAAACTCCGTCTCGATTAAAAAAAAATGAGAGAGGAGAGCAGAATCGGAAGTGGTCACCAAACAAGAAGCTGGTGTTTAGTTAATTGCTTACACGATGTGATTTCAGAGGCCATAAAGACTTTCTTATCTCTAAGAATTACCACGGCTCTCTAATGTCTAAAAACTTCATTTCCCTCCTGTTGAAAGCTCTGTTAAAATACAGACCAAACACCCTGTAGGTGTAACACTTTGACTGATATCAATCATCCAGACTTTTGTGGAAGTGTTTTAGATTCCTTTCTGGAAGTAGATTTTGGTAGGGAACAGGAGGATATTGGATACTATGGGACTAAGTAGAGAAGAAAGAAGCATAAGCTTGTCTAAGACACCTTAGGCACCTCACCTGTTTTTCCGTTTTATTGATGATTGGTATGAGAGGAAAAACAAAACCTGGTTTAATAAGAAATGGATTCATAAACGCTTTTTCTACAAATTAACAAACTTCAAGCTTATAGAAAAAGTTATTCCAGTGCAATAAACTCCTACACACTTTTAATCCCCACTTGGTAAAAGCCCCTCTTGTTTCATCCATGTTTCTCCTCCTCTGTTCATTCATGTGCCTGTAGTTTGCTAAGAACTGAGTTTCTATCTGCTGTCACTTCTCTTTAAGCCAGTTTTCTTTAGTATTTCTTGTATAACAGACCTGATGCTGATAAATCCTTTCAATGATTATTTATCTGAAAGTATTTCATTTATCTGAACATATTTGTAATACCTGCTTTAAAGCTCTTATCTGTCGGCCAGGCACAGTAGCACACGTCTGAGAAGGGCAGATGGCTTGAGTCCAGGAATTGGAGAACAGCCTGGGCAACATGGCAAAACCCCATCTCTACTGAAAACACAAAAAATTAGCTTGGCATGGTGGTGTGTGACTGTAGTCCCAGCTACTCAAGAGGCAGAGTTGGGAGGATCACCTGAGCCCGGAGGTCAAGGCTACAGTGAGCTGTGATTGTGCCACTGCACCCCAGCCTGGGTGACAGAGTGAGATTCTGACTCGGAAAAAAAGAAAAAAAAATAAATAAATAAATATAAAGTTCTCACCTGCTAATCCAATATCTGGGTCATTTTGAACTGGTTTTCTATTGACTGCTTTTTCTCGGCTATAACTGCATTGTCCCATTTTTTTTTTCCTCTTTGACTGTGGGTCTCATTTTCTGTTCTGATCTCATTTTCCTGTTCTTCTCAAATTCCTGTAATTTTTGATTGCATATTGGACATCGTGAGTGATACAAAGTCTCTAGATTCTGTTATCTTCCTCTGAAAAGTGCTGATTTTTGTTCTAGCAAGCAAAAATAATTTGGCAAGACTCAAACGGCAATTCCTACGGTAGAAACAGCTGAAAACTGCTCAGTTCTTTCAGCTTTTTTTTTTTTTTTTTGAGATGGAGTCTTGCTCCATCACCAGGCTGGGGTGCAAAGGCGCAATCTCGGCTCACTGCAACCTCAGACTCTTTAGCGATTTGCTTCCTGCCAGGCTCCTGAGAGACTATAGATGCATAGTTCAAGGATCAGCCAAAGACTTGCCCAAATTTACATGCAGTTCTTCTGTGGTTCACTTCTTTCTGGGATGTCCCTGTCACTCCAGAGTCCCTGAGTGCTGACCTCAGACTCCTCCACCCATAGGACTGTGGCTTTCTGCCTGTGTTCTTCCACAGTCCTGAGCTGTGGACTGGGAAATGTCTTCAGGCAAAAAACCATAGAAATGAGAATCTCAACTGGTAACCTTTCAAGGGTCTTCTTCCTTCTGGTTTGTCTGCGTGGTGTTACCTCCAAATAGTTGTTTTTAAAAATATTTTGTCCTGAACTCACTGTCACTATCTCCAAGAGTCAGTGTGACACGACTACCTCTGCCATTACCAGCAGAGACTACCCTTTTAAAAAACACCCAAAAATCACCACTATAAACTATTACAAGTAAGTTAATTAATTCAAGTAGTTACTGAGCACTTACTTTGGGCTAGTTACTATGCCAATACTAGGTACTAGAAATCTGTTCAGTTATAAAGAATTATATTAAAGTCAACTTGAATGGGCCTAGTTCTTTAGACCTCAAAATAAATACATTATTCAGAGACATTACAATCCCTTCCCCCTACCCACTGAAAAGGAATAACATGCATGTTTACTTGGTTTCTCATAGGCATTTTACACTTATGTGGTTCACTTTCTCAAGAAATTCTGATTGCTGAGCCCAAAAGCATTTGCAGTTAACGCCAAATCAGTTATAGTTAAAAATTCTCAATTTTCTTTGGCTAGCTTAAAATTTGTCAAAGCATATATTCATAAAACCCCAGAGATAGAACACTCTTTGCTAACAGTAAGACCTTTGTCACATCTCCATTTGAAAAAAGGCAACTCTGGAGCTAGAAACATCACTCTGAAAGAGGTGAAAGCATAGTGCTCCTTCAGCATCAAAACTGGGGCCTGGGCGGGGCCTCCCCTTTGACTTTCCCAACTTCCTATCTGGATTGTGGAATGATACTCACCTCCACAAATGGTTTTAGTTTCTTACTATATCTAAATAAAATAAAGGTAAGGCTGGGCTCGGTGGCTCATGCCTGTAATTTCAGCACTTTGGGAGGTGGAAGTGGGTGGATCACCTGAGGTCAGGAATTGGAGACCAGCCTGGCCAACACAGTGAAACCCCATCTCTATGAAAACTACAAAAGTTAGCCAGGCATGGTGGTACATTCCAGTAATCCCAGCTACTCAGGAGGCTGAGGCAGGAGAATCGCTTGAACCCAGGAGGCAGAGCTTGCAGTGAACTGAGATTATGCCCACGTACTCCAGCCTAGGTGACAGAGTGAGACTCTGACTCAAATAAATTAAATAAAGGTAGAGTTTCATTGATATAAGGTCCAATGCTGAATGCCACTTATTTAGGGTTAGAGGTCAAAGAAGGCTTGCATTTCTGCTGTGGGAGTGTATAGGGTTCACCACCTTAGTTCTCACTGAGTTCCTCATTCCCACTCTTAAATCTTCAAGACCTGTCTCACTCATACAGGCATATGGGAGGATAAAGAGGGATGTAAAAAAGAGAGGTAGGACATTTTTCTTTCCCTCTTTATACCTTGGTCTAAGTTTGGCTCTGGCTTCATTAGGGAGCCACGTGGGAAATACACTCACTGAGCTCCTGCTCCCACCCTCTGGTCCTATTTTGAACATGTTGGAGGTTGTTCAGTGTCCTCTTTCCATTGGTTTTCTAGCATCTACTCTGCTGTTAGAATAGCCTATGGAAGAGAATCACATATAGCAAGCAAAGGAGCACTCCAGAACCAACCACTGAATGAATTACTTGGCTCTATACAATGTTCTTTTGTTCCTTCTCCCTTTGTTTTCTAGGTTAAATTTATTCTTGTATCATCTTAACATCTGAAACTACTTTTTATTACTATTTTATCTTATTTCTAGTGAACACTTAAAATACTTCTGATGTTACAGCAGTTTTACCATAAACCTTGCATGTCATTTTCCGATGAATCATGAATAACTCAACCAGACACAGCGTGAGGTCAACAGCAAACATCTGTGCCCTTGGAGGCAGCCTTCTCCCCTTTGCGCAGCTGGCTGGCATCAGCTAAACAGCCAGTTACTTAACACACTCAAGCTGTGCACCAGGGCAGGCTGACCAGTGCTTACTACCGAGTATCTTACACATTAAAAAGGGAAGATGAAACCAGAAAAAGAACACAAGGGTTAATTACTAGCTTATTAGTCGTTCCATTTTTCTTCCAAAGAAAACAGTTCCGTTGAGTCTCAGGTGGATGTGGGTAGAAGCAGGACAGCCAGGCAGCACAGCTTTGAAGTGTGGCTCCAGGGCTTGTGCTCTCCCCAGTTCAGCTGTTGAAGCAAGGAAGACTTCAAAGCCGGTTTGCTGTTGTTCCTGCCAGTGGGGTGTGTGCAATTCCCATCAGTTTGCTTTAAGGAAAAATCAGAGAGGAATTCATCTTCCCACTTGCCAGGGTTTGATGCTCACCAAACAATCTACTAGAATTTGTAGTTATGACTGTCTCTATCTAGTGGACACAAAGAAATCATTTCATTGTGAGGCTTATATTTATTTATGTACATTAATTGTATAAATCTGATAGCCAGTTTGTGTAATTTGTCCAGATTGTGCCATGTCAGTGACAAGGAAACCACTCCAGCTGCTGATTAAATTCACTGCTCATGGATATATACAGGAGTTCTAGGCAGAGGAGAGTTTAGAAGACTGTCCCCTTGCTGCTCTGCTACTCCAGACCATAATTACAACTGTTTATAATCCTTTAGTCAGATTTAAATTCTACATATAGGCAGTATACTCAAACTCCTTTGTGAGTTAAAAAGAATTATTCTATTTGATCAATTCACCTTGTAAAATATATTTTTGTACAATATATTTGTTCAAAAATGTTTTTGAACAACACATTTTTTAAAGTAAATGCCATTTCCCCGAATGATTTTATCTGGTCTAAACCTTGATTTTTATTTAAAATACGTATGACACTTTACAATAATAAAGGGAAAAAGATATAATACTTGAAGTCATTAACTTTTTTGTGTGTGTGAGATGAAGTCTTGCTCTGTTGCCTAAGCTGGAGTGTAGTGGAACGATCTTGGCTCACTGCAACCTCCACCTCTCGGGTTTAAGAAATTCTCCTGCCTCAGCTTCCCAAGTAGCTGGGATTACAGGTACGTGCCACCACACCTGGCTAATTTTTGTATTTCTAGTAGAGACAGAGTTTCACCATATTGGCCAGGCTGGTCTCAAACTCCTGACCTCGTGATCCTCCCACCTCAGCCTACCAAAGTGCTAGGATTACAGGTGTGAGCCACTGTACCCGGCCAACTCTTATAATTGAAAATAGCTCTAGTTCAAAAACAGATTCTTTGAGATACATGGACAATTAAACTTCCCCACCACTATCCAGTCAGCTTTTATTTAAATAAATATGAAACATTAGGTAAAAACAGAATGGGAAAAGATATGAGGCTCTTTGGGAAAGCTTAGCATGCTAAAAATGCAGAAGTAACCAGACAGCAACATTCACCAGTGGCAGCAGTAACGCCTCGCCACTGGTAGCACTACTACCGCAGAGTTGCAAACACCAATACAGAGGCATCCATTCATTCAACAGCAGGGCCCCAGTATGACCTAAAATAGAGCTACCTGGTGGAAATGAAAGTCCTCAAGCATAATTAATAAGGAAAAAAATCTAGTTACAGAAAGCTTTTAAAATTATCACAGGAATATGCATCATGATGTAGAAAGGACAGTCTACCATACAAGTTCTGAAGAAGCAAAGACTATCAATTAAAAAGCTGTCAACAGCATATTCAGGAGGCTGAGGCAAAAGAATCACTTAAACCCAAGAGGCGGAAGCTGCAGCGAGCTGAGACTGCACTCCAGCCTGGGCGACAATGAGAGACTCAGACTCAAAAAAGAAAAAAAAAACCACACAAACAACTGTTAACAACAATAACAAATTAATGTTATTGATATCACACTTACCACAGAATATAATGAAAGGAAGTTATTTCAATGGCTGCATTTTTATTTTTTAATATTGCAAAATGTTCTAATCACAACAAATTAATCTGTTATTGATATCACACTTATCACAGAATATAATCAAAGAGGAAGTTATTCCAATGGCTGCATTTTTATTTTTTAATATTGCAAAATGTTCTAATCACAGTGGCATAAACTCCAGGATTCCCGCTTCCCAAGATATGTTTTTATTTCTGATTGTATCCTGAAGGAATCAGAGGTCTTTGCAAGGTGAAGTCACCATCACTGGTTACATAGATCCTTGATATGTGCAGGCTTTCTGTATCAAGGTCTTCTGAGCCATCTGTATTTACCTAACAATGACTTGGAGATGCAATTTAAAAAAGCAAAACGCACAAACCGTTGGGAAAAAGTCACAAGTAAAATAATTTTATGCAGACAGAAGTTGTTTTTAAAGCTGTTCATGATTTAGTAGAAAGAATTAGGAGCTTGCAACAATTACTTATGTTGCTCATTTTCTGAGGTTTCATTCCAACGAGAGCTGCACACTGTCAGCCTGGTTTTGTGGTTGCTGACAGTCGTACTTCCTTGCTATTCACAAAAATAACAAGAAAAAGAGGTAACATTAATAAAACTGCAAAATGATTACTACCTAACATCATTAAATTATAGTAAAGTCATAGTTTCAATAAAGAATTAGTTTATGTTTGTTTGTTTTAGAGATAGAGTCTCACTCTGATGCCCAGGGCTGCAGTGCAGGGGCACCATCACAGCTCACTGCAGCCTCAACATCTTGGGCTCAAGCAATCCTCCCACCTCAATTCTCAAGTAGCTGGGACCACAGACAGACACCACCACATCCAGCTAATTTTTTATTTTTTTTGCAAAGATAAGATCTCGCCACGTTGCCTAAGCTGGTCTTGAACTCCTGGCCTCAAGTGATCCTCTCACCTCAGCTTCTTAAAGTGCTGCAATTACAGGTGTAAGCCACTGTGCCCAGCTAAGTAATTAGTTTTCTATCTTTCCATCAAAAACAAAAAACCAAAACTGTGGGTTTATAATTGTTTCCGCTGTGTTACTGAGCATATTACTGACAACAGACAACTTGTTTTGCATAAGTATCAACAAAAACTTATTCTAATTTTTCAGAGCTCCTGGCTCTGTATGTATGTATGTTATGTATATATGTATGTATGTATATATGTATGTATGTATATATGTATGTATGTAACTATGTATGTATGTATTTGTCAGATGAAGTTTCGCTCTTGTCCCCCAGGCTGGAGTGCAATGGTGCAATCTTGGCTCACTGCAACCTGTCTCCTGGGCTCCAGCGATTCTCCTGCTTCAGCCTCCCGAGTAGCTGGGATTACAGGTATGTGCCACCATCCCTGGCTAAGTTTTGTATTTTTAGTAGAGACAGGGTTTCACCATGTTGGCCAGGCTGGTCTCGAACTCCTGACCTCAAGTGATCTGCCTGCCACGGCCTCCCAAAATGCTAGGATTGCAGGTGTGAGCCACCATGCCCGGCCCCATGCTCTGAATTTTTTTTTTTTTAACAATACTTATTTTTTTAAAAGGATGTTTTTTAATGTGGTAAAATATACGTAACATAAACTTTACCATTTTAACAATTTGTAAGTGTAGAGTTCAGTGGCATTACATACATTCATGTTGCTGTGACCATCACTATCATCCAACCACAGAGCTGTTCTCATCCCTAACTGAACTCTGGACCCAATAAACTCCCTATTCCCCTCTTCTGCAGCCCCTGGCAACCACCACTCTACTTTGAGTCTCTATGATTTCCCTCACATAAGTGAAATAATCCAATATTTGTCCTGTTGCGATTGGCTTATTTCACTTAGCATACTGTCTTCAAAGTTCTTCCATGTGTAGCAGCATATCAGAATGTCCTTCCTTTTAAGGGCTGAATAACATTCTAACGTATGTACCATACTTTGTTTATTCATTCATCTGTTGAGGACATGAGGGTGATTTCCACCTTTTGGCTATTGTGAATAATGCTGCCATGTTGAATTAAGTTATATGTCTTATTTTGAGCCAGTAACAAATGAAATGGTGTAAAATACAAAAAGAACAAAGGATATCTGAAAAACGTATTAAAAATCTGAAAATAGTACTAGGTTATCTTTTTTTTTTTTTTTTGAGATAGAGTCATATTCTGTCGCCCAGGCTGAAGTGCAGTGGCGCGATCTTGGCTCACTGCTACCTCTGCTGCCTGGGTTCAAGCGATTCTCCTGACTCAGTCTCCTGAGTAGTTGGGATTACAGGCACCTGCCACCGCACCTGGCTATTAAGTTTCATTACTTACAATTTTTAATAACCTTTTGCTAAATGAACTCAATTCCAGAAAATCTATTTTAAACATGTATATGCATATCTTTCAGTACAGAATATACTTACAAATGGAATACATTTCCAGTTGTTGTCTTAAACGAATCTTGCTTATCGTGTCATAGAAGTTGGGCTCTGACAAAGTTTCTTCTGTAGGTGGCACGCTGAATATCCTCATAATTCTCCTTTTGTTCCTAAAACACAAAATCCATGCAGAAGAGATATTTGTATTAATGTCATGTTGTAATATGCTCATGATCCTGGTCATCAGAAGCTATGGTTAAAGGACTTAAATGACAAGCCCATTTTACTTTCCATTTTGTCTTTGGGAGCTGCTTCCTTAGCTCAAAGTATTTTTTCTTTTGCTAAAAAGTATGAGGCTGTAAGTGAGAAAAGTAAGTAGCTGAACACATCCATTTAACACAACAAAGTGAAGTTCCTCCAACTGTGATTCTCCTCAATCACCCAAAAGCCAAATATCCTAAGAGAAAATCAGAAACAAGAAAATAGCTGATTTTTCCTCCCTCTCATGTCATCCAGATAAAGCTAAATTACTGCCCTGGAGAATAAACTGAATGTGAGCAGAACTTAATTTTGGAAAGTAATGAATAAACATATTTCTTAAATACAATAGCATGGCCGTAGTGGAGACATCTTTTTAAAATTAAGAACAGCATGCCTCCGCTTTTAAAAGAAACGTGGGAAGGTGGCAGCGGCTGTTTTTAGAGGAAAGCGGTCACCAGCCCGGTGATCAGTGATGGTCAGGGAGCCTCCTCTCACCAGCCCGAGTTCAGGAGCCCACAGGCCAGCAGCCCCAGGAGGGTTCAGCTGAGATCTGGGCACAAGTGCGGGCTCTGAACAATTCCTCAGACCAAACTTAAATTATTTCTGGATTACTAATTACCTTGAACTCTCTAATGCCTTTTTACATTGGGAAAGGATACCTGTATGCAAGTATCTGCAGAACCAACGCAATCTAACACTGCTCTTCCTCTTTAAAGCCTCCCCGTACCACCCCCTTTTTACTGTACTTCTGGGAAAGGAGCCAGGGAGTGTGGAAAACCAGTTAAATTAAGCTACAACATCTGGAATTAAGGCAGGAAATAATATTTATTGAAGATCTACACTACGTGGCACATCAAGGACCCAAAGGTAAAAGACAAAAAAGACGTGGTGGAATGGACAAGTCATCAGGTAAGACTAACACTGTTTAATAAGTGCTATGATACAGTCATGCACAAAAAAAACAAGGAAAAGCTTATACTGGCTGAAGGGAGATTTCCTAAGACATAGGAGTCAGTGTTTCTACATTCAGGGACTTAAGCCAAAAAAATGTGCTCAATGAAGGGTGACAATGTTATCATCCCAGGCTAGATGATAAAATTGGGCTATATTAGAAATTACAAAATTAAGAGTTTAGAGCAGCTGGCCTGGGGGCTGAGAGCTGTACTTAAGTCTCCATTTCTTAAAGCAATGGGTTTGTTTTTTCTTGAAATGGAGTCTTACTTTGTCGCCCAGGCTGGAGTGCAGTGTCACAATCTCAGCTCACTCCATCCTCCTCCCAGGTTCAAGCAATTCTTCCGCCTCCACCTCCTGAGTAGCTAGTGTTACAGGCTCATGCCATCACGCCCAGCTAATTGTATTTTTAGTAGAGATGGGGTTTCACCATGTTGACCAGGCTGGTCCTGAACTCCTGACCTCAGGTGATTCACCTGCCTTGGCCTCTCAAAATGATGGGAATACAGGTGTGAGCCACCATGCCCTGCCAGCAATGAGGTTTTCAGAGTCAAACCTTGGCCACCAATGCTTGAGATCACAGTAGACCATGTCTTTCAGCACTAGAACAAAAATGATAAATTTTTTTTTTTTTCAGATGGAGTCTCATTCTGTTGCCAGGCTGGAGTGCAGTGGCGCAGTCTGGGCTCACTGCAACCTCCGACTCCCTGGTTCAAGCAATTCTCCTGCCTCAGCCTCCTGAGTAGCTGGGATTACAGGCACACGCCACCACACCCAGCTAATTTTTGTATTTTTCGTAGAGACGGGGTTTCACCATGTTGGCCAGGAAGTTCTTAATCTCCTGACCTCATGATCTGCCCGCCTCAGCCTCCCAAAATGCTGGGATTACAGGCGTGAGCCACCTCGCCTGGCCTGATGAAATTATTTTTATGCATTCATTTCTTATTTCTTCAACTTGCAAAACTTGTAAATGCACAGTTTTTATCTACCCTGAGAAACAAAAATTTACCTTTTGGCATACATGAAGAGACCGAAGCTAACAAGGATAACTATCAAGTAAACGTTGGTGGCTTCATTCCAGGCTTCGTGAACAGTATAATCAATAGAACCATCGTCACCCATCACTCCATAACCCCCAGCCATGGGGCTGTAAGAGAGAAAAGAAGGCAAGGTTTCTTTTAATTAATGATGGTAACACTGTCTGGGGAAGGGCTGGCAAACATATGGCCTGCTGGCCAAATCCAGTCCACCACCTGTTTGTGTGCGGCCCATGAGCCAAGAATGGGATTTACATTTCTAAATGGCACATTTAAATGGTGCAGTTGGCCCTCTATATCTGAGGGTTCTGCATCCAAATAATCAACAAACTGTGGATGGAAAGTATTTGGAAAAAAATACATATAAAATTTTAAAAGTACATTACACCAGCTATTTACATAACATTTACATTGTATTAGGTATTATAAATGCTTAGAGATGATTTAGAGTATACAGAGGATGTGTTTAGGTTATATGCAAATACTACGCCATTTTATATCAGGACTTGGACATCCATGGATTTTGATTATCGGACGGGGTCCTGGCACCAATCTCCCAAATACCAAGGAATGACTGCACCTACACAATATCGATTTTGTTTCACAGCCCACAAAACCTAAAATATTTACAATCTGGCCCTTTAAGAAAAAGTTTAAGGCTGGGCGTGGTGGCTCACGCCTATAATCCCAGCACTTTTGGAGTACAGGACGGGTGGATCAAGTGGTCAGGAGATTGAGACCATCCTGGCCAACGTGAAGATCCATCTCTAATAAAAATGCAAACGTTAGCTGGGTGTGGTGGCTCAAGCCTGTAATCTCAGCTTCTCAGGAGGCTGAAGCAGGAGAATTGCTTAAACTCAGGAGGCAGAGATTGCAGTGAGCCAAGATTGTACCACTGTACTCCTGCCTGGCGACAGGGCAAGACTGTTTCAAAAAGAAAAGAAAAGAAAAAGTTTAACAATCAGAGGGCTACATAGTTAGGGCACATTATGCATTTCCCCTTATGTTTGACTTTGACAGCTCCTACAGAATGGTTAAAATTTGGGATATAAAATAATATTATGAAAAGGACAGAGCTTGAAATGTTATTGCAGTTTCCAAAGTGTAACACCCAGAGGAAAGCAACAGAATACTTTAGAGACTTGGTCAGGCATAGTGGCACACGCCTATGATCCCAAAACTCAAGGAGGCTGAGGCGGGCGGATCACCTGAGGTCAGGAGTTCAAGACCAGTCTGGCTAACATGGTGAAACCCTGTCTCTACTAAAAATACAAAAATTAGCTGGGCATGATGGTGGGTGCCTATAATCCCAGCTACTTGGCAGCTAAGGCAGAAGAACTGAAGCTGAGAGATGGAGATTACAGTGAGCCGAGATTGTGCCGTTGCACTGCAGCCTGGGCAACAGAGCGAGACTCCACCTCAAAACAAACAAACAAAACACAGAGGCTCAACACCTGGCATAGCAGCCTAGCAAAAATGTGACAGCCAGAACATGGCTCTCTCACCCCCCATGCCTCCCACACTGGAAAACGTTTGGAGCTTTATCTAGTTTTGGCCTCCTGGCCAAATTTGGTTGAAAGCAGCTATGGGATGAAAAGACACATTTTGCTATTGACACAGCTGTGACATCTACCCTAGGAAAAGCATTCTTTGGACATTCCCACAGAAAGTTAGAGTGGTCACAGCAAGTGCATCAAACACCAAGTAAAAGTAATGACTTCGTATTTGTGTTTGAGAAGCTAACTGAATTTTTCCTTAAAGAGAAAGTTCCTATTTTGTGTTGGGACATAAAAGGTAAGTCTAAGTAAAATGACCTAATACATAAAGAAAATCCAGAAGTGTTGCTTTAGACAGTCTATATACAAGAGAAAAATGGACAAATATAGGTGATAACTGCACAGTAGTGAGTCTAAAAAGTTGCTTGGCGATTTTTTCTACACTGCCTACTACAATGAAGGGATTACAAAAATTCATCCACTAAAACGGCTTGCAGGAGTCCAAGCTGTGAGCCTCCAGTGTTCATCAGTGTGGATTTGGCCAGGTAGTTAATATGCACGTATTGAGGGCGGAGTTCGTTCTTCTAGTTTTGCCTCTATATAAAAAGAATAAAATTTCAGGAGAGGTCTATTCCTAAGCCACGTGGCATGTTTCTGCCTTTCTGACAACTTGTCTTTGTCAGATGTTTATAGGCATACTGGACTCCTTTAGAATAAAGTGAGTATCATGAACAGCCATTTAACTTAAACTCTTCCCACTGAGGGCAGGAGTGATTTCACTGAAGTAACTATTGGTGTCTGTTGAATATAAAGACTGGTCTCGTGAAAATTAGCCAGGCAACAATAAAAACAGAACTTAAATTGTAAAAATTTGTAGAATGCAATATCTAAATATTATTTAAACACTAGACTATACCCAATTCCTAGATACTGAAGACTGGCTGTGGATCTTTTGGAGAGGTATTTGGCATATTGACAGTTTCAATTCTTACTCCTCAAAACTAAATTCTAGAGTTCCTCTCAATGTAACTTTATGGTTTATAGTAAGTAATCAGCCTACTTTAGACATGGAAACTTTTGGAAGCCCAGACACTATAACTGTCTTTATAATTTATGGAATCTCAAACTTCATTGGTGCCAAAGAGTAAAATAGCAACAACCACCACCGTGTTTGGCAAAAATAAGATGACTTTATGAGTCTGATTTGAGATGCTCCAGAAGGCTCAGGACAATTATGCAGCAAGGGAAGCAGCTTTCAGGATTGGGACTTATTAACAAATTAGGCAAGAAACAGGGAGCCATACAGCACTGGCCACTAGAACATTTCACGGGTGCCATTTATCTGACAAATTACAAAATGCTTCCTATTTTCTAGTGACAAAATGGATCTGAACCAGGTTAATTTCTTGATGTAATTTTTCACACGTTTCTGTTCATGTGCCACTCAGTAAATGGTACATTCCTACCCAAAGCGTGATTTCCTCCTGCCTCAAATATGCAGGCCTTTAATTACACCTAGGAAAAAATTTCTAATTACTGCCGACACAGAATGGTAAAATTTTAACGTGAATTATACAACCTATATTATACAACATGATTGGTATGTCATGAGGTCACTCTTCCGTGCTTTC
This sequence comes from Sapajus apella, assembly GCF_009761245.1. NCBI lineage: Eukaryota > Metazoa > Chordata > Mammalia > Primates > Cebidae > Sapajus > Sapajus apella. The sequence goes on from NW_022436961.1 coordinate 1,502,663, forward strand.
AGGGACAGGCACTTGAGTTATTTTTAGGAGTGTAGTTGTGAAAGATTTACTGGGGGGAGGCCTTTACCACCCAGTCCTCAGTCATGACCAATGGCATGACTTGGTAAGGCTGCCAGGAGTAAGGAATGGTCTGATCCTGAGTCACAGGACAGACCCATGGCCCACACGCAGCCTGAACTATGACCCCGTCCCCTCCTCCCCGGCATGTCACAGTGTAACCAAGTGTACATATATACACCTGTTGCCTGCTTACTGCATATCACCACAGCGTTCCTTGGGAATCTAAAGCAAAACACCTTTTTTCGCATTTTCCTGTGATGTAACGCTTGAACTATTTTAGCAAGGAGAGGCTACGATGGGCTGAATTAAGTCCCAAATAAACATGAGTATCTAATGTCACCAATATATGACAACTAGGGGTTGGTTTTAGGTTGACAAACTTTTAAGATGAGACCCACTTTTCCTTTTTATAGAAACAGGGTCTTGCTCTGTCACCCAGGCTGGAGGGCAGTGGTGCGATCTCGGCTTACTGCAGCTTCGACCTCCCGGAATCAAGCAATTCTTGTCTCAGCCTCCCAAGTGGTTGGGAATACAGGTGAATGCTACCAGGTCCGGCTATTCTTTAGTGTTTTTTTTTTTTTTTTTTTTTTTTTTAAGACGGGAAGGGTGGAGGTTACGTTCGTCTCACTATACTGCCCAGCCTGGTCTCGAGATCCTGAGCTCAGGCAATCAGCCACCTCAGCCTCACAAAGTGCTGGGATTACAGGCGTTGAGCCACCATGCGCAGCTGAGAGCTACTTTTTCTAGGGACTAAGTGAATGTATCAAAAGCTTTAAAATCTGTGTCGTGATTTTGGGAACCTGATGCCATGTCTAGGTGGTTCTAAAATTGATCACCGCTTGTCATCGTGCCTTGAATGTTAATCATTGTCTCTCGCTTAGAACTTTGTGAATACATTGGAACCACTTAGTTCCCAGAGTCCCTTACAACAAAATCCCCTGCATCAATAAATGGGATTTCCTTCTCTCATCCCTCTGAAACACTAAAGGCTTGGGATCCTGAAGCAGAAGGGCACACGCTCACAGGCCTTCACCCAACATCGAGGAAAGCAATTCACATGTGCTGGGCAGTCAACAGAGTCACTGAATTATCCCAACAACCCTGCTGGGCGGCACTAAAGCTCCATTTCACAGGAGAAGAAACTGGGCTGACGGCAGTGGTTATATAACTTGCCCAAAGCCACACGGCCCAGGGCGTGGAGGCGCGGAGCTGTTACAAACACGACTCCCAAACCTGAACTCTTCCAGCTTATGGCCCGATCCTGAGAGACCCGCTCCTGCCGGAAGAAAGTCAAGTGGAGCGGAGAGAAGATGCAATCCTCTCCCAGGAAGCGGCCCGGGCCCGGGGCGGCTAGGCTCTGGGACGTTTCTGCCGCCCGCAGGCTGCGCGTGATTCAGCCTCAACCCTCCCGCTGAGCCCTAGCCGCCCTGGCAGATGGGCCGAAGCGACTGGCCCGTGCGCGCTTCCGGAAGCGGGCGCCTGGCTGCTCCCCGCGAAGCTGAGGGGCTCCGCGCTCGGGACAAGCAGGTGCTCGGAGCGTCGGGCACCGCGCGGGATTGGGGGCGGGCAGCGACCTCCTTCCACCCGCGTCCGGGGCGGAGCGGGGCGGGGCCGGGTGACGCGGCCCCGTCGGGGACCGGGAGGCGCGGGGACGCGGGGCCACTCACGCTGCCGGCTCCGGAGGCGGCACGCGGCCAGTGCTACTCCGCTCCGGGGCTCTTTCCCCCGGGGTCGGGGCCGGGCGCGCGGGAAACGGTTACCGAGCGGACCTGGACGCCCTCTGCCTTCGTCATTTCCTGCCGGCCGGTCGGTTTCCGGATGAAACGAGGAGCCAGGTCTTTTTTTTTTTTTTTTTTTTTTTTTCCCCTTTCCCCTTTTCAGTTTTTTGAGTCGGAGAAACGCCGCGGCTGCACCGGTGCCGCCCCCGGGCGCGTGAGTGGAGCCGGGCTCACTTCCCCTCCCCCGCCGCGACCCCCGCTTAGGTCGTGCGCGCCGCCCCCTGCGAGCCCACGGGCCGGACTCACAAGCTCCCGCGGGTGGGGGGCGGGCGCCGGCGGGGCTCGCGGTAGCGGCGGGTCGCGTCCCCCGCGCTTGCTGGCCCACGTGGACCTGGCAGTCGCGTGCAGTGCGGCGCCTTTGCGAAAACCCGGCGGAAGTGGCGGGGACTCGGCTTTACCTGCGAGTGCAGTGCGCCTCCCGCTCGGCTGTGCGCGCGAGGGGTGGGACTCTGCGTGGGAGGGGTCGTGTGCGTTGTCCCACCAGGCGCGTTGAAGCCGGGCAGCACAGAGGATTTCTTTTTTGATCTAGAGGGCATAGAGTCCCTTTTCATATTCACGTGTACTCTTAAGAAAGCGTCTGTTTTCCAAACTGGCTTTCCATTCTCCCCGTCCTGAATGGTGCGTGGCTGACACCGTAGTGTTTTAAAAACTGGAAGTGGCCAGGATGCTATAGCATTGTCAATGTAAGTGCCTTTTGGGTATTTTTATTTAATTGTGTAGTGACGTGACAGAAGTGTTTCCCAGCTTGACACAGGTAATGAATTTGCGTAGGATTTCAGCAGCAGTATGGAAATGATGAGATGTCGGTGGTTGGTGCCACTTTGCAAATAAATGGCCACTGGTCCACGTGCTTCAAGTATTAACTATACAATTTGAGTAAGTTCTCTAGGACCAGCTGACTGTTATTTATAAGTCATGAAACCCTGCAGAAATGAGCACTGACATTGAACACTTAAATTTTCTGTCCTTTGTGGGTCATCTGTTATAATTAAACTCACCTTTGTCTAGATTAAGACCATTATGCAATAACATACTAGCTTAATTTATAGTATATATATTTATGTATATTATATATACGTAATCACATATATAATTGTATAGCGTTTAGTTTGATTCTGAAGTAGGAAAATAACAAGCAATGTTGAGTACTGATTGTTTGCCGGGCCTGTGCCAAATGGTGTGCTTGTTTTATGTCACTTAATAGCAAAAAATTTGAATACGTGAGTTTGATTTCAGTGTGTCCAAATGTGAAACGTGTACATTATTGTTTTGTTTCGCTTTTGTTGCCCCGGCTGGAGTGCACTGGCACTATCTCGGTTCACTGCAACCTCCGCCTCCCGGGTTCAAGTGATTGTCCTGCCTCACCCTCCCAAGTAGCTGGGATTACAGACGCCCGGCAACAAGCCCAGCTAATTTTTGTATTTTTAGTAGAGACGGGGTTTTACCATGTTGGCCAGGCTAGTATCGAATTCCTGACCCTAGGTGATCCTCCTGCCTCAGCCTCCCAAATTGTTGGGATTTCAGGCGTGAGCCCCCACGCCCATCAAACGTGTACATTAAATGCTTGTTTCTGCTTTTGTAAAATAAGAGTGTTGGCAATATAAAATGACCCATACAGTAAATTAATGTGCTTTTCAATTTGGAAGATGGCTTTACAAATTCATAGAACTACAGTTAGTCCCTTTATTTAGGTGCTGAATAGTTTCCAAAGCCCCTTGTCTTACTTATCCAAGTTTCCATTATGTAACATTGTCACCTAGTGAACTGGCTATGCTAGGACATTGGAAAAAGGTAAATATTGAGAAAGCCCTAATGGCCTCCCTTTCCATATTTAATTTCTAAGTGACAGTCTTAATTAAGGGTAAACAAACATGAAACAAGGCTAATTTTCCAATACCAAACTAAAGAAATAAAAAACAGTGGGCTGTCTGTTACTTTGTTGATGAGTCTAGCACAATTTTACTGGGCATTTGAATGTTAAGGATGTTATTTACATTGTAGGTAGTTGTGAAAGATCTGTGTGCCTGTTTTTAGTTTGCCTTTAAATGTGTTGAACATATGCTTACTATTGAGTCCAGTACTTTGTGCATTAATAAGTTTTTGATTGGATTTAATTGAATAGTTTTGGCTTCCTTAATAAGTTTGTTTTGAAGATAGAATTTAATGATTTGTGTAGGCATAACAGTTCCAAATAACAATGATTCTGAGATGAGCGTAGGGTCTAACAGTTCAAATCTTGTTGGGTGTTGAAAGGACTGGAGAGTTGGAGGTGTGTCTTTGTGATTAAAAAAGCATACTGGAACTTAGCTATCAGATGGTTCTGGTGGTCCATCTTTGGGAAGAGGAAAAGATGAAGAATGCTTTGCTAGTCAGTATTTACAAGAGGGGTTCTTAAAGGCATTCTCTTTGGGGAGGGGAGGATTTGGGAGTTGTCATCAATACAAGGATCTTAAAAAAAGACATACATGTTTTTCTTTTGGAGTGAATTTGTGACTGATTCTTGTTACCACATGCATCTTCAGGCACTTTCCCAACTTTGATATTTATGGGCAGATACTGGTAAATGAAGTAAAGAAGGGGGGAAAAGTGGGGCTGGGTAGGTGGGGAGGAAAGCATGCCTTATTAGGTTTTCATTTGGGCAAAGTTTAGAAACTGCACCTCCACAGGCCTCTGTTACAAAAACCACTCCAATAACATTGTATGCATTTGTAAATCTCTTATGTGTTATTCGTGTGAAGAAATATGGAGAATATCCTTTTATGTGCTTTTTAAAGATGGAACTGATTTAGAATACAATATATTACAGTACGTGAAAAAATTCAAAAATTTTTTGTCATTTTTGGAAAACCATAGTGAGTATAATAACAATATTGGCTCCTGTTCATAAGGCATTAAATGGTTTCCTATGACAGGAAGACAGTCCTCTCTCAATCCTTCAAAATTTGGCTCTAGATGGGGTGCCCTTTAAGCTCCCTGAATCGGGGGACTTTTTTTGTCTCACTCATTGTTTTTTCCCTGGGGCCTAGAACAGAATCTGGCACACGGAGAGGGCTACGTTAACCTTTGCAGAGTGAGCACCTTTCCTGGGGAATCCTCTTTCCACTTTCCGGTAGTGAAGATCACACCTGCCTTTAGGTGAGGGCCCCTCCAGCCTGACTTTCTCTGCACAGCCTGCAGCCCACAATGACTCTTTGAACGTTAACTGCGTATACCACACTCTGTGGCAGTTAATCTTTTATAGCTTTATATTGTTACCTGAGTGTTTCATGTATTTTGTTTCCTCGCCCAAAATATAAGCCCTTCAAGGTTTGGGGATGTCCTATTTTTGAAAATTGCTTTGGTATCCAGTATAATATATATGTATATATACAGAGTAGGTTTACATTTACCTATTGAATGAATGTTGCATACCATGGGGAAACATCAAAGATATTCAAAATGGTAGGTAATGTTTTCGTTAGGCAAACCTAGTGTACATGTGAAACAGTACTAGATTTTGGAGCTAAATAAGACTTAATATTTATGCCATGCTAAAGTACAACGATCCTTTGAAGTAGGTACAATTATTTTCTCATTTTTCAGAGGGAAAAATGGAGACACAGCAAAGTAATTAAGTTTCTTGCTCAAGATCGTACTGGAAGTCATAATTAGGCAGTCTGGCTCCAGACCCAGTGTGGTTTCTCTGGGGAGATTTACTTTATACATCGAAGAGAGATCTAAGCACTACTCTAGCAGCTGTAAGAGATGCTCTTTTAAAAATTTCAAAGTAGCCTAAGAGACTGCAGTGTCTCTAAACTGCAGAAGCAATGCTGGATTTTCTATGTAGAGGACATTGGTAATGGAATGATTAAGGGGACACTATCTGTATATTGAAGTGAGTAAAGATGGGGCAGAGAAACTGAATTTTGAATCTCAAAGCTGAGGATTATAATTCTTTATAGATGTTGAATTCTAGGACAGTGATTCACCAGGGCATAGGACAATGACTGCTTCTTACTAATTTAGTATCAAAAAACTTAAGCCAAATAAAATAATACTGAATGACACTGGATATCTTACTGCTTTTCTTTTTTTAAACACATACTAGGTTTGAAGACCTAGTGGTAGTAATCTACCTTGATGTGCGTATTACTAAAGGTTTCCTGTACACTTCTCTCCATTTGCTTTGTCTTTTTGTAGAATCTTTCTTTTTTTTTTTTTGAGACAGGATCTCACTCTGTTGCCCAGGCTGGAGTGCAGTAATGTGATCTCACGGCAGCCTCTGCCTCAAGCAATCCTCCCACCTCAGCCTCTAGAGTAGCTGGGACTAGGCATGCACCACTGAGCTCAGCTAATTTTTAAATTTTGTGTAGAGATAAGGTCATACTATACTGCCCAGGCCGGTCTTGAACTCCTGGGGTCAAGCAACCCTCTTCCTGCCTCAGCCTCCCAAAGTTCTGGGTATGTCAGTGAGCCAGTGTGCCCGGCCTTTTTGTAGAATCTTTTTTTTTTTTTTTAGGTGGAGTCTGGCTCTCTTGCCCAGGCTGGAGTGCTGTGGCGCAATCTTGGTTCACCGCAGCCTCTGTTTCCCCGGTTCAAGCGATTCTCCTGCCTCAGCCTCCCGAGTAGTTGTGATTACAGGCACCTACCACCACACACAGTTAATTTTTGTATTTTTAATAGAGACCATGTTGGCCAGGCTGGTCTTGAACTCCTGACCCAGGTGATCTGCTCATCTTGGCCGCCTAAAGTGCTGGGATTACAGGTGTGAGCCACTGTGCCCGGCCTTTATGTAGAATCTTGATCCATTTTTCAGGCTGTATTGAGCGATAGAGAACACTGTTGGGGTCAGGAGGTCACGTCAAACCAAGTACTTTTTTTTCCGGTGGAAAAAAATGTAAAATTGTGTGATTGATTAAAGTCAGTTTGAAGCTGTTTAGAATTAGATGAGGGCCTATAAATTCCAGCAAGATGAAGGACAGTGGTGTTCTCTGAAAGCCCCAGTATGTCTCCCTTTTGTTGGGAGCTGACGGTATGATTTTGGGGACATCGGGCATCAACAGTCACTGAATCTCAATGGCTCCACAGATAGGGGAGTATATACATCACCCCACCAGCTGTCCAGGAATCAGGAAGTGCCCTTGAATGAAGCCTGGGCTGCAGGCCTGGTTAGCAGCAAGGGAGGACACACATACATGCTGCAGGTACAGTATTCTGTATTGCACAGATTGTTTCCACTGGGAAGGCTATCATGTCCATTATCTTGGGGGTAGCGTCAGAATTTGAGTCAGTGATGAAACGATGTGCTGCTTTCATTATGCTCCCATAAAAAGAACATCACATATTTTGGGATGGCCTGCATAAAAGAATCTTGTAATAATGAATATTAACCTACACCTTGTGTTCTGTTTAAGTATCTGAGGAAGTAATTTGGAAAACTTGAGTTAAAATAATCTATTTTGAAGTTTTTATCCAATTGGCATGTTAGCCCTAATCTTCATTTCACGCTCTTCCCTAAATGGGAGGCTTTTAGGGAAAGAGCAAATGATATATTGATTAATTTATTTTCAGCCTAGGAAGCTAGGATAATTTAATGAACTCTCCACTGGCCCCATATTATGAACTTTAGGGTCAGAGAGCTTGATGCTGAATGTGATCTGTTTTTTTTTCTGTGACTGCCTTGGAAGTGATCTATCCTTTAACTACGAATGTACAGCAGAATGACCCAGGGCTTATCCTGAAAGTAACAGATGTCTTCACTTAACCCGGGAGATGCATATTTGGTAGAGCTGCTGCTGCAGGCCCCAGACATTAGTATTAAACTATCCTTAAGTGATTCTGGTGCCTCTTCCAGTAAGAAGAACCAGCCCTGTATTTTATATTTTAGAAAACCTGGGCAAACAAATGACTTGCCTAGATTTGATTCAGTGATACGAGGATTTAATCACCAGATAATACAGTTTCAGAATCCTATGGCTGGAAGAAGTTTACTAAGTAGTCATCAATTCAGTAGTTCATTTTACAGATGAATATAAACCATGCTTGTCAATTATTCGCAGTACTTTTATTGTATACCCTGTGATGCCCTTTTTAATTTTTTTGAAAATATTGTATACTTAAACTCAAGTGAAACATTAAAATTCTTATTAGAATGATTTTTCAGTCTTAGCTAAAATATAATATTGTATGAAAATTTGCACTGCATTGCTAGTTTTTTTTTTTTTTTAATCTAGTTGATTTTCAACTTTTCTTTTTTTAAGGCATCTCCTTGGAAACAATGCCATCTCTGAATGTGAGAGATAATCCTAGTTTCAGCATGTCTGCAGCAGAGACCAGTGCATCAGGCTTATTCCCACAGGAAGTCTCCTAAAGCCTGTGGTGCAGCAACCATTTCCAGGACTAAATAATAATGTGTCAGATGCCTGTGAGTGGACTGCCTGGCCAAATGACTCATGAAGATATTCATGGAAGAATAGTCAAAAAGCAAAGAAAAGGCACATTCTAGAAGCACCTTCAATTTCATCGAGGATTTTTGAACAGCTGAAGAAGAAAGTTCTGAAAGTATGAGTTACAGGACTCCAGCACGCTTCTTTAGTCGATTCTTACATTATCTTTGTTAACCCATCCGTTTTTGTGTATAATATTTGAGTTATTTTCCACTACTGCAATGGCTGGTAATTTACTTAGGCTCAGAGTTTTACTCCGTAGGGACAGAGAAACAGGACGTAACAGCAGTGGGAGAACAAATAGGAACAGTTCGTTGGTATGTTGGTCCCCAGAAATTGGCTTTCATTGACTAATTCCTACAGGATATGGTATGTTGATGAAATGCTTTTTCATAGTGACGTGCGCTTCTTGTTCATACTCCTATGACTCTAATTTCATCTTTATCTCCTAGCCTCTGTATATGCCTACTTTTTTTTTTTTTAATAATTTTTGGCACTGAAGATCTGATGACTGTATTTTTTCACTTTAAAAATTGTATCTTCAGAAATAGACCTTTGGCATAGTTGTATTCTACCATAGGTTATTTTCTAGGATCAAGAATAGAACAGTTTCCATTCTCTCCAGCATTAATCTTTACTATTCGTCTGTTCTTTTTCAGTGTTTTGTTGTTGTTCTCATATTCTAGGTGGAAATGAAGGGTAACCTGTATGTTCTATTTTCAGTTTTTTGGGAGACCAGAAAAACTTGGATAGTAGAAATGTATAGAAAATTTACAGTGTCTCTTAACCATGTGTTAAACTTGCATTAAGCTTCTTTTTTAGCAATACCAATGTCTGTTACCTCCTTTCCCTTTTATTTTATTTATTATTTTTGAGACAGAGTGTTGTTCTGTCACCCAGACTGGAGTGTGATGATGCAATCTTGGCTCACTGCAACCTCTGCTTCCCGGGTACGAGTAATTCTCATGCCTCAGCATTCCGAGTAGCTGGGATAACAGGTGTGCACCACCACATCCCACTAATTTTTGTAGTTTTTAGTAGACACCAGGTTTCACCATGTTGGCCAGGCTGGTCTTGAACACCCAACCTTAGGTGATCTGCCCACTTCAGCCTCCCAAAGTGTTGGGATTACAGGTGTGAGCCACCATGCCAGGCCTCTTTTGTTTTTTTTGAGGTGGAGGCAGTAAGAAGCAGGGATTTCTTCGAATGCTAGTAAGCAGAAAGGGAGAGGGGGGAATACGTTTTTGTAGTGAACAAATGAACAGTCCATCATTAAGGCCATAAATGTGCATGGACACTTTTTTTCAGACAGAGTCTCACTCTATTGCACAGGCTGGAGTGTGATGACACAATCTTGGCTCACTGCAATCTCGGTTCACTGCAATCTCTCTCTCCTGGGCTCAAGTAATTCTTGTGCTTCAGCCTCCTGAATAGCTGGGATCACAGGCATGGGCCACCAAGCCCAGCTAATTTTTGTATTTTTGGTAGAGATGGGGTTTGCCATGTTGTCCAGGGTGGTCTTGCACGCCTGGCCTCAAGTGATGCACCCGTCTGGGCCTCTCAAAGTGCTGGTATTAAGATGTGAGCCTCTGCAGACAGCATAATGGACACATTTTTAGTAAGTAGTTTATTAATTAGAATGAAGAGCACTTGGTATAAGTACATGTTACTGTTTTCAGCTGTTATGGCTAAGTCAGTTGACCTCGTCAACCATTTTCTCTTCTGTAAATTGAGGACAATTTTTGCGTTTATGAATGAAGTCTTACCCAACAGGGATAAGTATAAACAAAGGAACATATTTTTAACTTAGTGAAGCAAAATTCCATACATCATTTTAAAAATATTGTTTCTTTCCCTCGTAGGCCTCTTCTGCGTCATTCTTTTAGCTTCCTTCTGCCCTGTTTGTCACTTGGTCCCACTTTTATATTTTTCCTCTTTGGTCCAGAATTTCTTGTTTTGTTTCTTGTATTTTGCCCCCCCCCCGTCCCCCTCCCCCCCCATGACTCAGCCTAGTCTCTCTTCTCTCTCTGGACTTGGGTGTGCCTCCGTCCTTGAGCACCACCTCATCTTTAGCTGCTGTTAACCCTCCCGCCTGCACACTTGCCACTTCAGCCACTTCGTGTTCTGCTCAGCCGGGTCTGCGCTGCCCCGTTGCTCTCCACCGCCTCGGTCTCCTATCTGTTTCAGCTAGCTCTGGTTCCTTCTTGTCCCCTTCTTGTTTATGTTGTTTTCTTCCTGTGCTTGTTAATCCTTGTGTACTTGCTCCTTGAGCTCTTTTTTAATTTATAGGTATTACTAGATGGATTTGTTGTCTGCCTTTATATAGAACACACATCCTTACTGTGTATTTCCTGAGTAGCCAAGATGAATCAATTATTATTATCTTTCCTTGGAACACTGAGCTTCCTGTGTTTTCTGCTTCTAAGAATTAGATTAGTATTCTGGAAGACTAATACTACTTTTAAGACAGTCATCCTCCCCTTTCAGCCCTTTGTTCAAGAGGCTGCAACATAAATATCACTCTATTGAAAGAGTAAACAACACCCAAAGCAAGTTTGGGGTGGAGGTGGGGGAGGGCAGGAAGAGAAAGGTAAGTGCTAGAAAAGGACTCATCAATAATTTCCACAACTGGACTGAAATCTGGAAGCACAAACCGTAACATTTTTTAAGTAAAAGGTCCCTGGAAAGAATAAAACGCATCAGTACTTCTGTTAACTAGTTTTAGTATTGGGTCATTTGTAGTTTACATTCTCCTTTAAGTTTTAGGACCTTCAGTGTTTAACAAAGCAGAGACTTAATCTTGTAAATACTCATTTTATTTTTGAGAGAGTTGATGTCTCCTTAAATGTTAACCTGTGTCATTTTGTAATTATACTAAAATAGTCTTAGAATGCCATTAACAACCAACCCTGTTCGTTTCTTGTGTGGGAAAGCTTATAAATTGTGTGCTTGCCCCTCTGAACCCTGTAGTTGTATCATAGTGAAAATGAAGCTTTTGGCAAAACTTTGTATCAGGCTGTTGACTCACACTGTCTCATATTTTTTTTTTATTCTTCAATGAATATGGTGCTATCCTGTCATTTAATGTATGTGAACTGCTAAAGGTAGACTGATGTGAGTGCAGTTCTTAAAACTTCCTATATATTACATTCATGGTGTTTAAGATACAAGAACGGCCTTACAAAGAGGGGATGATTGTATTGAATGTTCTTTCTGCTGAGCCTGGCTTAATTGTGAGGGTGGTTGTTTGGGTATCTTGGAGCTAAAAGAATAGCTAAGGGTCCACCAATGGTCCTGTAATATTCACCACAGGAGCAGTTGGTAAAGAATGGCCGCAAAACCACGTTAGGCTACTGACGAGGAATTTACGTAGTTGTGCCAGTTCTGGCCTGTGTTCTGGAACTATAGAGATGAATAAGGTATGGTCCTTTCTCTCTGGAGGCTCACAATTCAATAGGGAATATTAATAATGGAATGATTGCAATGTAGCATGGCCAATGCTAAAATGTATGTGTATAGCAGCTATTACAGGAACTGATTAATAGCGAGAGCCTGGCTGGGCATGGTGGCTCATGCCTGTAATCCCAGCATTTTGGGAGGCTGAGGTGGGCAGATCCCTTGAGGTCAGGAGTTCGAGACCAGCCTGGCCAAAATGGTGAAACCCTGTCTCTACTAAAAATACACAAATATTAGCTGGGCGTGGTAGCAGATGCCTGTAATCTTAGCTACTCCAGAGGCTGAGGCAGGAAAATCTCTTGAACCTGGGGGGCAGAGCTTGCAGTGAGCTGAGATTGTGCCACTGCACTCCAGCCTGAGTGACAGAGTAAGATTCTGTCTCAAAAGCAAAACAAAACCATATTACCTTATAGTCAGTGCCCTCTATGCTCTTTAGTTAAAAGTTGTTTATTTAGCCTGATTGGTTTACCAGATATCTTTTTCAGTCACTTTTGTCTCTTCCATAAATCCATTCTCAAAATTTGCAACAGTTGAGCATATTTGACCAAAATATACCACAGGCTTCTGAAATCTATTCAGAAAGAAGCCTGTCAACATGATTGGAGTGGGTCTTCACAATGACTGCTTTCAGGAAGGCTGGAGTAAAATTCATGGACACAGAAGTTTTGGAGTATGTTAGAAAATCAGTAAGTCTTTGTATAGTTATAATCCCAACACTGGGTTATATATATTTAATACCAACCTGAGTATAGTTCCTGAATAATATCTGTTTTGGAGAGTTGGACAAAGTTAACCTTTTTGCTCTTTTAAAAGGTGTTGTTTAAATTAACTTCCTTTAACAGAACCAAACTAAACAATCTGCATTTCTTTTTTTTTTTTGAGACGGAGTTTCGCTCTTGTTACCCAGGCTGGAGTGCAATGGCACGATCTCGGCTCACCGCAACCTCCGCCTCCCGGGTTCAGGCAATTCTCCTTCCTCAGCCTCCTGAGTAGCTGGGATTACAGGCACGCGCCACCACGCCCAGCTAATTTTTTGTATTTTTAGTAGAGACGGGGTTTCACCGTGTTGACCAGGATGGTCTCGATCTCTTGACCTCGTGATCCACCCGCCTCGGCCTCCCAAAGTGCTGGGATTACAGGCGTGAGCCACCGCGCCCGGCCCACAATCTGCATTTCTAATGTGGAAAAAAAGACACAGTGATTTGATATTTTGTTTATGGTTTATTATCTTCCTAAATTATCAGCTCTTCAAAATATAGGTCTCTGGCCTGTATACTATCAGATAAATTAGGTTGGGTAAATTTTTGCCTGAAAAATTTCATTCTTCTGACCGAGGTTGTTTGGCTTGGTTAAAAAAAAAAAAGGCTGGACGCAGTGGCTCACACCTATAATCCCAGCACTTTGGGAGGCCAATGCTGGTGGATCACGAGGTCAAGACATTGAGACCATCCTCACCAACATGGTGAAACCCCGTCTCTACTGAAAAAAAAAAAAAATTAGTAGCTGGGCATGATGGTGCGTGCCTATAGTCCTAGCTTTGTCAGGGGCTGAGGCAGGAGAATCACTTGAACCCAGGAAGCAGAGGTTGCAGTGAGCCGAAATTGCTCCACTGCACTCCAGCCTGGGTGACAGAGCAAGACTCTCTCAAAAAAAAAATTACATATTCATCACATGATTAAACTTGTCCATTAGATTGTGATTTTGTGTGTTATATGGATTGTAACTGGGGTAATTTTAAAATTTCGGTATTTGCGTAGAACTACCAGCCCAGGATTTTGATAAAGATCAAAATATATATTGTATCTAAAGTCTCTTTTTAAAAAGTTTTTATTTCGCTTATAATCAAAAGATTTAAATAAGGTTAGTGTATATTTTATGATTAGTATTATTTTGTATTGACGTAATATTCAGAGATAGGAAAACTGTATTCCCATAGAAAGGGAGACTTGGTGTATTAATATTCCAAAGCTTAGTTTAAGCTGGTGATGATTAGAAAAGTGGCTTTCATTTGTGTTCTCTGGAAGATTCTCAGTAGGCCTGTGGGTATGTGAACAACAGCATGTGTAATCTCCGTAATGAATGTCTTGTTAGCAGAAATGTCTGGGGCATTGCTGAGATGTCGAATGAGCTAAGGTACTGGTTTTTTGTCTTTCACTGCTGTCTATTATGTTTTTTTGAGAAACTGAGATTTTCCTGACAATGTTTGTTTTTCTTGGATATTTATTAATGCTATTCATAGTAATAGTTTCCATTAAGGACCCTCAGTAGGCTCTTGACATACATTTAGCCCATTGCTATTACTTATGTAAATTTCTAATAAAATTTACTGTTATGAAATATATTTTCTGGAATATACTAATATAACAGAATATATCATATATACCAATAGTATAATATAAGTAATATTATTGTTATATTTTTGAGATGGAGTTTTGCTCTTGTTGCCCAGGCTAGAGTACAGTGGTGCAATCTCGACTTACCACAGCCTCTACCTCCCAGGTTCAAGTTATTCTCCTGCCTCAGCCTCCTGAGGAGCTGGGATTACAGGCATGCACCACCATGCCGGGCTACTTTTCTATTTTTTGTAGAGATGGGGTTTCTCCATGTTAGTCAGGCTGGTCTCAAACTCTCGACCTCAAGTGATCCACCCACCTCAGCCTCCCAAAGTGCTGGGATTATAAGCATGAGCCACTGCGCCTATATTATAAGTAATATAGTAATACATATAATAGAATATGTAAGTAATATAAGTAATGTATAATGGAGTAGCATTAATAATTATATTAATATAAATTACACTAATATATTAATATAAGTGACTTAATATATATTTCCTATTACTAATATAATATGTTTTTTTTGTTTTTTTGTTTTTTTTTTTGAGACGGAGTTTCACTCATGTTACCCAGGCTGGAGTGCAATGGTGTGATCTCGGCTCACCGCAACCTCCGCCTCCTGGGTTCAGGCAATTCTCCTTCCTCAGCCTCCTGAGTAGCTGGGATTACAGGCACACGCCACCATGCCCAGCTAATGTTTTGTATTTTTTTTTTAGTAGAGACGAGGTTTCACCATGTTGACCAGGATGGTCTCTATCTCTTGACCTCGTGATCCACCCGCCTCGGCCTCCCAAAGTGCTGGGATTACAGGCTTGAGCCACCGCGCCCGGCCTATAATATGTTATTATAAGTAAATAAATAGATGTTAGAGGAGCCCTTCAGATCAATAGATTGATTGTATTACATTTTATTTTTTTTAATTAAAATTTAAAAATTTTAAATTAAAAAATTTTAAATTTCTTATTTATTACATTTAAAAAATGAGGAAATGGGCCAGGTGTGGTGGCTCACACATGTAATTAGAGTGCTTTGAGAGGCCAAGGCAGGAGGATCACTTGAGCCCAGGAGTTCAAGACCAGCCTAGTTAACGTAGCAAGACTCCATCTCTTCAAGAAAAAAAAAAAAATGAGCTGGGTGTTGTTGCATGTGCCTGTGGTCCCATCTGATTGGGAAGGTGAAGTGGAAGGATTGCTTGAGCCGAGGAGTTTGAGGTTACAGTGGGCTATGATCATGCCACTGCCCTCCAGCCTGGTTGACAGGGTAAGACTCAGTCTCAAAAAAATAAAATAAAAAATAAAGAGGAAATTGAGAGAAAATATGATGGAATTGCCCAAGATCATGCAGAAAGTAAATGATGAAGCCAGGATTTTAATCTAAGTCTGGTTAAATCTTGTGCTTTCAACTACTTTTCTGTACTGCCTTTTAAAATATTTCCCCTTGAAAAAGTAAAATTTGGCTGTTTTATAAATGCGTATTCTTTTGAGCTAAGGAGTACTCTGTCAGCCCTGTGCTATACACCTATTTTTTTTCAAAATAACTTATCTTCGTTCCTGGTTATAGAAGTAATGAGATTCAGTGTTAATCAGTGCTTAGTAGTAATAGAAAATGAGATCATTCAGAAAGGTATAAAGAAGATAGTAGTGAAAATGACTAGTAATTCTACCACCCAGAGGTTAACATTGTGATGCAGAGTCTTCCTTTTTGGTATATAAATGCGTACACTTAATGTTTTTAAAATATAAATAGATTTATAACAGGCATGTTGTTTATTTATAATTCTAATTTCACTTATCATATCTTAGCCATTATTCTATGTCATTATACATTTATATTTTCATTTAAAATTTTTTCTCCACTTTTATTTTCCATTTTTTTTTTTTTTTTTTTGAGACGGAGTTTCGCTGTTGTTGCCCAGACTGGAGTGCAATGGCACGATCTCGGCTCACTGCAACCTCCGCCTCCTGGGTTCAGGCAATTCTCCTGCCTTAGCCTCCTGAGCAGCTGGGACTACAGGCACGCGCCACCATGCCCAGCTAATTTTTTGTATTTTTAGTAGAGACGGGGTTTCACCATGTTGACCAGGATGGTCTCGATCTCTTGACCTCGTGATCCACCTGCCTCGGCCTCCCAAAGTGCTGTGATTACAGGCTTGAGCCACTGCGCCCGGCCTTATTTTCCATTTTTAAAAGTAAACTTTTTTTAAGAAAAGATTTAGATTTACAGGAAAGTTGCGAAGATTAATAGAGATCCCATATACTCTACACCCAGTTTCTTTTTTTGACACAGTGTCTTGCTCTGTTGCCCAGGCTGGAGTGCAGTGGTGCAATCTTGGCTCACTGCAACCTCCGCCTCCTGGGTTCAAGTGATTCTCCTGCCTCACCCTCCTGAGTAGCTGGGGCTACAGGTACACAGCACCACACCTGGATAATTTTTGTGTTTTTAGTAGAGACGGGATTTCATCATGTTGGTCAGGCTGGTCTCAAACTCCTGACCTCATGATTCGCCTGCCTCAGCCTCCCAAAGTGCTGGGATTACAAGCATGAGCCACCGTTCCTGGCCCACTTTTTTTGTTTGTTTGTTTGTTTGTTTTTGAGACAGGATCTTGCTCTGTCACTCAGGCTGGAGTGCAGTGGTGTGATCTCAGCTCACTGCAGCTTCCACTCTCAGGCTCAAGCAGTCCTTCCACCTCAGCCTCCCAAGTAGCTGATACTACAGGAGCACGCTGGGCAAATTTTTCCTTTTTTTTTGTAGAGGCAGAGTCTTGTTATGTTGCCCAGGCAGGTCTCGAACTCCTGGACTCAAGTGATCCACCCACGTTGACCCACCCCAAAGTGCTGAGACTACAGGCAGAAGCCACTGCATGCAGCACCAGTTTCTTCTATTGTTAACTTTTTACATTCATGTCCTACATTTGCTAAAATTAATGAACCAATATCAATACATTGTTATTAACCAAACTTCATACTTTATTCAGATTTCAGTCCTCGGCTGTGATAGTTTCTGAGACTTCTTTTTTTTTTTTTTAATGACCTTGACAGTTTTCAGGTTCACCAGTCAGATATTTTGTAGAATGTCGCTCAGTTGAGATTCGTCTGTTGTTTTTCTCATGAATAGACTGGGGTTAGGAGGACTGGGGTTAGGAGTTTCAGGGAGGGAGATCACAGAGGCAGCAGGCCATTTTCATCACATCATTTCAGAGGTATATACAGTCAACGTGACTCATCGGTGTTGATGTTGACCTTAGTCACCCTGCTAGGGTCGTGTTCTCCACTGCAGAGTTCCTCCTTCTTAACCTCTCCCTGTGCTTCCACCTTGGAAGGCAGCCCACAGTTAAGGAATAGGAAGTTTTGCCTACCTCCTTGAGGGCAGAAGATCTACGTAGATGATTTGGAGTTCTGTACAGGAGTTGTATCTGTCTCTTCTATTTCTTTATTCAACATTTATATCGATATGTGCTCATGGATATTTATACCCTGGGTTATAATCCAATGCTACTTTATTGCTCAGATTGTTCTAGCTTTTGTCACTGGGAGCTATTTCAGTTGGTTCCTGTGCCCCTTGCCTTATCCCTATCATCATGGGTTTATATTTAATTTTTTAAATAGCTGCATGGTATTCTGTTGTAAGAATGTACTCTAACTGATGGTAATTTAGATATCAGATCAGTTGAAAACAATACTGTGATAAGCAGTATTCAGAAGACATTTATGAAGATTGCCGATCATGTACTCAGAGAGGTCTACCCGTTTTACTTTTTTTTTTTTTTTTTTTTTGAGATAGAGTCTTGCTCTGTTGCCCAGGTTGGAGTGCAGTGGCCTGACCTCGGCTCACTGCACTCTCTACCTCCCAGATGTAAGCAATTCTCCTGCCTCAGCCTCTCGAGTAGCTGGGACTGTAGGCACTCTCCACCATGTCCAGCTAATTTTTGTGTTTGTAGTGGAGACAGGGTTTCACCATGTTGGTCACTGATCTGGAATTTCCGACCTCAGGTAATCCACTCGCTTCCATCATGAGCCACCGTGCCCAGCCATTTTACATTTTATGTGATATGTGACTCTTAACAATACCTAAGTAGATTTCGGAGGCGTGAGCATTCTCACCTATGAAAAATAGAGTGTATCTATCACCAGAGTTGCCTGCCTTTCTCTTTCTGTATTTCCTTCAATGAGGGATGATGGTGGGTATGGCGCCAGCAGTCCTAAAGAGCTGCTGTGAGACACCTGTGCCTTCTCAATATACAGTCGGCTACTAGAGACAGCTACCAGATGAATTAAAACTCAATTCAGAAAAAAACAGCATTCTCAGAGTAAAAATATTAAACCTTGAAGCAACCTTAGAAGTCATCATGCTTTAGCCATGGATTTTAGAAACAGGAAACTTTTAATTAGGTGAGATGGTTTGCCCAGAATTATGCAGTAGCAAAAGCATTTAAGAATCTGGATTTCTGCCTAACTCTCAGAATTTCTTGCTACATGGGTATATTTTATATCTCATGCAAGGATATGCACAATTTTTTATGTTGGAAAATTTCAAGCATGAAGAAGACAAAATCGTGTAATCATTCATGTCCCGATCACCCAGCTTTATCTATCAATTTGTGGCCAGTTGTGTTAAAACTTCTACCCACTCCCCCCATGACCGTGTTATTTTGAAGTAAATCCCAGATATTAAATCACCACATATTTCAGTATATTCAAAAAGAAAAAACTTTTAAAAGCATAACCATTTTCATACCTTACAAGCATTTCTTCTTAAGAATATTTAGTCGTAAAAACTTTCAGAAGTTGTATTTACCATGAATTAAAATGTGGCTTTAGTGAAAATGCAATTCCCTGGTATATACTCTCCCAGCAATTAGGGAGAGATTCTGTCCACCAGCAGAATGGCCTAGGTTGCAGCTGTTATCAGAATCTGCTCTCTAGGGGTCCTAGTTGGAAGAAATAAATTAATCTCCTAATTGAGTTCTTCTGAGGCCGAAAAATTGATAAAGACTATATGACAGATCTCTCCTATTGTTGCTTTTTTACCTTAATTAACTCTTAAGCTTTGTGCGTGAGGAAGAAATTCCAAGAACATATCACAAGAAGAATTATTTTTCAGATTTCGTCACTTCAGCCGAAGCCACAGATGGGAATGCGGTGGTGGAGCTGTTCCACTCAGATCTTCTGTGAGGGATTTCTGAAGATCAAGTAAGATTCTTACGTGTGATTTTCTGCACTGGGATTTTACAAAGCTTCTAAGAAAACCAACATGTTGATTTTGCATTTGTTTTAAGAAGATGACTTCAGAGGAAATACCCTTGATATCAGAGATGAACCTAAAGGCAGAATGGACAGTGATTATTCTGTTTTCTTCAAGCAGCACATTAAGTGGATTACTTGACTGTCTTTCACCTAAAAAGATGATTAATACTCTCGATGTTTTAGATATTGTCTTTTCCTGGAGTTTTACTTGATCTTTAAAATTAAGTGAGATACTAGCCCTGTCTCAAAAGCTTTACAACCAGAACAGCAAATTTCCTTTTAAATACCCATTTACTTGCATTGAATTTATCCTATAATTGCCTCTGTTTGTTCACATACTGTTAAAATACACAATTTAAATGTCTCCATTGGAGATGAGGTGAAAAAGGCAGAAATTTTCTTCTTGCTTTTTCTAAGCACAATGAAACCAATCTTGACTCCATGATTTTACTTAAAACTTTTGTTGCAAATAGATACTCATTTGTTAGCCAGCATTGTTCATTATACACAGATTCGTGTTTTACTCTAACCTAAGGTTGGACTTTTCTGCCTTTTGCTTTTGACAACATTGCTGACTTTCCATTTCTCTTTTTTCTTTCGTGAACAGGCTTTGTTATTATACTCGCTTAGCTTTTTTCCCTCCCATTTTGAGCACCCTTTGTATTATTTCTGAATTTTAGCTTTCATCTACTTATTTCCATCCAGCGACTATCTTTTGAAAAGGAGAAATAAATGTTAGTTTTCTTTTTGTTTCTGAGTAAAATTTGGAAGATTAATAAAAATAACCACAGTTTCAAATACATCCCTGGTCAAGCGTATTCAGTTATGGTAGGCTGAAGTATATTATGGATTTGAGGTTCTTGGGAGCCAGTGTTCAGCCTGTATGCTATATATGAATAGGTGGGCATATTTAAGATTCATCTCTATAGCATTTTTACCTACTCTGTCTGTTCTAAGCTACTTTTAAAACTCCTTTTTGCTGGGTGCAGTGGCACATGCCCAAAATCTGAGCACTTTGGGAGAGGCCAAGCTGGAATAACTGCTTGAGGCCAGGAGTTCAAGACTAACCTGGGCAACATAGTGAGACCTCCATCTCTACAAAAAAAAATTTTTTTATTAGCTAGGTGTGGTGGTGCGTACCTGTAGTCTCAGCTCTCAGGAGGTTGAGGCAGGAGGCTCGCCTGGCCCTAGGAATTCAAGGCTGCAGTAAGCTATGTTCGCACCACCACACTCCAGCCTGGGTGACAGAGCAAGTCTCTTTGAAAGGAAAAAACAAAAAAAAAAAAAAAGAAAAAAGGAAAAGAACTCTTTCTGCTACAATAAAATTTTTTCTTTTCTGAGATAGAGTCATGCTCTGTCGCCCAGGCTGCAGTGCAGTGGCACGATCTCGGCTCACTGCAACCTCCACCTCCTGGGTTCAAGCGATTCTCCTGCCTCAGCCTCCCATGTAGCTGGGATTACAGGCACCTGCCACCACTCCTGGCTGATTTTTGTAATTTTAGTGGAGACAAGGTTTCACCATGTTGACCAGGCTGGTTTTGAACTCCTGACCTCAGGTGATCCACCTGCCTTGGCCTCCCAAAGTGCTAGGATTAGAGACATGAGCCACCATGGCTGGCCAATAATGCTTTTTCTTAATCCTTTTTGCTTTGAAATTGTCTTGCTTTTCTTAACTTTGATACCTTGGCTACTTACCAGCTAGGTTGAATGAATTTATTGTCTTCTCCATCCTTTGGTGTCCTCCTCTGAAAAGTCAGGATATTAATCAACAACCACCTCACTGTATTGTCTGTTGAGGTAAATAAGATAGGCTCTAGTACCCGGCACATGACAACTGCTCGCTTACCATAATTCTGGCCGTCTTTCCCTCTACCCATCATTTGCATCTTTCCCCTTTAAATGTTTGTACCTTCGCTTAGGAGAAGTGGTTTATGTCTCCTAAATAGGTGACCCTCTTCACAAACTTAAAAAACTTTTTTTTTTTAATGATTACAGATTCACAGAAAGTTACAGAAGTAATACGGAGAGGTTCTGTTTTCCTCAGCTTCCCTCCAAAAGCCAGAAAATTGCCATAAATTTGAATAACCCACAGAGCTTATTCAGATTTCCCTGTTTTACATGCACTCATTGGTGAAGTGTATGCCTAGTTCGGTGCAGTTTAATCATGAGTAGATTTGTGTCAGCACCACCACCACGATCAAGATACAGAAATCGGCTGAGTGTGGTGGCTCAACACCTATAATCCCAACACTTTGGGAGGCTGAGGCAGGAGGATTGCTTGAGACTAGGAGTTCGAGACCAGCCTGGGCAACATGGCAAAACATCATCTCTACAAAAAGTACAAAAATTACCCAGGTGTGGTGGCATGCACCTGTAGTCCCAGCTACTTAGGAGGCTGAGGTGGGAAGTGGGGGCATCACTTGAGCTCAGGAGGTTGAGGCTGCAGTGAACGATGATGGTCTCACTGCACTCTAGCCTGGACAACAGAGGGAAACCCTGTCTCAAGAAGAACAAAAATACATCTATTTATCACCCCAAGGCTTTCCTTCTGCTACAGCTCCTAACCTCTCGTAACCACTAGTCTGTTCTCATCTCTGTAATTTTGTCATTTTGAGAATATTATATAAATGGAATCATATAATATGCAGCCTTTTGAGATTGGCTTTTTTCACTCAGTATAATGCCTGCGAGATCCATTAAGTCCTGAGTATCAGCAGTTTGTTACTTTTATTGCTGAGTAGTATTCCATGATGCAGAGGTACCACAGCTTAGCCATTTGTCCATTGAAAGACATTTGGGTTATTTTCAGTTTTTACAAATAATGTTGCTATGAACATTTGTGTACAGGTTTTTCTGTGGACCTAAGTTTTTTTCCCCCCTGTGGGAGAAATGCTTATGAGTGTAATTGCTAGATCAAAATTTTTTTTTTTTTTTTTTTTTTTTTTGAGACGGAGCTTCAATCTTGTTACCCAGGCTGGAGTGCAGTGGCGCCATCTCGGCTCACTGCAACCTCCGCCTCCTGGGTTCAGGCAATTCTCCTGCCTCAGCCTCCTGAGTAGCTGGGACTACAGGCACGTGCCACCATGCCCAGATAATTTTTTGTATTTTTAGTAGAGATGGGGTTTCACCATGTTGACCAGGACGGTCTCGATCTCTTGACCTCGTGATCCACCCGCCTCGGCCTCCCAAAGTGCTGGGATTACAGGCTTGAGCCACCGTGCCCGGCCCTAGATCAAAATTTTTTAAGTGGAACGTTAGGCTTTTTTGAATATACGTGTTTAATGCAGTCAGCAGTTGTAAATAAAGACACTCATTTCTTAGTGGCAACCATTATAAATAATACACATTGCCCCTTGTTTTAAAATATCTTTCTGTATAATTTGCAGCTGAGTCCAAAATATAGAATCCCGTCTTATGTGTACTGTAAGATAACATGTATTCAAATATTATTTCCTTTTGTTAATGAATCCCTTTTTAATATTTTATTGAGCTTTTTATTGTGGGTTACAATTACTGTTCTCAATAATAAATTTGGATGGGGAAACATTTTCAAGTAATGGGTTTTTAAAAAATCATTTTGTAATGTGGTAGAGGTTAATTTTTTTGTTTTTTTGGTGTTCCTGGATGGACATGGAAGAGTTTTTTAAATACTCATAAAGATTAGCATAAAGTGGCTGGGCGTGGTGGCTCATGCCTGTAGTCCCAGCACTTTGGGAGGCTAAGGCAGGGAGATTACTTGAGGTCAAGAGTTCGAGACGAGCCTGGCCAACATGGCGAAACCACATTTTTACTAAAAATACAAAAATTAGCCAGGTGTGGTGACAGGCGCCTATAATCCCACCTGCTCGGGAGGCTGAGGCAGGACAATTGCTTGAACCTGGGAGACAGAGGTTGCAGTGAGCTGAGATCATGCCACTGCACTCTAGCCTGGGCAACATAGTAAGACTCTGTCAAAAAAAAAAAAAAATTAACATAAAGAGTTGGGAAGCTCATTAACTGACTAACGACCAACAACATTTCAACTGGTTGGTAGAGCAACATTGACACTTTTGTTTTCCAAAAAGTTTGGGGTCCTAAGATGTTTTAGAAAATTACTGTCTCCCAGGCTAATAATATATGATAAATTATTAGAGTGAGGCTACAAATATTCTTTCGACATGTGAGGGGCTTCTAAATATGATAGCCATAAATTTAAGTCACTTTAAGTTGGGCATCAAAAGCCAACATAAGGACAGTCCAGGTTATGGATGGGGCACAGGCATGGCCTGGTCCATAGATTTTGACTTTCCCAGATGTATCTTGCTAGCCTTTACATAACTGATAAAGGAAGTGCCCTTTGTATGAAGTTGGAGTAAGAGAAGAAGAGGGAAATATAAAAAGCAGTAGTTCTTGACCTCAACTGCATATTCAAATCGTCTAGGTAGCTTTAAAAACAAAACAAGTGTCTATGCTGGGCGAATTCAATTAAAATCTCTGAAAGTGGCACCCAGGTGTTGGTATTTTTAAAAAATGCTTCCAAGGTGATAACTTCTGTTCGCCAAGACTGAGAACCATTGAACTAACAGGAACAGGATCTGTGCTCAAATTTCAGCACCCTACGGTTTGAGTGCACTGCCTGCATATGTCCCCTGCACTTTGGACTACTGTGTGTTCCACATAACTTTTATTGATGGCTCTGCTGAGGTTAGTATTTTCCTGAGGGCGGGGAAAATCACATTTATGAATGGTGGACACATTTAAACTTCAGATCACAAATTTAGTATGTATAGCAGAAGAGTGTTTGTTTATGTAGTGGAATCAAATACCCAAAACAGTGAGAAATTCACAGTCATTGAGTAGTCAAAAGGAAAGTGGGCTTCATCCAGGACATAGCAACATGGGTGGGAAACTTTTTGGGAAATTGAGCATTTAGAAAACCTGTGGGGCCGGGCGCAGTGGCACACGCCTGTAATCCCAGCACTGTGGGAGGCCAAGGCGGGCAGATCATGAGGTCAAGAGATAGAGACTATCCTGGCCAACATGGTAAAACCCCGTCTCTACTAAAAATATAAAAATTAGCAGGGTGTGGTGGTGGGTGCCTGTAATTCCAGCTACTCAGGAGGGTGAGGCAGGAGAATCCCTTGAACTTGAGAGGCGGAGGTTGCAGTGAGCCGAGATCACACCCCTCTACTGCAGCCTGGGTGACAGAGCGAGACTCTGTCTCAAAAAACAACAACAACAACAATAAAACAACCTGTGTGGAGTGAGGGCTGAGCAACCTGAGTAGTGACTGACAGAGCCTATTGTGGGCCATGTTCTTCTCTTTTTCCAACTTAATTTTTTACTTTGTAAAACAATATTTACTTATAACAAGTGAAAGTACACACGGATTAAAAAAAACAAGAATTAGTGTCTCACCCATGTACATAGCCTGATGTAAATTCCTCCCCACCTGTTTCTGTACTCAAAAGTATGTATAATGACATAGGGTTTGTGAGATTTTTGTTTTTTAAATAGGCTCAAACCCTGAACATGATTCTGAAGCTGGATTTTCCTCCTCAATATATCGTAGATATGCCTCCGGGTCAACAGATAGAGATTTAACTGTTGTTTCAAAACTGTGAATAAAACTCAATAGTCATGAATAAAATATGAATAGCCATTTGGTACGGCTTTATGTAAAATAATATAGTCAACCATTTCCCTGTGAATGGACATTGAATAGACATTCAGGGCGTTTCCTTTCTTAAAAAAAAAAAAAAGAGTTTGCCACTACAAACAATGTTTTCGTACATATAATCATATAATCTAAGGGACTTGTGCTTTTTTTTCCCTAAAGTATTCTTATAATCCATGATTTGATTTTGGTCAGATTTCTTAGTTTCTGGATGTCTTCTCTGTTAGAATAAATGAATTAGTGTCAGTTGATTTCCAGTTAATTGACTCCTTCTGGGTATTAAGTTGGGCATTAATAGGAGAGTCAACTATTTTAGGAATATTTGGATACCTAATGAATCCTGGCAACCAGAATTTTTCCAGAGGCCCTAGAATCCCTAGGACGAAGCTCCTTAACAGAGCTCATGGTGGGCTTTGTGGAGGTCCATGAATCACATGGTATTGATTGCAAAATTCTGTACACTTGTACGTTTTATGGCCTTCATCAGATTTTCAAAGGGACTGTTGCCCGGAAATGCTTATAAATTGATAATATATTCATATTGTCAATTAGAGAATATTTCTAAGCCTAAAGAAACTATAAGGTACTGTGAGTACCCATCAATAGCACTTTATTTATTTATTTAGAGACAGGGTCTCACTCCAGTTGCCTGGACTAGAGTGCAATGGCATGAACACGGCTCGCTGCAGCCTCAACCTCCTAGGTTCAGGTGATCCTCCCAGCTTGCCCTCCCAGAGTTTAAGCCTATTTGAAAAACAAAAATCTCACAAACCCTATGTCATTATACATACTTTTGAGTACAGAAACAGGCGGGGAGGAATTTACATCAGGCTATGTACATGGGTGAGACACTAATTGGGATTACAGGTGTGAGCCACCTCCCCCAGCCTCAGTAGAACATTTTTAATCACAATATCCTCTTTTTTTAAAGACCTGGATCAAAATAAGTTTATCTAATTTCCAGGTCACATAAAATTAGGAGAGGTGACTAATACTGTAGATAGCAGATTCTAGTTTCAGAATCATCTGAGTAGGCTGTAATAATGTTCTAAAATCAGCAAGATGAGATACTAAGGATAAATCATCTGCAGGAGTTGAGAAATGCTTGGGGGTGGTGGACAGTCTCAAGTGCACGAGATAAAAAATAGCTCAGAGTTTACTGGGGCACAGGCTTATATGAGCCATCTCTGTGATGTGGCTGCTAAAAACAGAGCAAGCTCAGGTTGCATTGATGCGTGCCTAGATTACATGGAGTCTGTTGCCCTGTTTTGTGCGCCATTTAGAGCACGCTTGATGAATCATGTTTAAGTCTCTGAACCACAGTTCAGGTGAGATATTGGCAAATGAGGGAGGCAGGACCGGTGATAGATAGAGAAAGGAAGTCACATCAGGAACTGCTGCTAAAGGAATTTGTTGGATCTGAAGGACAGTATAAAAGAGTGGTAGCAGCCCTTATAGATGGGGAAAGGAAGACCAGAGGGTGGTGTGTGGATCTTCTGTGCTCAATAACTGAATGAATGAGTGGAGATTACAAGGCAAAGGATTCTGACTTGGTCTAAGACAGAATCTTGTGGTGAGAGCTCTCCAGCATTGGGATGCAGTGCCCTGGAGAGCAGTGACCTCCCAGGTGGGGGAAACCCTCCAAGCCCAGCCATGGATGAGTATTAGCTCCAGTCCAGATTCCTGCTCTAAGTGAAAGGTTACACAACAGGACTTCAGAAGTTCTTAACTGGAGCTTTATATTTCTTCTCTCAGGTACCTTAATTCCAAAACAGGAAAAAATTCTAGGATAATATCATATTCTCTTTAAAAGTACTTTTGCAAAAGGAGTGCTTTCGACTCAAAGGCTACGTAATTGTCAGTACAGGTATTTCAGAGGTGCTGAGAATTGAAATATAACTGATTTTTATCTGAGACTTAAGTGCATAAGTTACTCTACTGTTCCACCTGAAGTAGCTAATCTGGACTTATAAGATAGTGTCTAAGATTCTATTTTGGTTACTTTAGAGAGGAGAAGAATCACAATTTTCCAAATTATAAAAATGAGTAAAAAAGGAAATGTCACCATTTCCTGCCCTTGCTATGGCTTCAGGAAGCACAGGCACATTGTCTCCACTAAACCAGTTGTCCTGGCTTCTGACTTGCGTAGCAGCCTTGTGTGGTGCTGTGTCACGCCTGTGGGTTTTCACCCAAGCTTACATACTGACCTGTGGAACTGCACTGCCAATGTTTGCTGAAGTTGGTTGAGACTAAGCCATCCCTTACGATTCTTTGGTAATTGAAATGATATAAAAATTCTTGAGGTTGTGGAAATACATAAATATTGTCAAACATTTTTATATAAAACTTTTTTTTTAACCTGTAACCTAGAACCCTATTCTAAGACAGACTAGCAGTCTTAGAACAGTTGGGGGACTGCAGCCACTTATGACCCCAAGATTTCTACTTTTTATAGTGCCGGGGGTGTGGGTTAGAGGTTAGAACGGTAGCCTGGTGGATTCAAATCTGGCTCCAGCACGAAGTGGCTGTGTGACCCTGGTTTCCAGATCCGTTCTCTCACTTGCAGAAGAAAGATAGTGGTAAACTCTTGCCATTGTGAGTAATCACTCAGCACAGGGCCAGCACCTAGAGAGAACTCAGAAATATTATGTTCTGTTACCATACCTGCTTCTGTCACCTCTCGATCTCTTTTCTATTTTTTCTGATTTAACAGATACTGTCATCTGTGTATCTTGTATTATCTTGAACACAGCATGTCTAAAACTAATTTTTTTTTTTTTGAGACGGAGTTTCGCTCTTGTTACCCAGGCTGGAGTGCAATGGCGCGATCTTGGCTCACCGCAACCTCCGCCTCCTGGGTTCAGGCAATTCTCCTGCCTCAGCCTCCTGAGTAGCTGGGATTACAGGCACGTGCCACCATGCCCAGCTAATTTTTGTGTTTTTAGTAGAGATGGGGTTTCACCATGTTGACCAGGATGGTCTCGATCTCTTGACCCCGTGATCCACCCGCCTCGGCCTCCCAAAGTGCTGGAATTACAGGCGTGAGCCACCGCGCCCAGCCCTTAAAACTAATTTTTTATATCCCCACTCCACCTTGCTCATCCTAAATCTACTCCTGCCCTACCCTCCTGTCACTCCTGTTTAATTCACAGGTGCCATTCATCAGAGGTAGCATGGGGAGAGGTTAATACCACCAGCTCTAGAGTCAAAACTGTCTGGGATTGAATTTCTGTCCCACTACTTATCTCCATGTTACCTTCAACAAGCTGATTTAATTAAGTCTGTAAATCTCAGGTTCTTCACCTATGAAGCAGATGTGGTATCAATCTGTCCTGCAGAACTGGGAAAACACAGTGAGATCAATACATATTAAGTGCTTAGTACGGTTCCTGGTACTTAGGTGCATAGTACATGATTATTGTGTATACCTCTCACACTAGCAGTGGTAGTGTCATCCTTGATTCCTCTTCTTCCCCCCACCGAAGTCATCAGTGTTGTGATTATACCTCCAAAGTCTCTCTTTCCTCTTTTCCATCACTGCCTTTATGCCAGGCTTCCCTAAGCTGAATCCATCATTCACAGAAGTTCATCAGCCCCAGAAATTACATGTACATTTTTTGACATATATGCATGTTTCTTAGGGGAAGAGCTTTTTTTTTTTTGAGACAGAGTCTCACTCCATTGCCCAGGCTGGAGTGCAGTGGCATGATCTCAGCTCACAGCACCCTCCGCCTCCTAAATTCAAACAATTCTCCTGCCTCAGCCTCCCAAGTAGGTGGGATTACAGGTGTGTACCACCATGCCCAGCTAATTTTGTATTTTTAGTAGAGATGGAGTTTCACCATGTTGGCCAGGCTGGTCTCAAACTCCTGACCTCAAGTGATCCACCTGCCTCGGCCTCCAAAAGTGCTGGGATTACAGGCATGAGCCATCACGCCCAGCTGGGAAAGGGCTTTTTAGCTTTTATCATTGGCATTCACGTACGGCTCTTGCCTGTTAACAGTAGGGAATAAACTGACATTTCTCCCCGAGTCTCTATTTCCAGTCTGCTCTTCACAACGTTACCTGGTTAACTATTGTTTTAATGTTTTCTTAATGGTATCCTAAGCTGACGCAGTGTTGTTTTTAGTTCTTACCCCTGACCACAGGTCAGAATTGCTACATGGGACGTTTTTAAAAATTACTGACGCCTGGACCCAACTATTAATAGTAACAAAGAAAAGGCCATCAGCATTTTGTTTTAAAGCCTCCCAGGAGATTTTAATGTGTATTCAGAATTGAGAGCGTCAGAGGTGCAGGATAATGGACCAACTCCTAGCGTGGTGCTTGTGGGCCCCAGCTATCTAGCACCAATCTACTTTTGCAACCTAATCTTCTACCTTTCCTCCCATTCATATCCCATCACTTGTACTCAAATCACATACTTCTTGCTATTCCTAGAACATGCTACCTGGTTTTCTACCCATGAGCCTTTGCCTGTACTGATTGCTTTTCCTAGAGTGCCTTTCACCGTTTCTCTGCCTGGGTATTTCCATCGCAAACCGCCCCCATCCCCAAGCCCCAGAGAGAATTGCATCCTTCACTTCTATTACAGGATTTACCTGTATTATAATTATTTATATATCTGTCTTCCAGAGTACACCGAACTCCTGGAAGATAAGATCCTATTCATTTCTTTTCTTGAGCACTTGGCACCAGGTTAGGAAGCTCCCTGAGAGCGTGATGGATGAATGAACACATGAGAATGCACAACCAGCCACCTGTTCAGGAAAGTCAGGAAATATATGGAGTTGGGGAATGCAAGTCAATGTGGTGTAGGAGTGGTGAAAAGTGGTCAGCAAAGTTTTATCCTCTTCTATTGCTTTTTCATACTTTTATAAAAGGAAAGATCCAAAATACATGAAGTTTATCTTCTAGGATGAGGAAAGTTAAGACCAGCTTTAAAAATACCCCCAAACATTGACTGACTATAACAGCATAGTCATGTCATATACATCTCCCGAGACTCCAGCGGTTTCTGAGTGAGAGGTGGAGAAGCAGCCACTGTGATGGTGGCAGCAGCTAATTCTGCCCAGTGGATTATTCCAGCTGAGTTACTGATATGAAGATGCCCTTATATGGACAATTCTCCAGACATTATATGTTTCTAATTTTGATCTCACCCCTGGCCTTTGTGTTTTAGCTGCTGTCTAATCCTTCTCTTGGCTATTTTTAATACTTTTTTTTCCCTCCATACATCTCAGAATTGTCCAGCATTCTAAAGAATGGCAAGTTAAATTGTGATTTATTCTTCCTGTTTTTTCAGTGCCTAGGATTAGGTTAAATGTAAACGTGGTTTTGAGAGACATTACTTTAGTAAATGATTTCAGAGATACTCTGTGGGATATTGTTTGAGGGGCGTTTTGTGTTATTCGTTCCTTATCTTAATTATTTTTCCTGAGCACTGACTGCCACAATACTCTTATGAGAAGTGATAGTGTATTTAAAGCTGATATGAAGAACAGTGGCTACTAATCTGATGTTGTGATTTGGGCTTACATAATTCTGATCCGCTGTATATGAACAACTTGAATGTTCTTTGTCCAATTAGCTGCTTATTAGTTTAATAATTTTAAATAAGAAGGTCAAGAGTTTTCTTTTTTGAAGTCACAGTGTTGGTTGGAACTTATAAATATGCTGCCCTTTTACATTTCCATCCATCTTATTGAAAAAGCATTTTTTCGGGCTGGGTGTGGTGGCTCAGGCCTGTATTCTCAGCAATTTGGGTTGCCAAGGCAGGCAGATCACTTGAAGTCAGGAGTTCTAGACCAGCCTGGCCAATATGGTGAAACCCCATCTGTACTTAAAATACAAATATTAGCCGAGTGTGGTAGTGTAGGCCTGTAGTCCCAGCTACTCGAGAGGCTGAGGCAGGAGAAACACTTGAACCCCGAAAGTGAAGGTTACGGTGAGGCAGGATTGTGCCACTGCACTCCAGCCTGGGCATCACAGTGAGACTCCATCTCAAAAAAGAAAAAGAGTTTGTTTTCTTTTTTTGCCTTAAAGAAATCTGGATCTATCCAGAGCTATTCCTTTCAACATGGTTTATATAAAAGGTTCTTTGTTTGGAAAACAAAAAGGATAATTTTCAGTCATTTTTAAAGAGCATTTTAAAAAAACAGATCTGAGTCAAAGAAGTAGGAAATGCACCCTGTCCTGGCAATTGGAAAGGCAAGGATATAATGTCAAAAAGAAGAAACCAACTCTTGCAATGAAAGCATTAATGTCTAAAATGGATAATGGTCTATTATTTCACAGTCTGCAATCAGCCGTGGCTATCCCGGTACGGTTTGTCTGCTCCTCTTTTGTGAACCCTGCCCCTGTATTATAAAGGAACTGGTCTCTGGTGTTTCTCAGAATGGTCTCTTGGATTATTATAATTATTGGGCTATTATCGTTCTGAGAGCTGAGTTGTTGATCCTTCTGGGTTTGGTTTTATGGTTTTTTTGGTGGGTTTTTGTTTGTTTTTTGCTTATCACAGCTGCTTTGAAAACAAACTCATTTTTTAAATACTTTTTAAATGAAAGACTTGGTACCCAAGGATATAGTCATGTCTGTTTATCAAGATACCTATTGGAAGTAGCCACCTGCTGGATTCTTATAGTCAAGTGCCATTAGATCCTCTTATGAATATTTGTCTCTTAATTTGAGCTCGACTTTGAACTGCTTACCCTAAAAGTGACCACTTCTTAGTTTATCTGTTTGGAAATGTATCATAGCCACTTACAGCAAAACTCTTTTTTTTTTTTTGAGACCAAGCCTTGTTTTGTCGTCAGGCGCCAGGCTGGAGGCTCACTGCAACCTCTGCCTCCCAGGTTCAGGCAATCCTCCTGCCTCAGCCTCCTGAGTAGCTGGGACTACATGTGCGCGCCACCACGCCCAGCTAATTTTTGTAATTTTTAGTAGAGACGGGGTTTCACCATGTTGGCCAGGATGATCTCAGTCTCTTGACCTCGTGATCCGCCCGCCTCAGCCTCCCAAAGTGCTAGGATTACAGGCGTGAGCCTCGCGCCCAGCCAAAACTATTTTTTTTTTTTTTTTTTTTTTTTTGAGACGGAGTTTCGCTCTTGTTACCCAGGCTGGAGTGCAATGGCGCGATCTCGGCTCATCGCAACCTCCGTCTCCTGGGTTCAGGCAATTCTCCTGCCTCAGCCTCCTGAGTAGCTGGGATTACAGGCACGTGCCACCATGCCCAGCTAATTTTTTGTATTTTTAGTAGAGACGGGGTTTCACCATGTTGACCAGGATGGTCTCGATCTCTTGACCTCGTGATCCACCTGCCTCGGCCTCCCAAAGTGCTGGGATTACAGGTGTGAGCCACCGCGCCCGGCAAAACTCTTAAAAATTAGAAAACAAATTTCCATGTCTCTTGGAAAATTGGTATCAGCTGTTGTCTTCTACCACACATGCAGGCATCTGCCCTTCAAGCGTATCTTACAGATGCTCAAGAGACCTGCTAGTGAAAAAGCAGGAGCCTTGAGAATAGATTTGAATTTATTAACAGTGAAGCTGGTGGCTCCCGGCTGTCATTATGAGGGTCCTTTCAGGCATACCCTGCACATTCCCTGTCTGCCTGAAATAGGTAGCAAGGGAGCCTAAAACCTCAGAGCCCCACAGCAGATTTTCTACCTACCATGGCCAGGTGGTTTCACTAGAAATTCTCCTTCATCGTTACTTTATATAGCTTACATATCAAACATATATATTATATTTACATTTTCTTTTTTAAAATCCATGTATAAAATATATATTTTTTTCAAAAATCCATGCCAAGCTCTGTTCTAAGTGATTTTTGCGCATGAAGTCATTTTTGCAACAGTCCTAGAAGGTGGAAGGATCCCTGTCCTCATTTATAGATGGGCAGAGAGAACAATATTAAATAGCTTGCTACTGTCTCGAAGCTAACAAGTGGTTCAGTTTGATTGAACCCAGGAGCATGGCTCTATTAAAAGACTCCTACAGCCCTATTTTCCTCAGAAAGTCTTAAATTTCAAGTCAAAAGTAGGGTAATCTTTACATAAAGACTGTAAGAGCTCTTGAAACAGACTTATGATTGTGAAGCAGTATAGATTGAAATAACAAAAATTAGTATTTGATACTATGTATCAAAAGACTTGGACAATCAATAGCTCCTTGTCTGATACATAATAGTTTTCCAATTATTGGAGGGAATAAACTGAGAAGTGGATGTTTATGATAAGCAGTTTAGCACAGCTCATTATTTTACTTTCTATCCAATACAGAATTGGCAATAAGGTTTTGTTTGTGATAGGTGAAGTTTACTTTGGTGATACCTATGAAAAAGTGGTTTCTAAACAAAGAAATAAGATTGCAGGAAAATGTTACTTATTTCAACATAGCAGAATATTTTCAAGCACTTTTAGTGGGTTGTTTTTAGTATAATCCAGTAAGTATCCTTAGTACTTTCCTTTTAAAAACAGAGGAAACTCAGTTTAACATTCTGTTGATTCAAGTAATGAAACTGCATTTAAAAGTATTTCAGTTTAGATATATAACTACTTCAAGCCAAATTAGTGTGGGATTAGTAAGATGTTTGTTAACCTAACTTTCAAATTACGGTGGCTTTAAAGCTGTTTGACTTTTTCCCCAAAATCTTACTGCATTCAGGGTTTCTTGTTTTAGATTAGCTTCGATAGTAATAAATTATAGAAGTGAAAGTTGCACTTGATAAGCCTATGCTTATTTTTCCATTTGAGGTGCGTTCATAAGGTGGTATTGGCACTCCTTTGTTTTGAAGCTAGTGGCTGTGTTGTATCTGTCTCTGGTGGTGTCAAGCCTAGCATCTTTTTGTTTTGTTGAGACAGCGTCTCGCTCTGTTGCCCAAGCCGGAATGCAGTGGCACAATCATAGCTCACTGTAGTCTCAAACTCCTGTACTCAAGAGATCCTACCACCTCAGCCTCCCAAGTAGCTGGGACTACAGGTTGGTACTACTGTGCCCTGCTAATTCTTTTTATTTTCTTTTTTATTTATAGAGACAAAGTCTCACTGTGTTGCCTAGGCTGGTTTCAAATTCCTGGGCTCAAGCAATCCTATGCCCTTGGCCTACCAAAGTGCTGGGATTATAGGCATGACACTGTGCCTGGCTAAGCCTCGCATCTTGTATCAGCAAGTGCAGAATTACTGCCCCCAAGAGAAAGGAGGAGGCTTCCAGCGTCAAAGTAGAGGAAGGGTAGCCTGTGTTCTTTTAACTGAGTGGAGGCAGCTGTTGGGGTGCATGAAACGTGTCTGACCTTGTGCTCTAGATCTCTGTGAATGCTAGACAATGGAGGAGGAAGGGAAGCATTTAAATATATTTAGCATCTTCTACATACCAGATACTGTTCTTGGTGATAAAGCTGTATCTATATATCTACATTCATACATGCCTATCCATATCTATGTATCTGTTTGCTGTGTATGCATAAACATATGTTTAACAAAACATTTACACTGGGTACTATTCCACCTACTTTACAAATAAAAACTTATTTAGTCTTAATAATAACCCCGTGAGATGTGTAATTATTATTCCCATTTTAAAAGTGATGAAATCAAGGCACAGTGAGAAAGCAATTGCCCAAGACAACTACAAAGCGATGAAGCTGGCATTTGAACCAGGAACCTTGCTGTAGATGCCACTTTCATTGGACACTTTAGAGCCTAGATTTGGAAAAATTAAGTAAGTTAGTCATCAAAGCAGCTATTACTTGATGGAGCTGGAATCTCAATCCAAGCTGTCCCCTAGACAAACATTGTAGCTTTCCTTTTCTCCACCTTTGCTTGTGTGTTGCTTCTTTATAGTGTTCTTTCTACTCCTGCTGCTGTTGAGAGCTTAGGAGAAGGCTCCTTTCAAATGCCACTCCCAGGCCAGGTGCAGTGGCTTACAGCTGTAATCCCAGCACTTCAGGAGGCAGAGGCGGACTGATCACCTGAGGTTAGGAGTTCAAGACCAGCCTGGCCAACATGGTGAAACCCTGTCTCTACTAAAAGTACAAAAATTACCCAAGCATGGTGGCGGGTGCCTGTAATCCCAGCTACTCGGGAGGCTGAAGCAGGAGAATCACTTGAACCCAGGAGGTGGAGGCTACACTGAGATGAGATCGTGCTGCTGCACTCCAGCCTGGGGTGACAGAGTGAGACTCGGTCTCAAACAAACAAAAACAAATGCCACTCCCTCCAAGATGCCTTTTCAAAAAATGGAGATGGAGTCTTGCTATGGTGACAGGCTGGCCTTGAACTCCTGGCCTCAAGCAGCCCTCTCACCTCAGCCTCGCAGTGTGCTGGGATTACATTATAGGTGTGAGCCACTGTACCTGGCCAAAGATGCCTTTTCTTTTCTTTCTTTCTTTCTTTTTTTTTTTTTTTTTTTTTTTTGACAGAGTCTTGCTCTGTTGCCCAGGCTGGAGTGCAGTGGCGCAATCTTGGCTCACTGCAGCCTCTGCCTCCTGGTTCAAGCGATTCTCCTGCCTCAGTCTCCCAAGTAGCTGGGACTACAGGCAGGCACCACCATACCTGGCTAATCTTTTTGTATTTTTAGTAAAGACTGGGTTTCACAAAGTTGACCAGGCTGGTCTCGAACTCCTGACCTCAGGTGATCCCCCCACCTTGGCCTCCCAAAGTGCTGGGATCACAGGCATGAGTCACTGTGCCGGGCTGGCCTTTCTTGATTAACACAACTGGAAGCCTCTTCTTTGCTTATGTTCCTATTGGAATGAACTTTTAACTTTTGGGATGCTTGCTAATTACTCCCTTACATGATAAGCTTATGGACACAGTATCATGACTCTTACCACATTATGAGCCTCTTTTTTTTTTTTTTTTTTTTTTTTTTTTTGAGACAGAGTCTTGCTCTGTCACCAAGCTGGAGTGTAGGTAGTGGTGCAATCTTGGCTCTCTGTAACCTCCACCTCCTGAGTTCAAGCGATTCCCCTGCCTCAGCCTCCCAAGTAGCTGGGATTACAGGCGCTCACCACCACGCCTGGCTAATTTTTTGTATTTTAGTAGAGATGGGGGTTTTACCGTGTTTGCCAGGCTGGTCTTTATCTCCTGACCTCTTGATCCACCTGCCTCGGCCTCCCAAAGTGCTAGGATCACAGGCATGAACCACTGCACCTAACCGTTTTTTTTTTTTTTTTTGAGATGGTGTCTTGCTCTGTCACCTAGGCTGGAGTGCAGTGGTGCCATCTCGGCTCACTGCAGCCTCTGCCTCCTGGGTTCAAGTGATTCTCCTGCTTCAGCCTCCCGAGTAGCTGGGACTACAGGCACCTGCCACCACACCCGGCTAATTTTTTGTATTTTTAGTAGAGATGGGGTTTCACCGTGTTAGCCAGGATGGTCTCGATCTTCTGACCTCATGATCCGCCTGCCTTGGCCTCCCAAAGTGCTGGGATTATAGGCATGAGCCACCATGCCCGGCCTATGAGCCTCTTAAGGGCAGAACTGTCGTTGACACCACTTTCTGCTGTAGTCATGGGCATCCTGCCATTCATACAAATCTTGCAAATGCTTGGGAGTCAGTTTCCTGATGGTGCTTTAACCATCGGTTTGTTAAATCGATGGATGTTCTGAATGTAGAGCAGTATGAAAGCCCCAAGAGAATGCCAATATAATTTTAAATATCAACTATGTTAAAATGAGTATTCAAACAACAGCAGTCATAGTGGTGCCTTTACTCTCACAATCCTGATAAAAACTGTGTCATAAGATTATGCTGAATTAGCTACTTATCAAGGTTTTTTTGAAGAACTGTCTTGAAGAGTTTGCTTCTATGTATCTATCTATCTTTTTTGTTTTTTAGCTGAAAAAGATAAAAAGATAACAATTTCTTCTTTGTAGAGTTAGAGCTCTCTGTTGGTATGTTTGAGAACTGAATCTGTTTCAGAAGTGTGAAGACTGCATTGCTGTAGATCACACTGGAGTAACCCTCCTGAGCATGCAGCCTTTTTCAGGGATGTGTGTTAGTCAGCTTGTGCTCCATAACAAACCACCTGATACTAGTGGCTCAAAAAAAACCAAACATTTCTTTCTGTACCTCACAGCTCTGTAGGGCACTGGGATCGTTCTGGCTTGAGCGAGCCTGGCTGGTCTTTGCAGTTAGCTGGCAGCTGGCTGGGCTGTGTGGTTTAGGATGGTCTGACCCACCCATCAGGTGCTCGGTAGGCTGACCTGTGGCAGGGACTCAGCGGTGATGGCGCGTCCCCACTCCATGTGGTCTTCTGCAATCCGCCAGCCAGGGCGGGGCATTTTGAAGTTGCAAGAGAGGGAGAGCCCCCACGCGCCAGGGCCCAGCGTTATGCTTGTTGTTATCCTGCTGGCCAAGCCCAGAGTGCAGGAAGGGACTCCCTAGGGTAAGGACGGAATAGAGGACTTTATAGCAGCGATCTGCCCAGACACGCGATCTGCCCAGACACGCGATTTGCCTGTGTACTTCAGTCAGTGTCCCTAAATCCTGTGCTAACCTCTGTCTGGGGACGTGAGGCCATATCATGGAGAAAATTAAACAGGCTGGCACAGCTACAGAGTTTTCCAAAGGAATTTACAGACCCTAGTTTTCCTGAAATACTTAACAACCATTTGAAGTTCCTTTCAACATTTTATGTTTTGAAGAAGCTTCATGCTATAAAAACAGGGAGCCTTTCATCCACTCTCAGTAAATATCCCAAATTGATCTTCAGCAAGTACACACTGGTGCTAGACCTGCTGTGGGCATAAAGGCTCCGGCCGTTTATTGAGACTCCAGTGTGCCTGTGCCATATACATCCCACTTCCTTCCAACACCGACCCTTGATGTCAGCATCATTATCCCCATTTTACAGATGAGGAAGCTGAGTCAGAGGTCAGCTCAGTTGTTTGAGGTCAGGCAGCTAGTAGGTGGTGGGCTACATTTTGAACCCAGGTCTTTCTGAGTCTACAGCTACAATCCAAAGAATTCCTAATGTGGGGCAGGCACAGTGGCTCACGCCTGTTATCCCAGCGCTTTGGGAGGCCAAGGCAGGTGGGTTGCTTAAGAGACCAGTCTGGCCAACACAGCGAAACCCTGTCTCTACTAAAAATACAAAAATCAGCCAGGTATGGTGGTAGGCACCTGTAATCCCAGCTATTCAAGAGGTGGAGGTTGCAGTGAGCCAGGATCACACCACTGTGACAGAGCGAGACTTTGTCTCTAAATAAATAAATAAATAAAATACAAAGAATTCCTAATGAGTTGATAGGGTTTTTTCTTCCATGTTCGTAGTTTGATGGCTTTTTTTCTTTGAGATAGAGTCTTACTCTGTCACCCAGGCTGGAGTGCTGGTGTGATCTCAGCTCACTGCAACCTCTGCCTCCCAGGTTCAATTGGTTCTCATGCCTCAGCCTCCCAAGTAGCTGGGACTACAGGTGTGTGCCACCATGCCTGACTAGTTTTTTTGTAGAGACAGAGTTTCACCATGTTAGCCAGGCTGGTCTTGAACTCCTGACCTCAAGTGATCCTCCTGCCTTGACCTTAAGTAGTTGGAGCAAATAGCTTAGGTTCAGTTTGATGATAAATAGCTCAGAATAGAAACTTCACAGCTATTTCCAGATGTCACTTTAAAATATTTTAGAATACCTGATTTCTCTATGAACTATCCAAACTAAAATTCACAGTCTTGAGTTATTCCAGGACATAGATTTAAAATTTAATCAGAAAATAACCTTCATTTAGGAAATGAGGGACCAGGCATGGTGGCTCCACGCTTGTAATCCCAGCACTTTGGGAGGCTGAGGCGGGTAGATTGCTTGAGCCCAGGAACTTGAGACTGGCCAAGGCGACATAGCAAAACACCATCTCTACAAAAAATATAAAAGTTAACCAGGCGTGGTGGTGCATGCCCCAGCTACTTGGGAGGCTAAGGTGGGAGGATCCCTTGAGCCTGGGAGATGGAGATTGCACTGAGCCGAGATCGTGCCACCGCACTCCAGCCTGGGTGACACAGCAAGATACCATCTCAAAAAAAAAAAAAAAAGAAAAGGAAATACACCATATCCCACTGTGTGGCACCCCTTCCTCTTCTCCCCACTGCAGCCATAGCACATTGCACATAAACTGCATCTTCATACTTATCTAGGTATTGTATCTGCCTGGATTAGTCTGTTCCTGTCACTAAATGTGAACTCCTTGGACACAGACAGCTTGTCTTTCATCTCTGTATCTGCCCCTAGCACCTGGCATAGTAACTGGAACATGCCAATTTGTATCATATGACTTTATTAATTTATTTATTTATTCAGAACTGAAAAAGAACTTTATTTATTGAGGGCAAGGGGATGCAAACAATACAGAAATCAAAAGCCTGTCTGGCGTTTAACTTTTCTTTCTCTGCTCATCAAATGGGAGTTAGATTTTATTTGTACACTTGCTAAGGGTCCTGATCTGCTCATGAAATCCTTATATGGGGGAAGCTGTGGGGCAGATTCCTTAAGCGACCCTTTAGGGCAGCTCTTATCAGGGCCTGGGGAATTGGTCGTTTCTGCCTACTTT
This sequence comes from Sapajus apella, assembly GCF_009761245.1. NCBI lineage: Eukaryota > Metazoa > Chordata > Mammalia > Primates > Cebidae > Sapajus > Sapajus apella. The sequence continues at coordinate 1,542,158 of NW_022436961.1, forward strand.
TTTCCCCTCTGCTTTATGTGTACTATGAAATAGTCTTGTGTGCAACGGTGAGGCCCGCAATTAGGGAAAAGAAGCTCTGGAAGCCCACTTTGCCATCTCTGCACTGGTCCAGGTCCTTCATTATTTTGTCCATGGCCAGAGGGTCTTTTTGATTTTCCAAAAATCCAGGGAACTCCTTTTCCATGAGTAATCTCAGGTCCTCCTTTGTTAAGTAGCCTTTATCCCCAGCAAATTTGTGAAATGTAAACATCATGGTTTCCATGGCATGTTCCATTTGAGATGGCATTTTGGTGTGGTCTGTTGAAGCCTTGGCAGAGTTGTGGCGGACGCTGGGCTAGCTAGACGCGGGGCAGCCAAGCGAGCGCGGCGGACTGTGCTCCTTTGTATGTGCGGCAGGTGCGCTATTTATTTCTTTATTTTATTGAGATGGAGTCTTGCTCTGTTGCCCAGACAGGAGTACAATGGTGTTGTCTCGGCTCACTGCAACCTCCACCTCCTGGGTTTAAGCAGTTCTCCTGCCTCAGCCTCCTGAGTAGCTGAGATTACAGACACAGGCCACCATGCCGGCTAATTTTTGTCTTTTTAGTAGAGACGGTTTTCACCATGTTGGCCTGCTGGTCTCCAGCTCCTGACTTCGAGATCCACCCTCCTCGGCCTCCACCCCCCTCCAGGCCCAGCCTCCATGCCCAGTTATATGATTTTATAACTAAAATTTCATGTCTAGCAATGAAATTCTTCTCTCTTTTTGGTTTATTTTTCTTCTTTTTAGTCCTTTCTTCCCCACCCCACCCCCTTTTTTTTTTGAGACAGAGTTTCACTCTTGTTACCCAGGCTGGAGTGCAATGGTGTGATCTCGGCTCACCGCAACCTCCACCTCCTGGGTTCAAGCAATTCTCCTGCCTCAGCCTCCTGAGTAGTTGGGATTACAGGCACGCGCCGCCATGCCCAGCTAATTTTTTGTATTTTTAGTAGAGACAGGGTTTCACCGTGTTGATCAGGATGGTCTCGATCTCTTGACCTCGTGATCCACCTGCCTCAGCCTCCCAAAGTGCTGGGATTACAGGCGTGAGCCACCGCGCCCGGCCCCCCTTTTCTTTATCTGTCTCAGTTCCTTCCTCTTCTGTAACTCTCCATTTCTCCCAGCATCTGCTGCTGGTCTAGTCTCCTGGCTCTTATCCTTTCTGAGACACAGACTCCTTTAATAAAGTGATGAAGAAAGTTATCTCCCCAGAAGAATACACACAGAAAACACAGAATATTTTGCTATTATTTCAGAGGTTAAGAATGCCAAGAAACCAGGCACAGTGGTTCATGTCTGTGATCTCAGCACTTTGGGAGGCTGAGGTAGAAGAACCACTTGAGCCCAGGAGTTCAAGACTTGAGCCCAGATTAGACCCTGTCTCTACAAAAAAATTTTAAAATTAGCCAGGTGTGCTGGCACATGCCGGTCGTCCCAACTACTCAGGAGGCTGAGGTAGGAGGATTGCTAGAGCTAAGGAGGTCGAGGCTGCAGTCAGCCGTGATTGTGCCGCTGCACTCCAGCCTGGGGTGACAGAGTGAGACCCTAGCTCTAAAAAACAAAAAAAGAATGCCAAGCGTCTAAACTTTGAGCTCCTTGAGGATAAAAACTAGGCTTTTTTCATCCTCAATGCCCAGTATCTTAGTTGATGTTTATTGAGTGTATATGAGTGTGCATATGCCCACAAACAGAAAAGCTGTTGTCAGGAAGGTATTTGTACACTCAGGCTTTCCACTCTGATAGTCATCAGGCACATGTGAGTACTGAGCACTTGAAATGTGGATTGTCCAGATAGGAATGTACTAATTGTCAAATACGCACTGGATTGCACAGGCTTGGGGCAGTACAAACAAAAGAATGTAAGATATCCCACGAATAGTTTTTATGATTATTGCACATTAAAATGATCATATCTTGGATCTACTGCATTAAATAAAGTATATTATTAAAATTAATTTTATCTCTTTATTACTTTCTATAAACAGCTACTAGAAAATTTTAAATTATACATGTAGCTGCTCATAGAAGGTTGGTATCTGGGTTAATTCATTAGTGTAGATTCATAAAAACAGTCATTTTCTTTAGTTTCGTGGATTTGTTGAACTAAAGATCCTATAGGGTTACCACCTTCCCTGTCCCTCCTCCCCTACTACCAAATATTCATGAGAACAAATGGGAAGAATGTACTCTGCTTTTAAAGGTACAGATTTTTCTCTGCTGTCATAAGTATACCTAGAACAGAAGCATTGTTGACTCCAAGTAGTTTCACTAATGAAAAGGAAGCAGCAGAATGACTCATGTAAGTTGGAGGAGACACTGTTTTCTTTGGAATGCTTTGGTTCTTGCATTTTAGGACAGGTGTGGCTGCTGTTGAACCAGCAGAGTCATCCTAGGCACATCTGACGTGAGGAACTGGAGCATTGCTCAGGGGCCCCTGCCTTCTGACTAATGGATGTAGGATCCATCATATATCAGGTTGCTCCTCACCAATACAAACTCTGATACAGAAATGCACTTGGTGTGTTTGCTTTTTCTTTCTGGTTTAGGGCAGAAATATTTTGATTTAGAGACTTTTCTACTGAACTATGACATAATAGGATAAGAATATTGTGTCAAAAATAGCCTCATAAGGTCTTTTTTGACATTAAGAGTTCTGGAGTGAGTTTGCGGTGGATTATTGAGAATAATTCTGTTTATCAGCGGCTGGCCATCTTTGATGAGTGCTGACTTCTCTCCTTTCAGCACAGAGTGGGAATGCCTGCCTCCTGTGACTCTGGATTGGAGTGATCGGGAGTGCACACCAGCCATCCTCTTGCAGAGGTGGGGCACGTGCTGGCACAGAGCCTCAGGTTAGGCCGAAGGGATGCAATCTCAGACCAGCAGCCAGCAGTGTTTATAAACAACAGGAGGGAGATTGTGCTGGCGATTTCCAACTCGCGCCAATGAAGATCAACCAGTTTGCGCTTTGGGCAGCAGGCTGCAGATGGACAGTGCCTCCTGAGGGCATCGCCATGTGCTAGGGATCCGTGTTGCAGGATACCTGCCTGCAAGAGAGAATCAAGGAGTGCTTTTTAAGCCCCTGGAGCTCAGGCCTGGCGTTAAGTAGAGTGGGTGTTAAGTAGAGTGAATCTCCTGAAGTCCAAACTAACATATGACATTTTTAAATTAGGAAAACAAATGGCTCTGAAAAGGTCTAAAGGATTATAGATAAGTATATGATACGGAAAATGTTATAGAGGGTTCAGGAGGTGATGGGGTCATCCAGGGTTGGTTGCACTGAAATTGAATTACCCTGTCTTTTACTCATCTGTGGAAAAGAAAAAAAAAAGAGGAAAATTATGTCCCCCAAAGATGCTTGGAGATTTGACTGGATGTTTGTAAAGTGCTTTGATATCTTTAATAGAGTGTCCGATAAGAGCAAAGCAAACTACAAGTCTGAATCATCTTAAGTAGATACTAAGTGGCTCTGTGTCTTTGTTGTAAGTTGTACTTATATTTTCAAGAGAAAATTTCACATTCTGATATTCTTTTAAGTATCAGCTGTATGCTTGGGGTCTTTACCTGTTAACTTGAGCTCCAACATGCTTTGTAGAGGACAATTTTTCTAGCCAAGCAGTTAAATGCACCTTAAAATGCTTCTTGCCAAGGACAATGCCTTTGCAAATGTTTAAGATATTTATGCTTGGTTGTGATTTTTTACTGAACCTGTGTCTTCATAGCGACTCCTTGGGAGGTACAGGAAGCATAGCCAGAAAGCAAATCCCTGCAATCAGTTCATTATAGAGAATGAAAAAGCTTTTATTTCAAGGTTCTGGTGGATAGACTTACCGATATGTGTATTCTGTGTCTATTTAATTTCACGTAGTGCTGCATCTAATCACGCTGTTTAAATAATCGGACAGAATGTCCTTTTGCTCTGCTTTTGCTTGTGAAGAGCACACAGCACTGCCACCTTGTTGCCAAAGTTTGGTCTGATTTGAATGTGCTTAAAAATCAAGTGAATGCCTGTTGGGAAAAAGCTTACTCCTTCTCTTTGTCAGTACTTGCAAAAACAACTTAAAAGAAGTTAGCATTATTGGACTGAATTCAGTAATTAGCATAATCACGATGCTATGTGTTGTTCACCAGGGCACGCCCCTTGGCCACATTTCCCATTAAGAGGACACCGATGTTGTCCTAGTGAATAAATCCCAGCACACATGATGCAAATCAGCATGTTCCTGCCTGCCGCTCGGCTGCGGTTAATTTTAGCCAGCGTTAGTTCTATGAGTTGTAAAAGTAGAAGTTAGCAAGCTGAAATGTGACTTCTCGGCCTAATGTGATAGGGTATCTATTTTAGACTTCAGATTGTGTATATGATCAGGAGAGCAGTCTTCTGAAGAACTGTGGCTCAGTTTTCTTTGAAACTACTTGTAAGTACTGGGTGGAATTTTAAGACTTCTCTTTGTTCTTTTCTCCTTCTTAAATCTTCCTAATGTTACCGTCATAGTAATGTTTACCTCTTGGGGAAACTGTAAGCTTTGAGGTCCGTACTTTAGAGAAAGCTAAGAAAGGTGGCAAAAGATTTTTCTTTAAATGTCTCCTACTGCAATAAATCTATCTTATTCAATTTTCCCAAGAAAAAGTTTGCGATTCTTATTTTTGCAAAAGCAATCTGTTGATTATTAGTTATTTTATGTTAAAATATTTGATCAATGGATATGGTTTCTGTAAATACAGAAACGTTGTATTGTGTCATTGAGCCTTATTTTCTACTATGGTAACCTAACTCTTGAGAAAAAAATGTTAAAAGTTAATTCCTGTTGTACTCTGTGCTACAAGTTTATGCTATAGAAATAATGGAGTGTCAAAATAATTTTCTTGACGATATAAATGGACATTTAAAAAAATTTTTTTAAGGAGAATTTTGTGCTTAAAAAATAAATCTGCATATGCCTAAAGAGAAGTACTTTTTAAAATTAGGAGGAAGGTTTTTAGAGAATAATTTAAAGCATCCTCTTTTAGACTGAGTTAGTTATCAAAAGTAACCAAAGGCCATGGGATTCTGTAAACTTAACTGCTGTTCATCTAACACGTTATTGCCAACTTAAATTTGTACTGAAGGAAACAAAAGATTTTGATGTCAAATATTTTAAATTACACTTAATCACCTTGCTCATTTAGAAGTGTGTTTTCACTGTGGACTGACTTCATGCCAAACATTGCTTACAGCAGGGAACCAGGCGGGAATTTCTTCATCAATTAGAAAGTAAATGTATCAGCTCTAGGAATATTGATGTTCATGAAACAATTCTCCTAGGCGATACAGTAGGTGCTTATCAGCTATCTGTGCTTATCAGCTATCTATGCTTGTCAGCTCTAGAGTGAGGAAGGAGGCAGGCCTTCAGTAAGTATTGTGAATGCCATTTTCCCATTTTGAAAAGATTTAAAGACTTCTTTGTTATTATGTATTGTCTGATTTTAAATGCAAATGACATAAAGTGTCAACAATGAAAGGAAATGTTTCAGTGTTTCATTTAGTAGGAAAAGAATGTAAGAAAGGAAAGTAGTACTGAGTTCTTGGGCTATTTTTAGAAAGAAACTTTTTCATATTTAGTCTTTATTGAGCTGAAGAGAAATTTGCTGTCCGGATGAATTATAATTATAACAGAAGCTTCTAATGTCATCTTCATCAGTGAAAGGGGTTTTGTTCCAGTAATCCTTCATAATATATACTTTTATCCAAAAAATTCTGACTTACTGCTGTTATTCTTTTAACTGTTAATAAGGCACCATCAGAATCTCAGTGGAGCGTTTTTGAAGGTACACTGTAGTTTGGTATTAGTTTTCAAGCCAGTATTCACTTGACCTATGGTAGTTTTTAGTCATACAAAAGAGAAAAGCTGATCGAATTTATCCATTGTTTAATTTCACAGACGTTTCTATAGGTTTTTCTACTGCTAGTAAGCATGTGCCTTATGACACGTTGCTAAAATGCGCATGTTTGTTCTAATGATTTACGTGCTGTGAGAGTCACAGCGGTGGGTGAGAGCGGAGATGGCTTTCATTACATAAGGGTCAGTGCCGGGATTCCTCGCGTTTGCCGATGCTGCGATTCTCTTCGTTGCTTCTACCCCGTGTGCCTGGTGAAGTGATGCTGGCTGTGACCGGTTATGACCTTGGGTGACAAATCATGACTAGCTCTGTGCAGAGTCACACGGGGGGGCCCAGGTGCCGAGAAACAGAGCAGCCTTGTAGCCGCAGGAGGAGTCCAGGAGCCGAGCCTGCCGGCCCTTGCACTGCTGTCCCCACGCCTCAGGTGACCACACGTCTCCCCTGCAGTCCTGTTGGGGCCACTCTCTCCGTCTGCCTGTGCTCTAATCCTAGTCCTCCTCCTCTTGAAATAGTTACAGACCCAGCGGCTCTCACAGAAACGCTGCCAGTTGCAGATTTATTTCACTGTTACTTTCCGCCGCTCAGAAGCTTTAAGGGATTTCTCCGGGACGCAGAGAAAGGGTCTCTTTTCTCTGGGACCCCTTCACTCACAAGGTTTTAATGGGTCCCTTGCCTGCATAGCTAAATGGGAACCGCGCTGTGTAACAGGTTGCCTTTCGGCCTGGAGCTGGGATACTCAGTGATCTATCACATCCCCAGAATGTTCTCTCTCTAAAGGAAATCTTGTCGGAAGAGGCTGTGTTACCTGAGTTCCAGCTGTTGATCTAAAGTGGAAGGAGCCGTGAGCGGAGGGATGCCTTCGGCCTCTGCCCATCTTAAAACACAAAAGTGTAACATAATGGGATCTGGCCCTCGGGAGGAATGCTGATTTCTCAGGAATACCGGGACTGCTGTCATTATTTTATCATGTGTTAAGTACCTCACAGCACATGCAGTGTGCAAAGAAAGCGTAGTTCCAACCCACGTGCTACAAGGAGTTAGGACACAGAAACTGGGCCCCTGACATTCAGTAACTACACTGGCAGAAAATATGAGCTAACGAAGAAAAGGGAAACAAGATGAGTCGGGTGGGTTGAGGATACTTCAGCATTCAGCTCCTCTGGGCTTTTGCCAGAGACGATTAGGACACACAGCTGTGCCTTCCCTTTCCCTCCCATACCTGGGAATGATGCGGACAGATAACAAGACTGACCGCAGAAGCCTTGCCCCCCACTCCAGTTCTCCATTGCAATCCTCCTGCAAAGAGGAGAAGCTTCACATTTTTGCTTGCCCCTGAAACTTATTATCATGTGGAAAGGGTAAACTTGTTATAAAGTCCAGTAAATATCAAAGCATCTTTCTCCATAAAATGGTATGTAGATAGAAATCTCGAGTTCCAGATTCTCCCTTCCTGAACTGGTTTGCAGTTCAAGAGTTTACTTAATCCTGCACTGGCTTAGGATATTGAGTCAACTGTAATATTAGTTAGGGAAATGCCTTCAGCTTCTCAGAAGGAAGGCGTTATGAAGATCTACTGAGCATTACTGCAGGTCGTAAAGGAGTTAGAAGCACATGAATCAGAAGAAGGGCTGATAGGCAGGCGTGGGTACTGGAGAGTAATAACATGAGTGGCCTGCATAGTTCTGTGAGTCACCCCCTCCTGCATAGTTCTGTGAGTCACCCCCTCCCTCCATGCCCAACCTCAGCCAGTCTCTAAGGTTCTGGGTCTCTCATGGCTCCACTAGGAAAAGAGACTTGGAGAGGGCTCCACAAAGAACTTCCAAAAAAAAAAAAAAAAAAAAATTGAGGGTTGGAAGGTGACACCTATGATAAGAGGGTGGAGAACTTCTATTATTTAACCTGGAAGAGCGAGTAAATGACTGGGAGACTCTTGAATTGTTCTTCAGGTATATGTGTGTCTCTCTGCCAAAGAATGATGACCCACTGGTATCTATTTCCATCAGGAATAAAAGGATCAGGTCCGGCAAGTGTTAGGCTGGAACAGAGGTGCTCGCTGTGGAGGCCTGGTTCCTTCATCATCAGTTCCGCCTGGGAACATGTGAGAAATGCAGATTCTCAGGCTCCACTGAGGCCCTGCTGATCCAGAAACCATGGGGTGGGGCCTGGCAGTCTGTGTTAAAAAAGCCTCCCAAAGTGATTCTGGTGCACCCTGACATTTGCGGTCTGCCTGATGAGATGCAAGGGAGGAAGGTATTATAAAATGGGGAATCTGGATGCCAGAAAATGTAACCCTTTTTCCTGAAGTCATCTAAACCTGGGATTATATTTGTTTGCAGTGTTTTCAATGTAATCGCTGAAGTCAGGAGATAAATGACCTCTCAGAGTCCCTTCCAGCCCTGACTTTGCTCTGGATTTCCTTTTCTCACTTAGAGAAGATTAATAATTAACCAGGAAAATTTTGTAATTACTTTTCTGAGCTAAGACAGTGTTCTTCTCAAATGAGGCTCACTTGAGATAGTGTGAGAATAATAATATTATGTTAGCAGATGGGTCTACTGTATGTTATCAGCGTTACTAGATAGACCCTCTCCTCTCCATCTGACCTCACAGCCACCTGAAGGGAATCTGGGCAGAGGTAGTGTGTAGCCTGCATGGGGCAGTGGGGAGCTTGATGTTGGTTGATGAGTACTTTACATCACAGACTGTGGCCAGGTCGATCCCTGTCTTCACACGGCCCATTTCAGAAGAGAGGGAGCTGGAGGGAAAGTTGGACCCTACCCACTACACCCTAGGAGCAGGAAGCCACGTAGAAGGCCCTAACAACAAATCTAAGCACAGTGGAATGTGTTATCTGTGTGTCTGCCCTCCCCACTAGAGATGGAGGAGAGGGACACATTTTATCTCAGCATTTTTGTATCTACAACAGATAGCCCAGTGACACACATAGGATGCACTTAATACAAATAAATTCTAATTACTCCATTGGAATGGCTAAGGCCACAGTGAGTGCTCTGCCTTCTCCTCTGTAATGAGTTCTCTAGAGTCAGGAAGGTGGCCATTCTTATCTTTCCCAATCAAAACAGTTACTCCTAGGAGTCCCCTATTCATCTCTCTTCTCTCTCTTCCCCCCGTCTTTGTTTGCACATAATAGAAATGCATCTGAATTTAGTTATGTCTGTGCCCTTTCGTATATTTTCCTTTGTGGTTTCGATTGACAGACGTGTCTCTGGTTGGAAACACAGGCTGCCTGAGAGTGTCTATTTGTTATACATTGTATAGCATTTAGGACAATAAAACCTTTTTGTGATCATAATGAAGAAGGGGCTCTCTGAGGACATGTTTTGCCAGTGCTGTTTAAAAAGTGTCACACTTCCTGCAGGAGCTAGATTTTTTAAAATAATAATAAAGATAAACATAAAAACTGTCACACAACTAATGCACTGTCATGTCTGAAAAAGACGCATCCTACCTTAGCCAGGGAATCGTGGCCCTAATATTTCAGCACTTGAAAATGAGATCTGGCCAGGCGCGGTGGCCCACGCCTGTAATCCCAGCACTTTGGGAGGCCAAGGCAGGTGGATCACTTGGGGTCAGGAGTTTGAGACCAGCCTGACCAACATGGTGAAGCCCCATCTCTACCAAAAATACAAAAATTAGCTGGACATGGTGGCGCACGCCTGTAATCCCATCTAATCCGGAAGCTAAGGCAGGAGAATCGCTGGAACCCAGGAGGTGGAGGTTGCAGTGAGCCAAGATCGCACCACTGCCCTCCAGCCTGGGCGACAGAGCAAGACTCCGTCTCAAAAAAAATGGGGGGATCTGTAGAACCCTTGACTTTTATAACATAGTTAATTACATGTTTGCAGAGTGTTAAAAATTGCTTGAGGTGAGAAAAGACTGGTGAGGACAGTTTGACCCAAACTCTAGTTTGCCTGGTCATAAGATATTGATGTTACTCTTCAGTCTTTCAATCTTTTGACCTCATTATATTTCAGAAAACTGACCTCTCAGACATGAGGCTGCATGCACTGTTATTTTCTACATCTGTGTCTATTTTCAGAACATATGAGGCCCAATGAACATGGTGGCTGTACATAGATAAGACAGATGTGTCTTCCCAATCCAGAGGACACAGGGAGCTGATGTCAACCCTGGATGAGCCTTTCAATATACGTAGACTCCGTGAAACCCACTAACTCCCAATAACTATATATCCAGTAGGGAACATTCTGAGTGTCTGTTCAATTTGGTTCTTAATAATGGCAATCAAAAAGCTATTTTCATTTCCTTACAAAGAGGAATTACTAAATAGTCAGTCTTTTCTTGAAGTGTTGTTTCTAAAATCAATCTCTGGCTAATTCACAAATGTGTCATTAAAATTTAAAGTGGTTAAGTGGTTTGGAACCAGCTTTGTCTCATTATAGCTGTCCAGTCAAAAGAAAATTAAACTTGAAGGAAAAGGTAAAAAAAAATTTTTTAAATTATTATTAGACTGCACAAGATTTATGGACCTAATAATTGAATAAAATATCCCCAGAAATATCCTAATAAGTTACTGATTAAATAATTTATGGTGTTTCCATAGCACAGAACACTATGCAGCCATAAAATGATGGCGTTAGATGTATATCAAGTAAAAATTAGCAGGTTACAAAACATTATGTGTTTATGGCCCCATTTTTGTAAAAGCAAGGCACATGTATGTATATATGTACTTGAGAAAAGAATGCTGTACTTACTATAAACAATAACTATCTCTAGGAGGTGGGCTTATATGTGATTTTTGCCCCTTCTTTTTGGTTACCTGTATGTTAATTTTTTTTCTTCAATGAGCATAGATTACTTATGTAATAATGGAAAACTTTCTTTTTAAAAAATAACTATTGGCCAGGCACAGTGGCTCACCCCTGTAATTCCAGCACTTTGGAAGGCCAAGGCGAGCGAATCACCTGAGGTTGGGAGTTCAAGACCAGCCTGATCAACATGGAGAAATCCCGTCTCTACTAAAAATACAAAATTAGCCGAGCCTGATGGTACATGCCTGTAATCCCAGCTACTTGGGAGGTTGAGGAGGAGAATTCGCTTGAACCTGGGAGGTGGAGGTTGCGGTGAGCTGAGATCTCGCCACCGCACTCCAGCCTGGGCAACAAGAGTGAAACTCCATCTCAAAAAAAAAACTATTTTATTTTAATTCATTTTATTTTGACTTTTATATTTTATTTAATTCAGCAGTGCCCTCTCAGTTGGCTCATGTAAGTAGTGCCTAGTCCAACTGATAAAACAAGTACACCAAAATGTTACATATAATCACACATAAGCTCACCTCCTAGAGATAGTGACTGCTTGTAATAAGTGCAGCATTCCTTTCTCAGGTACATACATACATGTGCCTTGCTTTTACATAGTTAGATTGTTATTTTGCAATACTGGGCCGTAGGATATTTTCTTGTTTTACTTTCTTGTTTTCTATATTTAGCAATTTTTTATGTGCACATATTATTAGTTTTGAGACAGGGTCTCACTCTGTCATCCAGGCTGGAGTGAGAGGTGCCATCTGGGTTCATGGCAGCCTTGACTACCCCAGCTCAAGCGATCCTCCCACCTCAGCCTGCCTAGTACCTGGACCTGAGACTACCAGCACGCACCACCACACCTGGCTAATGTTTTAAATGTTTTATAGAGATGAGATCTCACTATGTTGTCCAGGCCGGTCTTGAACTCCTGAACTGAAGCAATCCTCCTGCCTTGGCCTCCCTCCCAAAGTGCTGGGATTACAGGCATGAGCCACCATGCCCAGCCAATATTATTTTTACACTGAAAATATCAGACTCATTTTAAGGCAGAGACTTGGGATCATGGCTTTTGGAAAGACACACAAACTGATGTGTAGTGCTCATTGAAAAAGGTTAATTCTGCAGTATTACAGGCATCCAGCAAGTGTCTGCTTTCACTGCCACACTGGATCTTAACAGACTCTATAATCTGATCTCAAATTGGCAGGATCTCACACTCAGTATTATTTAGAGAGCAATGGAAGGGAACTGGGGACTTTAGCATATTGTTAACTCAATTAAAATAACACTTCTGGTGTTATGATTATCCATTAAAATTTCAGAAAGGCCCGGAGTTCAAGTTGTTAAATTCAAAGCCATGAATGGTGGAACCATGTGGAGTAGGCCTCGGCTAGTATTTTGAGTGACAGTGATGAGGATGATGGAAAGAATGAATCCCCTAGCCAGTGTTTCCAGGGCACTTATCTATGTAGTATCACGGTGTATCTCACCCGTGTTCACTAAATGGGAGAGCACTTTAAGAAAGTACTGGCTCCCTCAGTTACTTCTGCCAGACGCTGCCAGGATGTCCTCATGGCGTCAATCAGAAGGTTATTTTGGGTAGCTGTTTGGGTGCTTGTGGCACTTAATTTAAGAAAATCTTGAACAAAGTGGGTCCCCCCACTAAAGCTGGCCCCTCCCCCACCTGCTCTTCCAGTGCCACATGAGAATAAGTACTTCTGATGGCCATTGAGAGAGTCTCTCCTAAGCCTGGGCCTGGAGTAAAACGGCATCTGTCTTCCTTTGGGCATTGAGGCTGAAATTCAGACTGAATTGAATCTGTTTTCAACAGGACTAAGGCCTTAAACTTAATTGAAAACCAAGTACCTTGATAAACTGAAAGGAATCTAGAATCATGTGCTACCATGTTTTTGCCTAGCCTTTGGTTTAGAACCTGTGTTACTCACAGAATTTCCTGGAATGCTCAGAACTCAGAAAGCTGGTTTTTCAAGTTTCCTCTTTACATTTGTCATCCTTATGAGGAATGCTCTTCGGTTCATGCTCACCTTCCTTTCTTCATCATCTCGTGTCTTTCTCCTGCAGTTATACCGAGAGGAGTAATCATGACATTCCTCTCTGCAGTATTACTTCCTTAGGAAGTGAAGACATGCCTCACATGGGCGCATCTTCATTTTCTCGGGGTGGGGGGGGGAGAAAGAGGTGTGGTGAACACCTTCACTCAATAGTCAGTATTGTTCCCAGTGAGAATTGTTGGGGGACAGTTCCCAGGACATCAGCATGTCCTGGCTGCCAAGTAGTTCCAACTGAGTTGAGTCCCAGAGCTCTCCTGCATACCATGTCAGTATAGACGTGCACAGTGCCACATCAAGATGGAATAATAGGTGTTAAAATTTGGTTAATTTACAAGTCGAATGCCTTAAAAGAAGAAAGAAAATGTCTTTTTACTTCTTTAGGAGGGATAGGGCAGATAAAAAGGGTTTTCTGAGACTAGGCTATTTGGACAAGGCAGAAAAACTGGTGATCATCAAGAGAAAGAGGGTGACTTTTTTATTTTTTATTTTTCGAGATGGAGTCTCGTTCTGTCCCCCAGGCTGAAGTGCAGTGGCACGATCTTGGCTCACTGCAACCTCCACCTCCCATGTTCAAGTGATTCTCCTGCCTCAGCCTCCTGAGTAGATGGGATTACAGGTGCTCACCACCATGCCCGGCTAACTTTTGTATTTTTAGTAGAGACAGGGTTTCGCCATCTTGGCCAGGCTGGTCTTGAACTCCTGACCTCATGATCCACCCACCTCGGCCTCCCAAAGTGCTGGGATTACAGGTGTGAGCCACCGCGCCTGGCCAATTTTTGTATTTTTAATAGAGACAAGGTTTCACTCTGTTGGCCAGGCTGGTCTTGAACTCCTGACTCCAAGTGCTATCCACCTGCCCCAGCCTCCCAAAGTGCTAAGATTACAGGCATGAGCCACCACACCAGCCTGAAAGAGGGTGTGTTTTATAAGAGGAAGAAGAGCGTGGATCTCAGCTTAAAAACTTGAATTGAGTTTATTTTCCTCTTTTTTGTCTTGTTTTTTTACTTGTTTTTTGTTTGTTTGCTTGTTTGTTTTTACCTTTACTCTGAAGACTAGAAGCAAAAGTAAGACCGATGAATGTAGTTAACATAGGTGTTAGGAGTTATACAAGAGCTCATCTGTTATAAAGGTTTTTAAAAGAGTGATTGCCTTAGACCTGACTTGAAATTAAAGTGGCAGCTGTCACAGGAAGAGGGAATCGCTGGGATGTTCTGTCACTTTCTGCCTTGGCTGCTGTGTGGTTAAGTGTCCCTAGGGACTTAGAGGGCAGAGTGCCTGGCCACGCAGCTCCTTCTGCCAGGCCTGATTTTTACCATCTCTGCTTTTGTTTACATTTGTTTGGTTTCCCCCTGATCTTTAAGTCATAGTGTCTTCAGGCCTGTGAGGCATGTCAGCAGCAATTAAATAAATCCAGAGTTTGAGGTTTTTTTGTTTTTTATTTTTGAAACAGAGTCTCGCTCTATCTCCCAGGCTGGAGTGAAGTGACAGGATCTCCGCTCACTGCAACCTCCGCCTTCCAGGTTCAAACGATTCTCCCAACTCAGCCTCCAGAGAAGCTGGGATTGCAGGTGTGTGCCACCATGCCTGGCTAATTTTTGTATTTTTAGTAGAGACCGGGTTTCACCATGATGTCCAGGCTGGTCTTGAACTCCTGATCACAAGTGATCCACCCACCTTGGCTTCCCAAATTGCTGGGATTACAGGCGTGAGCCACTGCAACTGGCCAAAATCCAGAGTTTTTACTTGAAGAGAAAATACTCAAAGCCTCATCGCGAAGAAATGTCTCCTGATCAAATATAAAACTGGACGGCATCATATTATTAACTATTAGAATGATAATTTTTTAAGTTTAATTTTTACTGTATTCTGAGAAGAAATTATCCTCAGCGACCAATGGTGTAAGAAAGCTTTCATTTTCTCTCTCCCCGCTAACTAGGAAGCAGTGAACTTCCAAAAACTCAAGTAATCAAATGGAATCCAGCGGTGTAAGAGCCGTACAGATATAAAGAACTGTATTTTTGGCTGGGCGCGGTGCCTCACGCCTGCAATCCCAGCACTTTGGGAGGCTGAGGTGAGTGGATCACCTGAGGTCAGGAGTTCGAGACCAGCCTGGCCAACATGGTAAAACCCCGTCTCTACTAAAAATACAAAAATTAACTGGGCATGATGGTGGGTGCCTGTAATCCCAGCTACTCAGGAGTCTGAGGCAGGAGAATTGCTGGAACTCAAAAGGTGGAGGTTGCAGTGAGCTGAGATCACGCCACTGTACTCTAGCCCGGGCAACAACAGCGAGACTCATCTAAAAAAAAAAGGGATATTTTTCTAATAGTAAATCTTGGTTATTTATTTTTTTGCACACAGTAAAATTCACTTTTTCTGGTATACAGTTTTGTGGGTTGGTACACATACACAGATTTTGTGAGCAGCACCACAGACAGGATATAGAATAGCTCCAGCTCCCCGAAGAACACTCTTGAGCTGCCCCTTTATTCAGACCTGCCTTCAACCCTTACTCCCTGAACTGCAAAAGGAGTCTCCAAGACACACAAGCCATGGTCAAGGGTGAAACTCTGTGGGCTACAGGGGCATAAGCACAGCCTCTGGTCACTAAGTGGCTTGTGCCATCCCACAGGTGATCCCTAGCAAGTTAGACTAACATGTAAAAACAAGGGGAAAAGCTGAGCAGGGCTGGCAGCTGCACACCGTAGGGGAATAGACTTCGGAGAATCATTAATAGTTCAGCCAAGTACCCACACAATTAAGTGACAACCGCAGGCCTCTGGGGAGTGGGAGTATCGGTGAGCAGAATTGTTACAGTTTATTATTTCAAAGATCCAGTTTTCAGTGAAAAATTATAAGACGTGTAAAGAAACTAGCTCATGTGAAATGCACACGGGGCAGGGTGAGGGAGACAGTGGAGACTGGTTTTGAGGGGTCCCAGATACTGAACTTAGCACAGTCTTTAGAGCAGCCCTTACATATACATTCAAAGAACCGTGTTTAAATAATTAAAAGACTGGATGCAGGCAGACTCATCAAATAGAGAATATTCATGAAGAGATAGAAATTATTTTAAAAAAAAGAAAAGAAAAAAAAGAACCTGGCCAGGCACGGTGGCTCATGCTTATAATCCTAGCACTTTGGGAGGCTGAGATGGGTGGATCATGAGGTTAGGAGTTTGAGACCAGCCTGACCAACATGGTGAAACCCCGTCTCTACTAAAAATACAAAAACTAGCCAGGTGTGGTGGCATGTGCCTGTAATCCCAGCTACTCAGGAGGCTGAGGCAGGAGAATCGCTTGAACCCGGGAGGCGGAGATTGCAGTGAGCTTAGATTGCGCCACTGCGCTCCAGCCTGGGTGACAGAGTGAGACTCTGTCTCAAAAAAATAAAAATAAAAACCATTTGGAGGCACCAAAAGCACAGGCAACAAAAGTAGAAATATTGGTCTATATAAAAATTAAAAGCTTGTGTACATCAAAGGATACCACAGAGTGAAAAGGCAACCTCGCAAATGGGAGAAAATATGTACAAATTTATACCTGATAAGGACCCAGAATATGTAAAGAACTCCTCCAACTCAACAACAAAAAGCAAATGACCTGATTTTTAAAATGGGCACAGGACTTGATCTTTCTTTCTCCAAAGAAAATAATACTGATGGCCAACAAGCCTGTGAAAATATGCCCAATATTACAAGTTATTTGGGAAATGAAAATCAAACCACAATGAGATACCACCTCCACCCATTAGGATGGCTATCATATAAAAAGATAAAACCAACAAGATGGCAGGCATTGACGAGGATGTGGAGAAAGTGGAACCCTTGTGCACTGCTGGCGAGAACACTAAATGATGAGGCTGCTGTCAAACAGTACAACAGCGACAGTTCCTCAAAAACTTAAAAACAGAATTAACCATATCCAGCAATTCCATTTCTGGGTATATATCCAAAAGGACTGAAAGTGTGGTCTTGGAGACAGATTTTAATAGCAGTATTATTCACGGTCACTGAAAGGTGGAAGCAGCACACATGTCCACTGATGGATGAATGGATAAACACAGTGTGGTCTACAACTACAAGGAAATATTACTTGGTCTTAAAAAGGAAGGAAGTCCTCATACGTGCAGCAACATGGATGAACCCTAAGTGAAATAAGCCAGTCACAAAAGGGCAAATGCTGTGTGATTTCACTCACCTAAGGTCCTTAGGCAGTGAGATTCATATAGACTGAAGGTGGAATGTTGGTGGCAAGGGGCTGGGGAAAGGAGGGAATGGGGAGTTACTGTTCAAAGGGTACAGAGTTTCAGTTTTGCAAATGAAAGGAGTTCTGTGATTGGATGGTGGCAATGGATGCACAGCAGTGTGAGTATGCCTAATGCCACTGAACCATACACTTTAAAATCGTTAAGATGGTAAGTTTTATGCAGTGTGTATTTTACTGTAATCTATAAATGTTTGTTTGTTTTTGAGATGGAGTCTCACTCTGTCACCTGGGCTAGAGTACAGTGGTGTGATCTTGACTCACTGCAACCTCCACCTCCCGGGTTCAAGCGATTCTCCTGCCTCAGCCTCCCGAGTAGCTGGGATTAAGGCGCCCACCACTATGCTTAGCTAATTTTTTGTATTTTTAGTAGAGATGGGGTTTCACCGTGTTGGCCAGGCTGGTCTCAAACTCCTGGCCTCGTGATTCACCCACCTTGGCCTCCCAAAATGCTGGGATTACAGGGGTGAGCCACTGCGCCCAGCCTAAAAACATTTTTTAAAAGAAACTCTGCAGTTGAAAAGTCTAATAACCAAGATTAAAAACCTGCTAGAGAGGCTCCATAGTAAATTATAGGTGCCAGAAGAAAGATCCACAAGAATAAGATGTTGCCATCTGAAGAAAAGGAAAAAAAAAGGAATGAAGAAAAATGAAGAGTGCCAGAGAAATGTGGGCCACCATTCAGTGCACCAGCAGGAGAACTGACAGAGAAGGGGCAGAAAACAATATTTAAACATTTAAAAATAATCACGGCCGGGCGCAGTGGCTCACGCCTGTAATCTCAGCACTTTAGGAGGCCAAGGTGGGTGGATCACTTGAGGTCAGGAGTTCCAGACTAGCCTGGCCAACATGGTGAAACTCCATTTCTACCAAAATACACAAATTAGCCAGGTGTGGTGATGCATGTCCATAGTCCCAGCTACTTGGGAAGCTGAGGCAGGAGAATCGCTTGAACCCGGGAGGTGGAGTTTCAGTGAGCTAAGATCACGTCATTGTACTCCAGCCTGGGTGACAGAGTGAGGCTGTCTCAAAAAAATTTTTTAAAAATCTGTAGCCATTTATTGTAACTTCCCAAATTTCATGAAAAACACGAATCTTCACATCCAGACCGCTTAGCCAACTCCAATTAGGATAAACACAAAGAGATCCACATCTAGAGATACCCCAGTCAGAAGTTTAAAGACAAAGAGAAACCCTTGGAAGCCGCAAGAGAGAAGTGACTTGTCAAGTCCGTTGGTACTCAAGTTAGACGGACGGCAGACTTCCATCAGAGACAGCGAGGCTGAGGCAGCAGATAGCATATTAAAGTGCCAAAAGAATCCTAACCCAGCAAAGCTGTCTTTCAAAAGTGAAGGCAAAATAAAAACGCTGCCACATAAATAACAACAAGAGATTCCATCCATTGCCAGCAGACCTGCCTCACTAGAGGAAGGGAGGCACATAATCCCAGCATTGTGGGAGGCCAAGGCTGGAGGATTGCTTGAGCCCAGGAGTTCTAGATCGGCCTGGGCAACATAGTGAAACCTCATCTCTACCAAAAACCTAGCCAGGCAGAGTGGCGCATGCCTGTAGTCCCAGCTAGTTGGGAGGCTGAGGCAGGAGGATAAAGGCTGCAGTGAGCAAAAATCATGCCACTGCACTCCAACTTGGGTGACAAAATAAGACTTTGTCTCAAAAAATAATAATAATAATTTAAAAATTTTAAAAATGCGCCGGGCGCAGTGGCTCATGCCTGTAATCCCGACACTTTGGGAGGCCGAGGTGGGCGGATCACGAGGTCAAGAGATTGAGACCATCCTGGTCAACATGGTGAAATCCCATCTCTACTAAAAATACGAAAAAAAAAAAATATTAGCCGAGCATGGTGGTGCGTGCCTGTAGTCCCAGCTACTCGGGAGGCCGAGGCAGGAGAATTGCTTGAAACCGGAAAACGGAAGTTGCAGTGAGCGATGGAGCAAGACTCTGTCTCAAAAAAAATAAAAAATAAATGCTAAAGGAGGTTCTTCAGGCTGAAAGGAGTGACACTAGATAGTGATTTGAGTCTACCACACGTACACAGACACAGACACACACAGACACACAGCTCTGCTAAAGATAATTAAGTAGTTAATGATAAAAGGCAATATAATTACATATTCCTTTTTCTTTCTTAACTAATTTAAAATATCATGAAAGAGTAGCTTCTATCTGGTTGCCCTCCAGTTTATAAGAAAGCTCTATGTTGACCTCAAAACCATCTCTCTAGCTCTTTTTCTTTTTTCTTTCTTCCTTTTTTTTTTTTTTTTTTGAGACGGAGTTTTGCTCTGTCTCTTAGGCTGGAGTGCAATGGCACAGTCTCGGCTAACTGCGGCCTCCTCCTCGTGAGTTCAAGCGATTCTCCTGCTTCAGCCTCCTGAGTAACTGGGATTACAGGCACCTGCCATCACACCTGGCTAATTTTTGTATTTTTAGTAGAGACGGGTTTCACCACATTGGCCAGGCTGCTCTTGAACTCCTGACCTCAGGAGATTTGCCCGCCTTGGCCTTCCAAAGTGCTTGGATTACAAGCGTGAGCCACCACGCCCAGCCTAGCCCCAAGTTTTCTAAAGGAAAAACGCAGGCACAGGGAGCTTAGCAAGCTCCCCTTTTTGGGGGGTTGCTTTCTGGGTATTTTACTTGTACGCATTGTGTCCATCACCCCATGAGTGTACCTGGGAAATCAGCTGACATCTCTGAACATTCCATGCAGTGAGAGAAGAGGCGAGGAAAGAAATGAGTGACTCTGATGCCTGGGTCACTCAGCCCCTCTTTACAGGCACAGTGGGTGGGAGAAGGGAAGGGCTGTGATTGTCCTGACCTCTGGGAAGGAGGAAAGGTGGGCTGGAGGCTGGGCTGTTAGCACCTCCCTCCTGCAGTTTCGAGGGCTCACTCCGGGCTTAGATTTGCCAGGGTGCCCTTTGGTCCAAATGCAGGCCTTTTGCTTAGTCCTGTGCCCTGTTCCACTCTTGGCCTGGAGGCCTTTTCGTGCTGCTGCCGTCTCAGGGCCAGCTGCGTGGCGGAGATGCTCAGTTGCCGCGTGTAGGCCAGCAAACAGAACACCCTGCTGGCTGGATGCCCTCGGGGTCTGGAAGGCCAGGCCCAGGGGCTTCTGCATGATATGGTAGCAGCCTTCAGCTGCCTGGCTGCTACCCCCAAGTCAGGCCCTCGTGGATCATGGTGGCTGCTAGCCATAGACCACACCCACTCAGACTTCATCAGACTGCACACTGGATCTGTCAGGGGACACGGTGGGGCTGCACCCCTTCTGCCCCCATGGCCTCTCCTGCACAGAGTACAAGAAAAATGATCTTGCATAAGGATTTAAGAGCCATGAGCATTCTCAGAGTGAGGAAATTGTTTTCAAAGAAAGCTTATAAATTGCCTTTTCTCTTTTGTGTTTTTTTTTTTGAGATGGAGTCTCGCTCTGTCGCCTAGGCTGGAGTGCGGTGGTGCAATCTCAGCTCACTGCAACCTCCACTTCCAGATTCAAGTGATTCTTCTGCTTCAGCCTCCCAGGTAGCTGGGACTACAGATGCCCACCACCACGCCTAGCTGATTTTTGTATTTTTAGTAGAGATGGGCTTTCATTATGTCAGCCAGGCTGGTCTCAAGACTCCTGACCTCGTGATCCACCTGCCTTGGCCTCCCAAAGTGCTAGGATTACAGGCGTGAGCCACCGTGCTAGGCCTCTTTTGTGTTTTTTTAACTGCCATTCTATGGTTCTTTGAAGATATTAATAATATCAAGCCAGTGCTCATGGTTTCTTAATTTAGTAAGATTTCACTCCCAGTAGTCCCCATAGAAGAGGAGAGGAACTGCTAAATTTCTACCTGACTTAACAATCAAATGAGCACTCTTGGGACTACATTGCCTGTGGTTTAGCGTGTTTATACTGCAAACTTGGCAAGTTATTGGTGGAGTGGAATCAGGTTTTCAGAGTTCTGATAAAGCATTCAGAGACTTGAACAGATTCTCCCACGTGGCACAGTGGAAGAGACAGCCTGGATCAACTTAATAATCGTCTGTCCCCTGTTGCTTTTTCCACTGCCTAAGAACAATTGCTTAAGAATCTCTGGAATGATAACAAGAATTGTGGGACTGTAAGTTGAGCATGGAAAGGAGTTAAGATAATTTCTTTTGTCAGTTCCTCTATTTATATTAATGTTGCATTAACAGAAAGAATACGTGGTTGTACCGGCAATGAAAGTTTTATAAGCACCATCCATACTTTTATTGAACCTCCAGTAGAATCCAAACAGAGTTAGCAAATAAACATGTAAGAGCCATATCTATTTTCATACATGGTTCCATTTTAAACTGTCGCTGAAAGGAAAGTATTTCCCTAATATAGCTCTTGGAACTTAGCCAAACAGTCCAACATTTCAGGGCACAGAATTGGAACGAGTGATGCTAGGTTTGTCATTCGGTAGAAGTTTCATATGGTAAGCGATTTGCTCATGAATATCTATTTTTGGTTATGAGTGAAGAATATACCTAGAATACCTGCAAGGGCGGGAAATCCATCTATAGTGCATACGCAAAGGAAGAAAGGAAAAGCCTTTTCTGTGTTAGAGAGTGGGAATAAATGCATAAAGCTGGCTATTCTTGTCCCTCACTCCCAGACAGTCGTGTGCCTCAGACTCTACAGCAAGGCAGTGATCTACTTTAAAAGTCTGTCCTGCTGGGGAGTCCACATTTCCAGTGGGAGCTCACTTTGGTGGGCTGCAGCCTATTCCATTATAAATGTGTTTCTCCTATCCAAATACAGTTTTTTTTTGTTGCTGTTGTTGTTTTTGGAGATGGAGTTTTGCTCTTGTCTCCCAGGCTGGAGTATAGTGGCGTGATCTTGCCTCACTGCAACCTCTGCTTCCTGGGTTCAAGCGAGTCCTCTGTCTCAGCCTCCCGAGTAGCTGGGATTACAGGCACCTGCTATCATGCCCAGCTAATTTTTATATTTTTAGTAGAGATCGGGTCTCACCATGTTGGCCAGGCTGGTCTCAAACTCCTGACCTCAAGTGATCCGCCTGCCTTGGCCTCCCAAAGTGCTGGGATTACAGGCGTCAGCCACTGCGCCTGGCCCAGTTGTTGCAATGGCGCAGTCTCTGCTCACTGCAACCTCTGCCTCCCTAGTTCAAGCAATTCTTCTGCCTCAGCCTCCTGAGTAGCTGGGATGACAGGTACCCACTACCATGCCTGGCTAATTTTTTGTATTTTTAGTAGAGACAGATTTTTACAATGTAGAGAATTTTCACTGTGTTGGCCAGGCTTGTCTCGAATTCCTGACCTCAGGTGATCCACCGCCTTGGCCTCCCAAAGTTCTGGGATTATAGGCATGAGCCACTGTGCTCAGCCAAATACAGGTTTTTTTTTTTTTAGTTTTTTTTTGTTTTGTTTCTTTTTTAAAGACAGGGTCCTCCTGTGTCACCCAGTCTGGAGTGCAGTGACAGCACTCCAGTCTCACTGTAGCCTCAACCTCCCAGGCTCAGGTGATCTTCCCACCTCAGCCTCCTGGGTAATTTTTGTATTTTTGGTAGAGATGGGGTTTCGCCTGATGCCCAGGCTGGTCTGGAACTCCTGGGCTCAAGTGATCTGCACACCTTGGCCTCCCAAAGTGCTTCGATTGCAGGTATGAACCACCTCACCTGGCTGAAATACCGTCCTCGTTAAATGAAAGACTGTTTCCTTGTGCTGCGTCCTCAAATTAGACAAAGAGAAGTTGATACACTTTTCCTTATAATAACTTTTTCATGGACTCATTGAATTGTAAATTTAAAATGAAAAGAACAAAATCTTAAAATTACCCATCATACGGTCATTCGGATTCCATAGGAACATCACCAAGGATGGCACTTACCTGTCCTAAGGCAGCCTTTCCATTAAAAAAAAAAATATTTTCCATGTAAGCCATGCTGGACCTTCAAAATCTTTTCTTCTTCAGGCCAAATCATCCTAACTCCTCTAACTTTATCTCATTTTAATTATTTTTGCTGTTTATTTCCTTTTCCTTTAAAAATACATGTGCTTAGGCCGGGCACATTGGCTCATGCCTGTAATCCCAGCACTTTGTGAGGCCGAGGCAGGCGGATCACAGGGTCAGGAGATCCAGACCATCCTGGCCAACATGGTGAAACCCCGTCTCTACTAAAAATTTTAAAAAAATTAGCCGGGCTTGGTGGTGGGCACCTGTAGTCCCAGCTACTCAGGAGGCTGAGGCAGGAGCATCACTTGAACCTGGGAGGCAGAGGTTGCAGTGAGCTGAGACTGTGCCACTGCACTCTAGCCTGGCGACAGGGCAAGACTCCATCTCAAAAAATGTACTTAGATTTACTTATTGTAGATTTATGCAGTGCCTTCCCAGAAGGTAAGAGGCTGTGGGGAAAACATCTAACTATCACAGAAGCTTTACAGGCTGGGAAGAAACTTCCCTGTGGGAATGAGAAGAATGTGGCGGGAACGTGGACAGAGCAGGAATGAGACCTGGAAGGAAAAAGGGCAGGGAAGGCTGAGCCCTCAGGGTCCGAAGCAGGAATCTTAGCTAGAGAATCAAACCCACGAAGGCCGTTGACTGCACTGCTCAAGGCAGGGGCGGAATTTTCCACCCCTCCCCACAGGACAATCCTGTGGCTCACAGTTCAGGCTAAACTGCCTCTTCCTGGCCCTGTGGTCTCTGGTTGATGTGAAATAACAGAGCTGGACAGGACCAGAAGATGTCATCTGATCTTGACAATTCAAAGTCTGAGGGCCCTGCAGCATTCTTGGGAGTCCATTCTCTTTAGCAGCCTCCCTCCTTCCCATGTCTCTCCCTTCCCACCCCCAGCTTAGGCCAGGACCCCAGGGAACCTCAGCGCCCAGAGTTGGACCTCGTAGCATCAGGGGCTGGCGAATGTTAGGCAGGAGCATCTCTTCCCAGTTTCTCAGCTTTGCTTTCATGTCAGTGCCTCCTACCGTGGTGTGGTGTGGACTCATGGGAAGGAGACAGTCATTTAGGGACTCATTGTTTAAAACTACTTTCAGTGATGCAGCCACATCTTTAAAATGCCCAAAATTGGACTCGATTACTGCTAAAGTCTCCTCAAACCCTAATGATCCTCTAACTCTGTAAACCAAAACAGGAATAAAAGAGTAATTATAGGTTGCTTCTTGTGAGCATTAGCCTCAAATACTGTTTCAGGAGAAAAGAGGCCAGCAGAGTTCTTGGCACCATCAAGACGTTTTCTATTCAGTTCAGTCCTGAGGGCCAAACCTCAAGAGAAGCATAAGGAAGATGAAGGAAGAATTCAGAGAAAGACTCTATGTGACAGCATGGGCCCTTTGGAATATAAATTGAACCCAGGGCTGGGCCCGGTGGCTCACGTCTGTAGTCCCGGCACTTTGGGAGGCTGAGGTGGGAGAATCAGTTGAGCCCAGGAGGTTGAGACCAGCCTGGGCAACATAATGAGACCTTGTTTCTACCAAAAAGAAAACAAAATTAGCCAAGCATGATGGTTCGTGCCTGTAGTCCCAGCTGCCAGTGAGGCTGAGGTAGGAGGATTGGTTGAGCCCAGGAGATTAAGACCATCTGGGCAACATAGGGAGAGCCCCCCACCCCCCTCAACCTGTAAAAAGGTAAAATGAGGGCCGGGTGCAGTGGCTTAACGCCTGTAATCCCAGCACTTTGGGAGGCCGAGGCGGGTTGATCATGAGGTCAAGAGATCGAGACCATCCAGGTCAACATGGTGAAACCCCGTCTCTACTAAAAATACAAAAAATTAGCTGGGCATGGTGGCGCGTGCCTGTAGTCCCAGCTACTCGGGGAGGCTGAGGCAGGAGGATGGCTTGAACCCAGGAGGCGGAGGTTGCGGTGAGCCGAAATCGCGCCATTGCACTCCAGCCTGGGTAACAAGAGCGAAACTCCGTCTCAAAAAACAAAACAAAACAAAACAAAAAGTAAAATGAAAATTAGCTGGGTGTGGTGGCGATTGCCTCTAGTCCCAGCTATTCAGGAAGCTGAGGCAGGAGAACTGCTTGAGTCCACAAGCTTGAGGCTGCAGTGAGCCATGATCGTACCACCGCACTCCAGCCTGCACAACAGACTGAGACTCTGTCTCAAAAATCAAATTAAAGGAACAAATAAATAATTGGAATATAGTAGAAGACTCCACACCACGCAGAGACCTTTTTACCAAGTGCTCCAATACTGAGACCAAAGGACATTCTTGACAGTGAAAAGCAAAGCTAAATAAAAGGAAAATATGATATGTTTTATGTTTTACATTGTAGGTAGTAAGCCTGGAGAAAAATTGAGGCTCTAGCTGAAAACATAAATAGATTCATGGTAAATTCATTTTGTTTATTTAAGAAAACTAAGCCTATTTTTGTGATAAGTTCCTTTTTTAAAAAAATGTACTTTATAGTGTTTTGAACGGGGCTCCAGTGATAAAAGTAGTCACTTGCACATGGTAGAAAATTTTGGAAGACCAGGCGCGGTGGCTCACACCTGTAATCCCAGCACTTTGGGAAGCCGAGGCGGGTGGATCATGAGGTCAAGAGATCGAGACCATCCTGGTCAACATGGTGAAACCCTGCCTGTAGTCCCAGCTACTCGGGAGGCTGAGGTAGCTGAACCCAGGAGGCGGAGGTTGCGGTGAGCCAAGATCGCACCATTGCACTCCAGCCTGGGTAACAAGAGCGAAACTCTGTCTCAAAAAAAAAAAAAAAAAGAAAATTTTGGATAACGTCAAAAAATTAAAAAGAGACCTAATAAACGAGCAGCACAATTAGCCTTTGGGCATATTTCCTGAAAGTCTTAGGTGGTGCTCTGTTAAATAAAGTGGAGGTCATATGGCTTATGTCACATGTTTCACTTAGGACCACTGTGTTCCAGTGTCATGAAAATCTCTCAAGTTAATCATTGGAGTGACTACCTAATATTTCATCTTTTATAAAGTTGCCAGTATTTCCTTAGCCACACCCCTGACTGGAACATTTAGCTGTTTCCTCTTTTTTATGATCATAACAAAAGACACTACAGTCCATGTCTTTGTGCATTATTTGCCCATATTTCAAAGTCTTTGCCTATTTTCTTAAGCATAGGAGCTTAAGAAAATGTCATAGGAGCACCCATACCCCTTAGTGCTCCTCACTCACAGTAGAGCCCTGGAGTTGCCATGCATCTGACCCGGCCTGGTGAGTTGACAAGAACTATTTTCTTTTTTTTTTTGAGACAAGGTCTTACTCCGTCACCCAGGCTGGAGTGCAGTGGCTCAATATCAGGTCACTGCAACCTCTGCCTCCCAGGTTCAAGTGATGCCTCTGCCTTAGCCTCCGGAATAGCTGGGATTACAGGCATACACAGCCATGCCTGGCTAATTTTTGTGTTTTTAATAGAGACGGGATTTTGCTATGTTGGCCAGGCTGGTCTCAAACTCCTGACCTCAAGTGATTCGCTCACCTTGGCCCCTCAAAGTGCTGGGATTACAGGCATGAGCCACTGTGCCTGGCCAAGAAACATTTTCAATAAGAAGATAACTACTGGGTTTTTTTTGTTTTTTTAAACTGTTTAAACCATTTCTAACTGTACTTACAGGAGATAATATTATAGAACCTTTCATCACAGATTCATGACAGCCTTGCAGAACGGATTTCAGAGTTGACTTTGGGGTCACAGATCAGAGTGACCCTGTGATTGTAGCTTGCCCACATTCAGACTTTCTCTGAGTGATGTCCTTGTAGCTCTTGGTCTATGAAGTGCCCAGAACTTCAGATTTAAAGGATTTTTAAAAGGATTTAAAGTCTGTGGTCCCCCGTGGGAATGATTTTCAGCTGAAACGTTTTTATTTGCCATAAACTAAAATACTAATGAATGGGTTTCTACCATGAGATCCTCTAGAAGCCATCTGGAAGGCTTGTCTCCAGAAAGCTGGCTGTTCTTTTCCTTGAGGATTTGAAGGGAGGTCCGTAGGCTGGCCACAGAGCCCTCTCTTCCCCGGCCCCGCAAGAGTCACGTCCGTGCCCGTCTCTGTGGGCTTTTTTTTTTTTTTTTTTGAGACCAAGTTTCGCTCTTGTTACCCAGGCTGGAGTGCAATGGTGTGATCTCGGCTCACCGCAACCTCCGCCTCCTGGGTTCAAGCAATTCTCCTGCCTCAGCCTCCCGAGCAGCTGGGACTACAGGAGCGCGCCATCATGCCCAGCTAATTTTTTTGTATTTTTTAGTAGAGACAGGGTTTCACCTTGTTGACCAGGATGGTCTTGATCTCTTGACCTCATGATGCACCCACCTCGGCCTCCCAAAGTTCTGGGATTACAGGTGTGAGCCACTGCTCCCAGCCTCTGTGGGCTTTCCATCAGCAGTACTAAGTCAGCCCCTCCTCTACCTGTCTCCTCACTGCCATTGTTTTAAATGTGCTGTGACATCACCTGTTCCTGAGCCCTTGCTTGATTGAGTGAACTGGCCAGATTTACTGCGTCTTAGTGGCAGATTCCCTTTCTCACTGAAAAGAGAACTTTTTTCTTTCTTTTTTTCACTATGTAATCTATATGCCATCCTGGGGGACTTGGTGGAGGTGGGGTCAACGCTTGCAATATAGATAAGGGAAAATATCGAAAGCAAACATTACCTTTTATGACCTATATTTTTTCTGATCACTTTTTTGAGGTAGACCGTATGTACTTCAGTAAATAAAGCTCAGCAGTTGCGAGTGAACAGTTTCATGAGTTTTGATAACACGTGCAGTAGTATAGCCACCGCCATATTCAAGATGCACAGCAGAGTGTTTCCTGTGTAGACATGGGCTGTTTCTCTTGGGTAAATACATCCCAGATTGGGGCTGCTGGGACATGTAGCGAGTGGACACTTCACTTTTAAGAAGTTGCCAATAGTTGGCTAGGCGCGGTGGCTCACACCTGTAATCTCAGCACTTGGGAGGCCAAGGTGGGTGGATCACTTAAGGTCAAGAGTTCAAGACCAACCTGGACAACATGGTGAATCCCTGTCTCTACTAAAAATACAAAAATTTGCTGGACACAGTGGCACATGCCTGTAATCCTGGCTACTGGGGAGGCTGAGGCAAGAGAATCTCTTGAACCTGGGAGGCAGAGGTTGTAGTGAGCAGATACCGCACCATTGCACTCCAGCCTGGGCGACAGAGTGAGACTACATCTCCAAAAAGAGAGAAAGAAAGAAAGAAACTGCCAATTGGCTGGGCAAGGTGGCTCACGCCTATAATCCCAGCACTTTGGGAGGCCGAGGCAGGCGGATCATGAGGTCAAGAGATTGAGACGATCCCTGGCCAACATGGTGAAACCTCATCTCTACTAAAAATACAAAAATTAGCTGGGTGTGGTGGCACGTGCCTGTAGTCCCAGCTACTCCAGAGGCTGAGGCAGGAGAATTGCTTGAACCCGAGAGATGGAGGTTGCATTGAGCCAAGATTGTGCCACTGCACTCTAGCCTGGCAACAGAGCAATACTCCATCTTAAAGAAAAGAAATTGCCAATAGTTTTCCAAAGTGTCTTCACCATGCTGAGTGTTTTTTTCTTAGCACCTTTCTAGCGTTCCTCTTCTTTACCTCTTCACCTCCCTTCATCCCTTAAAAAGTCCCTATCCCTTACAATGTTTCTCAGTCTTTAACCAAAAACAAGACCAGAGTCTGCGTGTTGAGGAAGAAGAGCAGGTCTAAGGGAGGAGGCTGGGGAAACCCACAGGATTGGGAAGAGGGTGGGGCACAGGGCTGCCCAAGAAAGATCCTTCCAGAAGGATTCTGAGACCTCTCATTTGTTATTCTTCTGTGACTACAGTGATGCCAGTAACTTCAAGTTGCTTGAGACGAAACTTAATTTCTACCCAATTAAGTTTGATCCTCAGAATAATTCTGTAAAGTGCATGCACCATCACTATCGCCATTTTATAGATGCTGCAATTCAAAAAGTATGTGTGAGGTACCCAGGGTCAGCCACTAGAGAGGAACAGAACCTTAATGGGGACTTAAGCTTCCCGACCATTGCCCCAGGGCTTTATCTGCTAAGAATGGTAATAGTCACCATGTATTGATTGCTGGCATTGAAGCTTGGGCCTTCTCGTTTGCACGTAACCAGTGGTCCCAGTCCCCATGGTTTAGGTGAGTCACTGAGGTGACTTGCCCTGGGTTGCAGAGCCAGGAGCTGGCTGGACAGGAATGGGCCCAGAGACCCTGACTGCAGGTCCTGTGCTCATTGCCTTTCTCCATGCAGGAGAAACGAATGTTCCTTTTGTAACCACAGAGAGGAAAGAAGGTGGCAAGCCTTCCTCCTCGGGCAGGTGCTTGCTGGACTTAGGCTGGTGGGCTGAGGCTGTGAATGTGAAGGAGAAAAGCCACGCAGCAGAGCATAGGCACAAGTGTGGAAATGAATTGTCTAAGACTGGGTAAGTAGGAGAGGGGATCTCCTGGCAGAGACCGTGCCAAGGGGAATATCAAGGTGATTAACAACCTCCCCAAGTGAAACCAGGCCAGGGCAAAGCTGCTGGGGGTTCATGCCTCCCGCACTTCCCATCCACGGCGCTCCTGTGGCTCATCTATGTGAGTTTCGTGAGTTTTGACAACACGTACAGTAGTACAGCCGCTGCCATATTCGAGGTGAACAGCAAGGGACTCCTTTAAGGCACAGTAAACCCAGCTAGTTTCACCCAGTCAAAAGCCCGCCTATGGTCAAACCCTGTCCTAGCCCCAAAACACAAAACTAAAAACAATGCAAAGAGAAGAACAACCCACCCAGTTATTTTTCAGTTCAGTTCCAGAAGCCATGTATCCTCTCTCCACCCCCGTGTTTAATCCACCACCTGGTCCTGTTGGATTTTGCCGCTGTAGTTCTCTTATATCATCGTATTCCCTCCAACCCATCACTGTCCACACCCTGGTCCCAGATGCCTCCTCTCAAGCCTAAACCACGCAACGGGCTTCTGACTCGTCCTCCATGTTCCCGCTTGCCTTCTATTTAATGTGGTCTCCACACTGCAGCCAGCCAGAAGGATCTTCTGGGCCAGGTGTGGTGACTCATGCCTGTAATCCCAGCATTTTGGGAGGCCAAGGTGGGTGGATTACCTGAGGTCAAGAGTTCAAGACCAGCCTGGCCAACGTGGTAAAACCCTGTCTCTACAAAAATATTTAAAAATTAGCATAATGGTGGGTGCCTGTACTCCAAGCTACCCAGGAGGCTGAGGCAGGAGAATCGCTTGAATCCAGGAGGCAGAGGTTGCAGTGAGCCAAGATCGCACCACTGTACTCCAACCTGGGTAACAGAGTGAGACTTTGTCTCAAAAACAAAAGAAAAATTGCTGAGTCTGGGCTGGGCATGGTAGCTCACACCTGTGATCCCCGTACTTTGGGAGGCTAAGGCAGGAGGGTCACTTGACCTAGGAGTTTGAGACCAGCCTGGGCAGCATAGGGCAACCCCATCTTTAGAAAAAATTTTTAAATTAGCAGGATATGGTGGCACACGCCTGTAGCCCCAGCTACTGAGAAGGCTGAGGCGGGAGTAGTGCTTGAGCCTGGTAGGTTAAGCTGCAGTGAGCCATGCTTGTGCCACTGCATTCCAGCCTGGGTGACAGAGCAAGAAAAAAAAGAAAACAGGCCAAAAAACCAAGTCTGGTCATGCCAACACCCCTCTCTGATTAAAACCCTTCAGTGGCACCCCACTGTCCACGTGGTGGCCAGTCTTTAACCAGATCCACCCAAGCTTCATCCTGGTTCCCCACACCCTGGTCTGCCTCCAGGCCCCTCCTTCCCACCATGAGAACCATTTGGAATGAGTGCCCCCCACCCCACACCAGGCCCAGAGTGACTCTGGCTGTCTGAGGTCTCAGGTGAGCCTTTGCCACCTGCTGGACCAGGTCCCGCCAGCCGTGCTCTTACGACTCTGTGTGGCGCCGTCTCCCGCTTGCATAGTTCTTGTCACCAGTTTATAGAGATTTGTGTGTTGATACGATTCATGTCTGTTTCCTTCACTGGACTTCCAAGATGTGCCAGGACCACATCCATTTTTGTTCATTCCATATTTCTCGGTCAATAATTGAATATTATTCATGTTTGCCCTATTGGCAAGGTAGCCTGGCCAACAAGATTTTATCAATAATTTGTTTATATCTTGAGATAGATCATACTGGCCCTCAGTGTTTAAAGTTTTGGTTTTCATGCATAGATTTAGTGTGTCTGTCAGATTAATAAAACGCTCTTTCAGTGGAATATTGTCTTTTGCCTTTAGAGTGGTCTTTTCATTTGTCTCACTTGAGAGCTGAATCTCCAAAATTGCACAGGCTAAAAAATCTTAGAAACGATCAGACCTGTATATTTTTTGTTTCATTGTGTGCCTGTAGCATTGCACATCAATGATGCTCAATACATTTGTAGATTTGTTTATTATATATTATTTTCATTTGAAAAGCATGTAACCACAGCATACAGTTTAGGGAGGAAAGGGAGAAAGTCATCTATCACATTACTGCTCAACCTCTGTTGTAATTTTGGTATATTTACCCTTTGGCATTTTTATTTACATTATTATTTTTAATTTATTTATTTTTTAAGATGGAGTCTTGTTCTGTCACCCAGGCTGGAGTGCAGTGGCATGATCTTGGCTCACTGCAACCTCTGCCTCCCAGGTTCAAGCAGTTCTGCCTCAGCCTCCCGAGTGGCTGGGATTACAAGCATGTGCCACGAGGCCCAGCTAGTTTTTGTATGTTTAGTAGAGATGGGGTTTCACCATGTTGGCCAGGCTGGTCTCAAGCTTCTGACCTCAAGTGATCCACCCACCTCAGCCTCCCAAAGTTCTGAGATTACAGGCATGAGCCACCATGCCCGGTCTTTTATATGCATTTTCAACATTGCCGCAACCACAGTGTACATAAAATTGTGTGTCCTGTTTTTTCCCTTTAAATAACCTTATCGATGGGTCAAATTGTTATATTGTATATGGTGTGATATTTTTTCAGTTCGACTCAATAAGCATTTATGAAGACTATACCACTCTATATGCCTGATGCCATTCAAAAAACATATACAGTGCCTTGGCTCTCCAATAATAGAATACCATAATTATGAAGCATGCAGTGACATTTTTATTTCATGGATGTGTCTTGTGGCATCTCCTCTCCCAGAAGCAGGAGCAGTGGTGTGGGGGAGGGACTGCTCCTTCTGGGGTCAGGGGAGACCTCTCTTGATGGTGACATTTGAGCAGGGACCTGAATGCAGGGAGTGGGGAGCTGTGCAGCTGTGGGGGAAGATTCTTCCTGCAGAGGGATCCTCAGGTGCAAAAGCCCTGAGGTGAGAGTGTGCCTGGTGTTTCCAAGGGATTGCAAAAGGACAGTGACACTAGGGCATTGTGGGGGAGGGGAGAGGGGCTGAGGCCAGTTGAGCTTTGGGGAGGCCTACAGGGTCTCCCTGGCCCTGGTGGGACACCTAGCTTTTCCTCCTAGTGGGATGAGATAGTGGCATCGTGACAGGATTGCCTCGCTGTCTAGGTTTCTCTGTTCCTCTGTGGGGCCCTTCAGTTCCTGCCTTTGTCACCCTTCAGATGAGTGACCTCTTGCCAGGCCTGTAAACTCCCCCAGACACATGCATGATAATACACTGTGTGTGTTGCTTACACGTAAATGTGCAGGTGGGTGGTTGGCCACACCTGGCGGTGTCACAGACTGATTTGGTTATCGATGTTCCCGGAAACTGGGCACATTCCACATATTTGAAAACCCATGCAACTATATTTCTCATTTCTTAATCTTTTGCTCATTTGAGACCGTTGTTCCTCTCTGAAAATAATGACCAAATATGTTTTTCCAATTGCATAAAAACGTAACCTAGTAAGGATGACTATTTGTGATTATTAAGCATGCTTCAACTCCTGAAATTCTAGAAAGCAGGTTTTTCTGTTGATTTTGGTTGGAGGTGGTTATCCTCATTATAAGCTTTCTTGAATTGTGTTATGGTCAGGCCCGTCACATGCCAAAGTTAGATCCCATTAGCAGGCTTAAAACATTTATTTCTGAAAGAACGAACTGTTACAGGTTGCTGAGTATAATTGATGTCTTTTGTTTCCTTTCTGCTACAGGAGGAGACATCACAGCTTTCCCAGACTGGGAGGAAAAATATGGAATGTGTTTTACTGCTGACTGAACACAACCAAATGAACTGTCCTGACAGTAGTTTGAAAACCAGCAGCTAGCAGTTCGTCCAGCCTCTAACACTGTCCAGCACTTTCCAGCGCAAACTCACTGTTTACAAGAACTCTTGGCCTTACGAAGTTTATAACCTCAAGCTTTGTTTATTTAAAATCTTCCTGCAAAAGAAAAGTACCTGGCACCCGCTTTCCAAAATGGCCATGGATGAGTATTTGTGGATGGTCATTCTGGGCTTCATCATAGCTTTCGTCTTGGCCTTTTCTGTTGGTGCAAACGATGTTGCCAACTCCTTTGGTACAGCCGTGGGCTCTGGTGTGGTGACCTTGAGGCAGGCGTGCATTTTAGCTTCAATATTTGAAACTACCGGCTCCGTGTTACTAGGAGCCAAAGTAGGAGAAACGATTCGCAAAGGTATCATTGACGTGAACCTGTACAACGAGACGGTGGAGACGCTCATGGCTGGGGAAGTGAGTGCCATGGTTGGTGAGTAGCCTCTCGTCTACACCGATGGGACATCTGCCCGCTGACCCGCTTCCCTACAGTACTTTGCTCGTATCCATAAATGTGATTTTTCCTTTGGCTTTTCAAAAACGGGTTGGATGTTTCATATGTACTCTCTTATTTTTGCTTTCTGCGTACTAATTTATGATTTTGAAAGTTTTAAAGTGTTTAAATATCAGGCAACCATTTATTTTCTCAACTTTTTAGCAAACTTGGTTGGTAAAATAGATTTCAGCTAAGTCAACACTTTTCAGAAAGTATAAAATAGATCTTTGTAGAATAGCGCTTTATTATTTTAGAGTTGTTCCAAGGTTGAGTGAATGTGTTTTCAAGGTCGACGTATGAAAGTCCCAGGAAGGTTGATTTAGATTTTTTTCTTAAGGTCTTTCATCAATTAGGAGGCAATGTTTTGAAAACTTAGACGTCAAAATTAATATTTGTTTATCTAACTTTTATATTCTCAGTTTAAGTTCTAAAGAAGTTACCAAATAAATCTTAAGTGCTTGTGTTTCAAGAAATTCTGGTCTTTTATATTTTTTGTCATCCTTTCGTTGGCTTTTGTTTTGATTTTCTGATTCTACCTCTGGGAACTCCATTTGGTATGTTTGTTTTGTCTTCCGCCCAAAAAAATAATATACGTGTTGCCTGTGATAGCATGACTTTTATTGCGGTTTTAAGTTGTCTAGATGAAGTGTGGAGATGCGTGAACTGTGTGAATAATCAGAGTGGCTGGCTGGTCAGAGTGATTTCCCCATGGCCTAGGTAGACACAGATCCCGGCCCCGTAGGTCCTCCCATCACCACGCTCACTACTACAGAAAAGAAGCTTCTGGGCAGGCGTGCGTTAAGTGCAGCTGACAGGATTCTTTCTCTGCTTGCCTCTAGGTAGAGATGACGGCACAACAGACAGCTGATGTGTACGGGTAATTTGGTTAGGGAGAAGAGGGTTAGAGAGGAATTCTACCACCTTCTGCTTTCCACAGGACATATCCTCTTGTAGGAAGAGTCCTGCAGCAGGAGGTAAGATGCTGGTGTACTGAGAATACAGCCACATTCCACGACCCCCGACTTCTTTATTTTGTAACCTGTGTTTCTTTTCTTTTTTCCTTTTTTTTGAGAAGGAGTCTTGCTCTGTGGCCCAGGCTAGAGTGCAGTGGTGTGATCTCAGCTCACTGCAACCTCCGCCTCCCAGGTTCAAGTGATTCTCTCACCTCAGCCTCTAGAGTAGCTATGACTACAGGCACCTACCATTATGCCTAATTTTTGTATTTTTAGTAGCGATGGGATTTCACCATGTTGGCCAGGCTGGTCTTGAACTCCTGACCTCAAGCAATCCACCCATCTTGGCTTCCCAAAGTTCTGGGATTACAGGCATGAGCCACCATGCCCAGCCTGTCACTTGCATTTCTTAAACACCCAGAATGTAGAGATTATTGACCAAGTTTACAATGGCCCAATCTCCTTTTGTTACGATGCATCTGATCAGAAGCAGCCTGGTGTACTATGGTGTATTATTCACCACGCACTATAGGTCAGTAACATATGCCAGGGAGCTCCTATTTCTCAGCTTGACGATTTGTGTTGTAAAGATGTCATATTCAACTTTGGGAGGCCCCCAAGATGGGTGGACCACTTGAGCCCAGGAGTTCCAGACCAGTCTGGGCAACATAGGGAAACCCTGTCTCTGCAAAAAATTTAAAACATTAGCTGGGCATGATGGCACATGCCTGTAGTCCTAGTGGCTTGGGAGGCTGAGGTGGGAGGATTGCTTGAGCCCAGGAGGTTGAGGCTACAGTGAGCTGTGATTATGCCACTGCGCTCCAGCATGGGCGACACAGCCAGACCCTGTCTCAAAAAAAAAAAAAAAAAAAAAATCAGATTCCAGATCACTTTTATTTTAACAACTATAGTCATTATTGAATTTTACTTATCTTCATGAAACATAGACATCTAAGTGTAGTCAGATATAATGGAAATTTCCCTTGGAAAAATAACCATTTGTTGTAAAATTCATCCTTGATAGTTGTGATAGATATCTAGTTCCATCAAGCAGAAATTAAGACTTTTCTAGTCAAGAAAACTTGACTAGATGTGTTGAAAGTATGGGACGAATCAAGAAAAACACTGACAAAATTAAATCTTTTTTTTTTTTTCAAGACAGAGTTGCTCTGTTGCCTAGGCTGCAGCGTAGTGGCATGATCTCGGCTCACTGCAACCTCTGCCTCCCAGGTTCAAGTGATTCTCCTGCCCCGGCCTCCTGAGTAGCTGGGATTATAGGCTCCCACCACCACGCCCAGCTAATTTTTGTATTTTTAGTAGAGATGCGGTTTCACCATGTTGGTCAGGCTGGTCTCAAGCTCCTGACTTCATGATCCTCCCACCTTGGGCTCCCAAAGGGCTGGGATTACAGGGGTGAGCCACTGTGCCTGGCCTAAAATTAAGCCTTTTTTTTTTTTTTGAGACGGAGTCTTGCTCTGTCGCCAGGGTGGTGTGCAGTGTTGTGATCTTGGCTCACTGCAAACTCCACCTCCCGGGTTCAGGCTATTCTCCTGCCTCAGCCTCCCAAGTAGCTGGGACTACAGGCGCATGCCACCACACCCAGCTAATTTTTGTATTTTTAGTAGAGATGGGGTTTCACCATGTTAGCCAGATGGTCTTCATCGCTTGACCTCATGATATGCCTGCCTCAGCCTCCCAAAGTGCTAGGATTACAGGTGTGAGCCACCACGCCCGGCCCCAAAATTAAATCTTAACTAAAGTTTTGCCTTTTGATGGATAAACTTTAAAGGAATGGCGCTGCTTATTAAATTTGTTAGTGAGGCCGCACTGAAGACCTCTGTGAGGCTAGAGGGCTCACTATTCCTACAGACAGGATAACTTGTTTCGTTTCTCAGTTCCCCACCCCAGGCCTTTGGCTCTTTACTGAAAGAATGAAGGATACTTACCTCAACTAGAATTTGGGTTTACCAAAGCAGTTTGGGGTTTTGCTTGAATAACTTGGTTTTGTTTGCTTTGGGTTTTTAAACATTTTTGGGGGGTATGTGGCTAGATGAATCTCAAAGCCTATTTTCTTGCGAATTTGTATGAGTTACCTAGATTCGTAAAATCAGGTTCTTTGCCCTGGGAGCTACATAAATTAAAGATGGTGGTGTAATTACCCATTGGCCAAAACCACAGCTGATGCTGTCCAGATGCCTGAATTCTGCAGTCTTCCTCTCCTAAATCCAGCAGGCCTTTTGTCCTTCTCCCTCCCCCCACCCGCACCCCCCCCACTCCCTCACCCGCACCCCCCCACTCCCCCACTCCCCCCCCTCCTTAATTCTATTCTACTTGCTTCTTTTGTTTTCTCTTTCAGTGGCTTCTCCCCCCAGCCCCTGGGCCTCTGTGCTTCCTGACAGAGTTGTGTTTGAGTTAAGGTGGCTGAGCAGCCACCGGAATCGTCCTGAGCAAGTCATCTTGCGGGACTAGCTCAGCCCTACAGCAGTAGTCTGTCCATTCTGTGGGAAACCACCAATGGCTCCAAAAATCTGAGAATTCAAAACTCTGCATCTTCTTTTGGAAAGAACCACACTAGCACAAATGAGCCAGCTCCTCCAACCCCTTAAGAAGCACACGCCCCCCTTCAGCTCCCTCTGCCCAGCCACACTCTGCACCACCTCACCCCTGCCCGGCTGCCTCCCTGGCGCCCTTTCATCCACACGGGAAAGGCGGCCTCCGAGATGCCCATCTCCCCACTTTCCCTAGGTCCAGTCTTGCAGCCTTATCCCGTGCTTCATCTCTTTCCTCCTTGTCGGATGCCATTACCATACATTAAAGTATGTCTTTTCCCAACGCTAACTGATCTCATTTATCTTCAGACACCCCTGAGGCTAAGGCTCTCTCACCTACTCCCAGGCCTTGGCCCCACCTGTCCCTCCCTCAGCTGCCCCCTCTCTCCTCGTCTCCCTGCTGCCCTCTCCCCTTCTTCCCTCTCACAGGTGGTCCCATTACTCCCTACCTTTCGTTACAGACTCTCCTGCTCCAGGGTATATTTTGTAAAGTCAACCACAGGAAATATAGCAGCTTTCAGGAAGGACAAATTTCATGATCTAAATTCAATGGTGTGGGTTGGTAGCATTGTCTCACATCATGAGATTATTTTAATTGTCAGAATAGAAACCATATCATATATTTTCTAAGCTATGAATCTGTGCTATGAAACATGCTCCAAACCCTGGCTTTTTTTTTTTTTTTTTAAACCGCTGGTCTCCGAGGAGCCCAGGGCTCAGATGTGGAGGCTTAAGGACGTGTCTGCGGGTTAGGCCTGGTGCTGTCATGGAGCCCGATACGGGTTTGGCAGCACAAGGCTGGCCCCTTCTCCTCCCAATGCACGCCCCAGGGATTGACACGGGGTCACAGCTGGCCTCAGCTCAAAGGTCAGCACGCCCAGCGCACATGGGAGCAGCTGCATGTATTGCTTCATAGATGGGGACCTGCACAGCCCTAAATGATCCTCCTGCAACTCAGATGCCTCTGAAGGAAATGCCAGGGGTCCCCTGAACAGTGCTGCTGCTGCCAGGCAACCCGGTTTCCAGAATTAACATTTGGGATTAATAACGTGCCCAGCTTATCAGCCAGGCCCTTTGTTCCCCTACAGTTCCATGGGAGCTTTTCAGCAAGTGCTTCTGAAAGTGATCTCTCCCGGCTGATGCTTTTAATACTCACTGCAAAATCTGATCTGCTTATGAAAATATCTGAAGTGAACTGTAGCCTAGAAAAACATTAAACCTAGAAGAGAGTTGGTGAAATTGAGGTCAAAGGACACAAAGCCAACACTAATGGGATCCTCTTAACAACGAGGAATCAGACACACAAATAAAAGGTCCAGCATTCTGGGCAGGGGCTGACAGCAGATGCCCAAATTTGGATTAAATATCTTGGTTATTTCTCACAGGAGAGGCACCATCAAAAAGCAGTATGGGCTGGGTGCCGTGGCACATGCCTGTCATCCTAGCACTTTGGAACGCTGTGGCGGGAGAATGGCTTGAACCCAGGAGTTCAAGTCCATCCTGGGCAACAGAGCAAGAACCCATCTCTGCAAAAAATTTTAAAAATTGACTGAGTGTGGCAGCTCATGCCTGTAATCCCAGGGCTTTGGGAGGCCGAGGCAGGAGGATTGCTTAAGTCCAGGAGTTCAAGACCATCCTGGGTAACAGCAAGTTCCTATCTCTGCAAAAAAATTTAAAAATTAGCCAGGTGTGGTAGTGCACACTTGTAGTCCCAGCTACTTGGGAGGCTGAGGCAGGAGTATCATTTGAGTCCAGGAGGTTAAGGCTGCAGTGAGCCATGATCGTGCCACTGTACTCCAGCCTGGGCAAGAGTGTGATCCTATCTATAAAAAAGAAAAAAAGCAACATGATATTACACTCTCTTACATAGATAATCTGACCTATCCAATATGTAGTCCTTTTCATTATGTGACCATAAGGCATAACTAGGACAAAATATTTTCCCAGTACATTGCCTTTCTTGCCTTTCTGTATTCATTCGAGTCTTTAATTTCTTGCTTGGTTTTGGCCAAACTTCAGCCCAAAATGAGTTCCTCTGCAGCACCCTCACTGAAAACTGACATGGGCAGTCAGTGTGTAGCACCAGGAAACTTGCCTTTAAATGCATAATCAGGCCGGGCGCAGTGCCTCACGTCTGTAATCACAGCAACACTTTGGGAGGCCAAGGCAGGCGGATAACTCGAGG
The DNA here is from genome assembly GCF_009761245.1 of Sapajus apella. NCBI lineage: Eukaryota > Metazoa > Chordata > Mammalia > Primates > Cebidae > Sapajus > Sapajus apella. Next base: position 1,581,558 of record NW_022436961.1, read on the forward strand.
TTAGGAGTTCAAGGCCTGCCTGGCTAACATAGTGAAACCCCGTCTCTACTAAAAATACAAAAATTAGCCAGATGGGTTCGCTTGAACCCAGGAGGCACTGGTTGCAGTGAGCCAAGATCAGGCCACGGCACTCCAGCTTGGGCAGCACAGCAGACCTGCCTCAAAAAATAAAAAAATTAAATTAATAAATAATCATCATCCCTGTCCTCTCTGTTGAAGAAGGCAGAAGTATTCCTTTAACTAAAGTAATTGAGTGATTTTTATCCAGACTGTAGCACTTTGTAAAGAAACAATTCACAGAAAATGAAACTCAGAGAGATGTTATGGAGAACATTTGGATTTCTTTCCTTGGTGTCTACACCTCTGTACTCTGCATCTGATGGTTTTTGTCCTTCAATCTATAGGTTCCGCTGTGTGGCAGCTGATCGCATCCTTCCTGAGGCTTCCGATCTCAGGAACTCACTGCATTGTGGGCTCTACTATAGGATTCTCCCTGGTCGCCATCGGTACCAAAGGTGTGCAGTGGATGGAGCTTGTCAAGATTGGTAATTGCCATTTTCTTTTACCTATAAGAAGGAAAATTTACATTTTCTAGAGTAAGTTTTATTGCAAGTTACCTTTATATCTTTTTCTTCAAATGTTAAGGTTTAAAAGACCTAGATGGGGCTGGGCGTGGTGGCCCACGCCTGTAATCTCAGCACTTTAGGAGGTGGAGGCAGGCAAATCACAAGGTCAGGAGTTCAAGAGCAGCCTGGGCAAGATGATGAAACCCCGTCTCTACTAAAAATACAAAAATTAACCAGGTGCGGTGGCTAGCGCCTGTAATCCCAGCTACTCGGAAGGTTGAGGCAAGAGAATTGCTTGAACCCGTGTGGCAAAGGTTGCAGTGAGCCGAGATCATGCCACTGCACTCCAGCCTGGGAAACAGAGTGAGACTCTGTATCAGAAAAAAAAAAAAAAAAAAAAAAAAAAAAAGACCTAGATGGGCTAAGTATGGTGGCTCATGCCTGTATTCCCAGCACTTTGGAAGACCGAGGCGGGCAGATCACCTGAGGTCAAGCGTTCAAGACCAGCCTGGCCAACATGGCACAACCCCATCTCTACAAAAATTAACCGGGCATGATGGCAGGTACTTGTAATCCCAGCTATCCGGGAGGCTGAGGCAGGAAAATCACTTGAACTCAGGAGGCGGAGTTTGCAGTGAACTGAGTTGGTGCTACAGCATTTCAGCCTGGGTGAGAGAGTGACACTGTGTCTCAAAAAAAAAAAAAAAAAAAACACCTAGATAGTGTGGGTAATGCATTTTCCCTTAAAATTCCCGTTAATGGAGATAGTGAACTATTATCTGCTAGACAATTGTTTAACTCTATTCTTTTTTTTTAGACAGAGTCTTGCTCTGTCGCCCAGGTTGGAGTGGAATGGCACAATATCGGCTCACTGCAACCTCCGCCTCCTGGGTTCAAGTGATTCTCTTGCCTCAGCCTCCCGAGTATTGGGATTACAGGCGCCTACCCCCACGCCCGGCTAATTTTTGTACTTTTAGTAGAGATAGGGTTTCAGCATGTTGGTCAGGCTGATCTCAAACTCCCGACCTCAGGCGATCCACCCGCCTTGGCCTCCTAAAGTGCTGGGATTACAGGCATGAGACACCGCGCCCGGCCCAACTCTAATCTTTTAAAATGTTACATTGTCATCCAGCTTTGGAGATCACCCTCTGTTCTTCCCAGACACTTAAGAAATGTATTTGACTGAAGTCAGTCTGTCGGTCAGAGAAAGACTGGGCACAAGTGAGGAAGGTGCCTGGAATCCAGGAGTGCAGAGTCTTGGAGAAGCCTCAGAGTGAGCCCCGTGTTATGCCCCTCCCTGCATTCAACAGATCATCCAGGCTAGGTGTAGTGGCTCAGGCCTGTAATCTGCACACTTTGGGAGGCCAAGGCAAGAGGATTGCTTTCGCCCTGGAGTTCAAGACCAGCCTGAGCAACATAGCAAGACCCCATCTTTATTTAAAAAAAAAAAAAAAGAAAAGAAAAGAAAAGAAAATTAGCTTGGTGTGATGGTGCACACTTGTAGTCCCAGGTACTCAGAAGGCTGAGGTGGGAGGATCACTTGAGCCTGGGAGGTTGAGACTGCACTGCGCCATGATTGTGCCACTGCATTCCAGCCCCTGGGTGACAGGGTGAGATCCTGTCTCAAAAAAAAAAAGAAAGAAAGAAAAAGAAAAGAAGTCATCCAGATTGCCCTTTGGGAAGAAACACTCTACCGAGTATCCTCTCTACCTTGTAAGCCTGCCCAGCAGGGACCAAGCACATAAGCCTGTACCTATTCGCTGGGGTCCAACAAGTTAGTGCCTGGCTCTGCTTTTAGCAAGAGGTAAATCCATTCAACTCCACAAGTACCAACCCATCCATTGTGAAAGATACTCTTTCACTCCATCTCCATCTCCTGGGTTACTCAGTTTTTTACAAGAATCATGATGGCCTTAAGAGTCCTGGGTCAAACTGGACCCCTGACCTGCCAGGCAGGGGCACAGACCACAGGGGAACCCACCTTCCACCCCAGGCTTCTAGAAGAGTGGTTCTCAACTCTGGCAGCACTTTAGAATGACCTGGGAAAGTGATTTTAAAATACCAATGCCCAGACCCCATTCCCAACCTTTTAAATCAGAATTCTGGGGGTCCAGACAGAGCCAAACTAGTTTTTGAAAACACCCCAGATGGTTCCACTGTGCAGTCAGAGGTGGGAGCCACTTAGCTAGAGGCTAAAAGTTTCCGAGTTTCAGCAGTTAGACGGCAGGAGTGAAAGTACCAGGCTGGCCTTGGCAAAGGAAGTGGAAGTTGGCCCAGCTCTTAAATAACCCTTACTGTTGGAACAGCGACCGAGTCTCCATATGTGTTGATAAGAAGGGCAGGCAGAAAGACTCCATGGGTGGCAGCACTCAGGACGATGCCTTCTGAGGCCAGAGCTCGGGGCCAGAGTTCCTTGACTCTGCACTGGCGGTGTGGTCAGCGGTGCCTGACTCTGTGTTGGTGTCTGAGTGTGGCCATAGATGAGTAAAGGTTAGCTCTGCCAAGTCACAAGGGTGCGTTAGGTTCCGAATTAAAGGTAAATAATTCTGGAGATATTTATGAATGTATGTAATACATTTTGTTTATCATTGTGTTCTATGAATATGGCCATAATTATGGATGAATTTTAACATTCATTAGATTTTTTTTTAATTATTCAGTTGCTTCTTGGTTTATATCTCCACTGTTGTCTGGTTTGATGTCTGGCCTGCTGTTTGTACTCATCAGAATTTTCATCTTAAAAAAGGTAAGTGGGGCTTCTACTTTTAATTAATCTTAAGAACTGGTTTTGGCTTTATTTAGTAGAAATTAATAATGAAAGGCGTTAGAGGAATAATTGTATTTATACATTGTTCAGGCGCAGCACCCTGCAGTTAGCATCGGATATTATTATAAATAACCAGAAAGAGCCAAGGTAAATTGCCCAGAGATTCCCCCAGAAACAAGCACTGCAAATAGTGTTTCTTGGCTCTGTGCTTTAGTTCATTAGTCAACCCTCCCAGGAATTGTGCTGAGACCTCAAAAAGGAAAGGTAATTATTTCCTGAATGTTAAACAGAATAGAATGAGATAGTGTTAAGATTTTGAAACTGTCATTAAAAAACAGCTGGAGAGTTTCCTTACCCAAATGTGAAGGTGTTTTTCTATTTTTCTTTTAATGGAGAAAGCAAGCTTGAAACACCGACTCAATTTGAAGAAAGGATAAAAAGAAGGAAATATACCTACTGGGTGCATCTTACCTAAAAAAGAGTTAGCGCTAGGCCGGGCACGGTGGCTCACACCTATAATCCCAGTACTTTGGGAGGCCGAGGCGGGTGGATCATGAGGTCAAGAGATGGAGACCATCCTGGTCAACAAGGTGAAACCCCGTCTCTACTAAAAATACAAAAATTAGCTGGGCATGGTGGCGCGCGCCTGTAGTCCCAGCTACTCGGGAGGCTGAGGCAGGAGAATTGCTTGAACCCAGGAGGCGGAGGTTGCGGTGAGCCGAGATTGCGCCACTGCACTCCAGCCTGGGTAACAAGAGTGAAACTCCGTCTCAAAAAAAAAAAAAAAAGTTAGCGCTTACTGAGATCAGTGTTCTAGACACGAAACGTGGCTCTCTTTTTTTGTTTGGCAGTCAGGGGGCTGCTGCAGTGTTTGATAACCATTGCTTCCTCTGCAGGCAGGGACGTGCCCTCCAGGCTGTATCTTGCTTGGAAGCAAGCTCAGCCCTTTTCTCACAAGCCTTGCTTGTCCATCTGTTGAAGAGTTCATTCTCTCAGAGAACAGGAAGTTGCCGTCACCATTTCTCACCCTTCCTTCTCCTGGGACCAGCTATGATCATATTCACATCTCGGAAGGCACGCTCCTCCCTAGCCTGCCAGCCGTCACCCCTCCCCTCCTGTCCCTGGAATCTGTGCTCACCTGGCAAGCCCTACTCAGCCCTCAGGTGTCACTTCCTAGGAAGCCACTCCTCTCCTCCCCTCCCCCAGACTCACTTGATGCCCTCTCTTTTGAGTGCCTGCCTCAGTTTACCTTCCCATCGCGGCACTTAGTTTCTTGCTTATTACATGTTCACTATTTGACTGTAAGATCTGTGAGAGCAGAAACTATGACTGCCTTGGCCACTTCTGTATTCCAGGGCCCAGCACTGTGCTTAGCACTTACAAGACACTTGGTAAATATTTAGGAGGAGGGAGTAATAGATGCTTGGATGGGTGGCGATGATGGAGGGATGGATAGATGCAAAAAAGGAAGGGAGAGAGAGAAAGGAAGTGGAGGGAAGAAAGGAGACAGGTCAAATAAGAAGTCTGTCGAGGACTTTTAGGAATAAGTTATTTTAGGCCTGGTGCGGTGGCTCACATCTATAATCCCAGAACTTTGGGAGGCCAAGGCGGGTAGATAACTTGAGTTTGAGACCAGCCTGGCCAATGTGGCGAAACCCCATCTCTACTAAAAATATAAAAATTAGCTGGGTGTGGTGGTGCATACCTGTAGCCCCAGCTAGTCGGGAGGCTGAGGCAGGAGAATCCCTTGAACATGGCGGGTGGAGGTTGCAGTGAGTCAAAATCGTGCCACTGTACTCCAGCCTGGGCAACAGAGTGAGACTCCATCTCAGAAAAAAAACTAAGTTATTTGAGAAAACATACAGTGATTTAATTAAAAACACAGACTCAGGGCTGTCTACTACAGAAGCTGTTGGTTGGGAACCTCTCTTCAGCAACTGTTGTCCCTAAGAAAACAATGCTTTGGAAACCAGAGGCTGTAGGCATTGAGGCTCCAGCATTTTGTTTTCAGTTCAGCCTGGGTTCTTTTCACTTGATATATCACAGATGATCATAACTGGCTGTGTCGCTCATGCCGGGCTCCGGCTCATTCATCTCAATGTTTGCCACTTGTCTTCCTCTCCCGCCTGGTCCGGTGTGACACTCCCACACTTGAGTCTCATTCTGTCCTGCTCTGACTGTACCTCACGCCTCACTGCATTCAACTCCAGCCTCTTGACAGGTGCTCTTGGCTCCTTGAGACATTCCAGAACAGCTCCTTGATGGGCTGTGCTGTTCTGCAAACATACCTGACATCCATGTGTGTTTGCATTTGGCAGTCGCAGTCTTTGAGATGCTTACCCATACTTCCGCAGCTCTTACCGGTTTTTAGACCTAATTTCCTTTGATCACAGCAAGTAGCATGTTCATGTACGTGTGACCTTTGTGGTTATTAGAAGTTAGTCCCTTTTTGGATTATTTGAGCCACAATTGTGTGCCAGGGCTACATTGATGGGAGTTCCTGGCCCATGTTTTTACTTCAAAATTCTCTGCATATCTGCTAAAAACGAAATTTCTCATATTCTCTCAGATGTTGTTTAACCTAAAACATGCACAATACCATTCTTGTTGAAGTTATTAGATTTAGGGAGTGTTGTAGCAGAAGACTAAATTAGTAAATAGATGACGAATGTCGAATAAATTATTTGATAAGGAACCACAGTTCTTTTTAACTTCTAATAGTTGAAGGCTAAATACTATACTTGTGAAAAGACTCAGAAAATCATAGCACATGGTAACATAGCTGACATGCATTGTGTAATAGAGTTGTAAAATCTAATGGTAATGCAGTGATGCTGAAGTCATCTGACTCTGTTAGAGGATCCTTGGAGGTTGAATCTCAGATTATTTGTTGAATGTAGCCAGTTAGGGCCAAAGCTGGACTCCGCGTAGTGAATGCTGTGGGTTTTGAAGAAGGAGATGCCCAGCTCTGGGCTTTGGTCCTCCGGAACCGGCTTAACCTAATAGTTTTTTTCTGTTTTGAAGTCTGACATCAGCTCATGTGATTCCAGTGCTTAATGTGTCCGCTGGCCACAACAGTGGGCTCATTGACACTGCATTTGTGTGGGAGAGACGGCCCCACTGGGGTTTGGGAAGACTTTCTTGTAACAGTATTTTGTATCATTTTGTCTGTGTTGGCTCCAAATGCTGCTGGGATCCTGACCTCCCACTCTGTCCTTGTCCCACAGGAAGACCCTGTTCCCAACGGCCTCCGGGCACTCCCAGTATTCTATGCTGCTACCATAGCAATCAATGTCTTTTCCATCATGTACACGGGAGCACCAGGTAAGGTTCCCTTGGAAGCATACTCCAGGGGCAAAGTGCATTGTATTCGAACAGTATCAGTTTATTTGGTGCTGGCCTTGTTGGCTGACAATAAAAACATTACTCATGATCATTATGGAATAGTAAAAAGAGTGGTAAATGCCTTTACTTATCTTAATTAAATACCCAAGAGATATGTAGCGTACAAAAGCAGCAGACTTTCAAGTTAGAAAAAAAAATTAAATCCCTACTCAGCTTGCTCAGCATCTCTGAGGTTTTTTGTGGAGGGGGTTAAAAAATTCTTTCTTTTTTTTTTTTTAGTGAAGACGGGTGATCTCACTCTATAGCCGGGGCTGGAGTGCAGTGGTGCAATCATAGCTCATTGCAGCGTTGACCTCATGAGTCCAAGCAATCCTCCCACCTCAGCCCCCTGAGTAGCTGGGACCCCAGGTGTGCGCCACCACACCCAGCTTTTTATTTTTCACAGTAACGGGGTCTCTCTATATTGCCTAGGCTGGTGTCAAACTCTTGGCCTCAAGTAATTCTCCTGCCTCAGCTTCCCAAAGTACTGGGATTACAGGTGTGAGCCACACGGTGCCTGGCCTAATTCTTTTCTTTTAGACCTCAAATAGGAAAAGAAATAAACTTATGCATGGCATCCTTATTTGCACCCATTTCAGCATTGATGAGCCGGCAACCTTCTGTTAAATATTTCTGTGCATGTCAGGTAGAGAATATTCCTCCTCTATTTGTGAGAGGCGCCTCCTCCAGCCAGACTGTGGGATGTGTGGCATCAACAGATGTGTTAGTTTGTGTGGGTTTTTATCTTGTTAATGTCCTTTATGGATGAGGATTCAGTTATTAGCCGTATCTGACAGAAAAGCCTCCCTCTCTGTGTTTTAAAGATGAAATTTCTGCCAAATGACATGTCCTATCATAATCAAAAAGTGCCCTCTTCCAAAATAGTGGAAATCTTTATCACTTTCTCAAACTAGTTCTTCTCAATGTGAAGTTTCTCACATTTTATTACACATATCTAATTATATTTTATATGTTTCAGTATTGGAAATAAATTACTTCTAAATGATTCTAACATTATATAACCTTTTTGTGGCATCTGTGCAGCATTCAGAACATTGATCTTAAAGGTTTAAATACTCACTGTGGGGCTTCCAGACTTTGGGTGATTTGGGGATGAGGAAGGGGGAGCGCCACAGCTGCTTTAGGTGCTAGTAAAGCAGGAAGCAAAGGTTGTAGGGGTGAGGAGAGCAGGAGGAAGGTGAAATCCCAGCCACAGGTAACAGCAGCCTGCTGCCTCTTTCAGTTTTATAACTCATGGACTAGGAAGTGTGTTTGTCACCGCTTTTTGAAATATGTGCCCCATGATAAATTTTTTTTAAAAAGTGAGACCAGGTGTGGTGGCTCACGCCTATAATCCCAGCACTTTGGGAGGCCGAGGAAGGCAGATCACTTGAACCAGGTCAAGAGTTCGAAACCAGTCTGGCCAACATAGTGAAAATACAAAAATTAGCCAGGCATGGTGACGCAGCTATCTGGGAGGCTGAGGCAGGAGAATCGCTTGAACCCAGGAGGTGAAGATTGCGGTGAGCCGAGATCCCACCACTGCACTCCAGCCTGGGTGACAGAGCAAGACTCTATCTCAAAAACAAAACAACAAAAAACAATTTTTTAAGCGAGTGACAGAGAAAAACCAGTTCCACACCACGGAGTTGAGCACGCCACCTAGTGTGTGATTCCTTCAGGCATCTCTTAGTGCCAGGCACTTGGAAGGTCCGGAGTGCTAGATTGGAAGTGAACTCTATAGCGGGAGATAGCTTAGACCTTGTTCTTATATATGGGCTTTTAGAGCCGAAGTTAGCTGAGCAGAAAGCAAAGCGTCCACATTCACCAGACGCCGCCTGGATTGGTGACTTAGGAGCCTGAGCCAGTGAAAGCTGAGGATGCCTTCTGTGGTGCCAAGTCCTGCACTTGGGAATTGGCATCGATATGGATGGGATCTGTTTCTGCATTTTATTTTTGCCACCCTCTATTCTTTTTGCTTCCTGGCTCTTCTACCAACTGTCAGAAGAAGACAATTTTGATTTTTAATACAAATCTGACTTTTTCTATACATGGCCCTTTTTTCGCATCTTTTCTTGTCCCCATCTTTTGGCTGCAGTTGGCGCATTTGCTAAAAGTGTCATCTTACCGGGAGACTAAATTACCCGAGGGGAAATTAAAGTATGTGATGAATGAGACTCTAAGAATAATATAAATACTTTATGTGGTTGTTGTGAGAAATAAATAATATAAATGTATTGAACTGAGCTTTACGTGGATTAATCCTTTAGTCCTCCCAACTACTCTTGGAGATTGGTAATATAAATAATCTCATGTTACAGGCTGGAAACGGAGGCAGGGCAATGCTGAGTACCCAAGGTCCTGTAACTGATAGGATGTAGAACCAGGATTTGAGCCAGGCGTCTAGTCCTGAGCCCTAGCATCTTAGCTGTGACATTATACAGATACAGGTAGCTTCAAACACCACATATAATGCCTGGTATGTAATGTTGCTATTCATGACAATAAAAATTGCATCAACCTTAACAAATTCTTTCTCTTCTCTTAACTCCCTTTAAAAATGTCTTCCAGTATATTTGGAAACCTGGCTAATACACACACACACACACAAAGATGGAGTCTTGCTCTGTCTCCCAGGCTGGGGTGCAGTGGTGTGATCTCGGCTCACTGCAGGAGAGGGTTCAGGGATTCTCCTGCCTCAGCCTCCCAAGTAGCTGGGACTACAGGCACGCGCCGCCGCAGCCAGCTAATTTTTTTATTTTTAGTAGAGACAGGGTTTCACCATGTTGGCCAGGCTGGTCTTGACCTTGCTCCTGACCTCAGGTGATTAGCCTGCCTTGGCCTCCCAAAGCGCTGGGATTACAGGCGTGAGCCACTGTCTCTGGCTATTTTTGTATATATTTAATACACTAGTTAGTGTGAAGAAGCCTCCACCTCCTTAACTAGGAATATAAAAAATCTGGGCTGGTGATGGTGGTTCACACCTGGAATCCCAGCACTTCTGAAGGCTGAGGAGGGAGGATCACCTGAGGCCAGGTGTTCAAGACTAGCCTTGGCAACATAGCAAGACCCATCTCTACAAAAATAACAATAATAATAATAATTGTAAAATCTGTACGGGGGAGTAAAGGCTATTATGAACTATGATCATGCCACTGCACTCAAGCCAGATGACAGAGCGAGACCCTGTCTCAAAAAAAAAAATCGGTATAAGGATCTTGAAGTTCATTATTCCGTCAAAGCACAAGCAGTATTCCCAGTCCTGAAGTTGGCGTTAGGTTCTGTAGTTGGGTGGCTGTTCCGTGGGAATGTGACTTTACCTCCCCTCCCTAAGTCTTACCCCTGATTATAAAGTAAGGCCAGGAGTAGCATCTCCGCTCAAGGGACACTACAGTCCCTGAGCTAATGCAGGCAGGGCACCTGGCACAGTGCCCAGCACATCATCAGTGCTTCATACGGTCATTTGTGCCTTCCTCTCCTCCGAGGTTGGCTCTAGGACCTCCGTGGATACCAAAATCCACGGATACTCAAGTTCCTTAAGTTGGCCACCAGTATCGCTGGACCCATGGATGCAGAAGGCCAACTGTGCCTGTTAGAGGCTATTTTGTTACCATCAGTCATAATTAACCTAACCCAGTCTTTAGGCCTTAACTTGCCAAAAACTCCTGAGTCATCCTGTCTTTCTGTTTTTCCACATATGTTTGTATGGAAAAATTCTTACTTGAAGTTTTCTAAGGGGCTTGCCTAGAGGAGAAGAAGGTCATGGCTCTGAAGGTCCAACCGTTTTGTTCTTGCAATTAGTCAAAAGGACTTTGCTTGGGAGGCCGAGGTGGGTGGATCACAAGGTCAAGAGATCGAGACCATCCTGGCCAACATGGTGAAACCGTGTCTCTACTAAAAAAAATACAAAAATTAGCTGGGCATGGTGGCGCATGCCTGTAGTCCCAGCTACTCGGGAGGCTGAGGCAGGAGAATTGCTTGAACCCGGGAGGCGGAGGTTGCAGTGAGCCGAGATCGCGCCACTGCACTCCAGCCTGGCGACAGAGTGAGACTCTGTCTCAAAAAAAAAAAAAAAAAAGGACTTTGCTAATATTTGGATTCCTAGAGAATATTTCTAGAATGTCCTTTTACCCTTCAACCTAGACTTGAATTACATGCCATTTCTTCAGTATGAGTTATCTCTGCAAGTCCAGCTGTATCATCAGTAATCGTGGTGTCCTATTTTGTGTTTTTAGTGTTTTGATTTTCTCTGCTCTCTACTCTAAATTATTGTGAAGTTGATTATTGCTTAGGCTTAGTTTGATTTCTTGCAACCTCTGCTTCCCGGGTTCAAGTGATTCTCCTGCCTCAGCCTTCTGAGTATGTGGGACTACAGGCACGTGCTACCACGCCCAGCTAATTTTTGTATTTTTAGTAGAGATGGGGTTTCACCACTTTTCCTCAAATAAAAGTCATTCTTGCACTTCAAAGACTAAGTTCACACTTTGAAAAAATTGTCTTTGAGTTTTTGTTCTTAAAAAAATTATTTGCAAGGATTAAAAAAATAACTTTAGGAAATGAAATGCTTACTTGGGTTGGATGCAAGCCTAAGGTTCAATTTTAATGAAAACGTCTTCAGTTGTGTGGGGCCTGGTTTTTGATCAGTGTTGAAACAGTGAATGCTAAAGTTCATGGCATGCCCCTTCTGAACAGTCAAAGCGGGTACCCAGTTAAGCCTCTGGTAGGCACCTTCTAAGGCAACGTGTGGTCCCAGCCAGCAGCAGCATGCAGAAACTTGTCAAAATGCAGATTCTGAGGCCCAGCCCTGGACCCACTGAATGGGAGACACTGCAGCCCAGTGTGCTTTAATAGGGGAGCCTCAGTGATTCGGACACACGTTTACAGTTTGAGAACTCCTGCTCTAGGCACGTCTCTTATCAGAAACATGGCGTCCTCATTACAGTTCTCATGGAATGGGCGCTCCCCAAAATTCTAACCCTAACCCAACCTTTGCTCACTCTTTTCCACCAGCAAAGGAATTCCTAACTTCACCAGGCCTGGTTCCTGACTTCCCCAAAGCATGTCTGTATCTGAGACATGGCTGCCCCTGCCTCTGTGGCCTCCTCCCCCTCCTTCTCTTCTCCCTCCTTTTCCTCCTCTATCTCTTCCTCTTCCTCCTCCATTCTTCCTCCTCCTCCATCTGTTCCTTCTCCTCTTCCTCTTTATCTCTTCCTCCTCCTCCTCTTCCTTCTCCATCTCCACCTCATCTCTTCCTCATCATCATTTCGTCCTCCTCCATCTCCTCTTCCCTCTCCTCCTCCTCTTCTTCCTGTTTCTCCTCCCACTTTGCTCCCTCTTTCTCCTCCTCATCCTCCTCCTCCTGTTTCTCCTCTTCCTTCTCATCTTCCTCCTCCTCATCTTCTTCCATCTCTTCCTCCTCCCCCTGTACTTCCTCCAATTGCAGTTGCCTCTGATCCAGTTTCTAGGAAACCAGGACATCAGAACCTCTCAGGCCCCCAGATGGCTTTGTGAGAAGGACCCCTGCTCTCAGAGGACCTCTTTCTTCCGTGCCGTGATTGTGATGTGCAGGCTGTGGAGAGGCCAGAAATTGCAGCCACAGTGATTCCTAGTCCTGGATTGGGGAAGCCCTGGGGTGAGAAGAGTCTCCAGTTGTCACCAAGAGCTGGATTAAACACAGGGTCATTTAGATTCACTTTCTTTCCAGAATTATTACAAGTGAACCAACCCTGGTTTGAAAAAATAGGAACCAGCCAGTCACAGTGGCTCACAGCTGTAATCCCAGCACTTGTGGGAGTCAGAGGCAGGCAGATCACCTGAGGTCAGGAGTTCGAGACCAGCCTGGCCAACATGGAGAAACCCTGTCTCTACTAAAAATACAAAAATTAGCTGGGCATGATGGCACGTACCTGTAATCCCAGCTACTTGGGAGGCTGAGACAGGAGAATCTCTTGAACTTGGGAGGCTGGACAGGAGAACCTCTTGAATCTGGGAGGGGGAGGTTTCAGTGATCCAAGAGGGCACCACTGCACTCCAGCCTGGGCAATAGAATGAGACTCTGTCTTACAAAAATAAAGAACAACAACAACAAAAATCTTGGTAACGTGCAAAAAATAATTTTTTAACGTATAGAGCAAATTAATGCTTTGAACATGTTGATCTAGAACAAAAGACAAAGCTCAGTTTTAAGATAAGGCAAGATATTAGAGCAGTTCTGCAAAGGAGGTTGTGTGTGTGTGTGTGTGTGTGTGTACACATGAGTGTGAATATTTACTGTGAGAAGATATCTGCAGCACATTGTTATGTGATCAAGAAAAGCACAGAATAGTATAGAGTGGAATTCTGCTTCTGTTTAAAAAAAAGGAAAAAAGAAACACAAATGTTCTACACGTTGTCCATGCTTACCTAGAAAATGCCTGGAAAGATACACACCAAATAGTTCCTACTGTCTCCGTGTAAAGTGAGTCGAAGAGGGGAGGATGAGGAGGAAGTTTCATATTTGTACATCATGCAGTTTTGTAGGCACTACTGACATTTTTACAATAAGCATATCTGTATAATGGAGTCAGGGAGAATCTGTGCAGTGAGTCCACAAGAAGGAGTGTTGTAGGGAGGTCATGATGGCTCATGATATAAGGAAACTGAAATGGATGAAAGCCTTACTGGTCCCGTCTAAATTTTGTTTAGAGATCCTTAGTCATGAGGGTTAGCTGTGAAAAACAAGAAGTACAACAAGGTAATAACAGTAAAGACTGAGCTTATATAAAAAGTTCTATGTACTTCTTCCTAAATGGCTAGAATATTTGTCTGATCTTTTGGGGATTTGGAATCGAATTGTAAAGATACTTGAGGTTAGAGCTAAATCACTGTTCATGGTATCTTTGCTGCTCCGCAAATGAAAGGTGCTTGACATGAAAGGCCATTTAGTGGCTGGAGCGGAGAACGGAGACCCAGAGCTCTTGGCACTGGTTCCTGGCAGCCACTTTTGGCTGAGTGAACATGAACCACTGAAGTTGTGCCCCGCTATGCCCATCCGCAGGGGGAAATGACAGCCGTGTCTTACTGCCTGATGAAGGCATAATTGTTTAGAAACAATTTGAGATCCATACCAGGAAGACAATTTAATAGAAAGCATTTTTGTCAAAAATATTGTTGTGTAGAAGTCAGTCTTGCGTTTTGTTGTTGTTGTTGTTGTTGTTTGTTTTGTTTTGACACAATGTCTTGCTCTGTTGCCAGGCTGGAGTGCAGTGGTGCGATCTCGGCTCACTTCAACCTCTGCCCCCTGGGTTCAAGTGATTCTTCTGCCTCAACCTCCTGAGTAGCTGGGACTACAGGCATGCACCACCATGGCCAGCTAATTTTTTTTGTATTTTCAGTGGAGACAGGGTTTCACTGAGTTGGCCAGGATGGTCTCGATCTCTTAACCTTGTGATCCACCCTGCCTCAGCCTCCCAAAGTGCTGGGATTACAGGCATGAGCCACCATGCCCAGTGAGTTTTTAGGAGAAAAACCATTTGCCTTGGGTGTGCATTGATTCAGGTGCTATCCTTTGCCGAATCTTGTTTTTTGTTTGTTTTTATTTTTTTATTTTATTTTTTGAGACGGAGTCTCTCTCTTGTTGCCCAGGCTGGAGTGCCGTGTTGCAATCTCAGCTCACTGAAACCTCCACCTCCCAGGTTCACATGATTCTCCTGCCTCAGCCTCCGGAGTAGCTGGGATTACAGACACACACCACCACGCCTGGCTAATTTTTTTTTTTTTTTTTGTATTTTTAGTAGACACGGGGTTTCACTATGTTGGCCGGGCTGGTCTCAAGCTCCTGACCTCATGATCCACCTGGCTCAGCCTCCCAAAGTGCTAGAGTTACAGGCATGAGCCACCGCACCCAGCCTGAATCTTTGTATTGAATTTTTATCCATGAAACTGGATTTTACAACTGGATTTGGAGATTTGTAACACAGAAAACTGTCGGTTTACTTTTTCACATGCAGGCTTTAAAAGTAAATTCTCGTGCTCGTCTGATTCTCTGCTAAATCAACAAAGCGCTGGAATACTTTAGTAAGATCCTATCTGCATCCTGCTCCCCTCCTTACCAACTGTGAACAGCTTCCCCCATTTTCCCAGGTTCCTTCTCTCTTATTCCTCCTCTGCGACATGTTACTCTGTCTCCCCATCACTTCCCCTGGGGGATGTGTTTCTTTCCTGCTTCCCCTGCCAGTTTCTCATGACTGGAAGTGATTTCAGAGTTTTCTGGCCATTTCCCAGAGCACATCAATGATAGAGGCAAAGGTACAAAAGGCAGGTGATACTGTCTTGGGTCTAAGCACAGGGTGAGAAGTCTTGTGCCCAACCTCAGGCTCGCCCCTCTGGCGAGACCCTACATGACCCTTCTGGGAACCTGGCGGCGTCCTAGAAGGAGCCCACGAAGTCACCTTTCTTGACTTCTGTTCTGGACCCTGCTCAGCATGGGGATGGTAAAAATATGGCCTGATAGCAAAAATGTTCTCTCATTTTTAAAATATGTATCCAGAAAAAAAAAATGTATCCCAGATTGTTTCTCTTTCCCTGTGGTCTGCGGGGTTTGCCTCTCTTCGATCAGTTTAGCACAGCAAAGCCACAAGTAGCACAATTCGCAATTTTATCATCAGGGAAACCACAGAAGAAACAGGGAAACCTCCTGAGGAACCATCCTTTGAAGCTGTGTGTGGGATCAGTTTTGGCGTCAGTTGTTAGGTTGAGGTTGGTAAAGAGCAGTTACCATTCGGGTTGGCAAGAATGAGCTTTGGCACAATCCTTTGCCACATGTAAGAACCGTGACATGAAGGTGGACAGCAGATGCTGGGAAGCTTGGCCCCAGACACGGTCCAGTGCAGTCAACCAAGGGGTTGCACAAGTGGCTCTCAGCTTTGGGTGCAGGGGCAGCGCCTGTGTTGGATGGGGCCTGCTAGATGTGGGTGCAGCGCACAGAAGGGCTGAGTCCACGTCTTCCGATGTAACCAGCAGGGGGAGAGCCCAGCAGTTAAGTGCCTGTCCTTCCACAGTGACCTTAGCCATCCCTGAGCTAGTTGAATCTAGGTTTTTGTTTTTAATACTTATATACATTAATTCTGACTATGTGTAGTATTCACTACCTATTCTATTAATACAACCTCTTACAATTATAAATTTTTTTTTTCCTGAGATGATTCTGGCCCTGTCACGCAGGCTGGAGTGCAGTGGTACAATCTTGGCTCACTGCAACCTCAGCCTCCTAGGTTCAAGCGATTTTTTCGCCTCAGCCTCCTGAGAAGCTGGGATTACAGGTGTGCGCCACCATACCCAGCTAATTTTTTTTTTTTTTTTTTTTTGAGACAGAGTCTGGCTTTGTTGCCCAGGCTGGAGTACAGTGGTACAATCTTGTCTCACCGCAAACTCTGCATCTGAGGTTCAAGGGATTCTCCTGCTTCAGCCTCCCAACTAGCTGGGACTACAGGCACAGCCACCATGCCCAGCTAATTTTTGTATTTTTAGTAGAGACAGAATTTCACCATGTTGGCCAGGCTTGTCTGAAACTCCTGACCTCAGGTGAGTTGCCCACCTCGGCCTCCCAAAGTGCTGGGATTACAGGTGTGAGCCAACGCACCCAGCCAAAATGTTTAATAGTACATTTTTTTTTTTTTGAGGCAGCGTCTCACTCTGTTGCCCTCACTGGAGTTCAGTGGTGCTGTCATAGCTCACTGCAGCCTCAAACTCCTGGACCTGAGAGATTCTCCCACCTCAGCCTCCCAAGTAGTGGGGCTACAGGCGTGCACCACCACTCCCAGTAATCTTTTTAGTTTTATTTTGTAAAGACAGGGTCTTGTTATGTTGCACAGGCTGGTCTTGAACTCCTGGCTTCAAGTGATCCCCCAACCTCAGCCTCCCAAAGTGCTGGGATTATAGCCATGAGCCACCCTGCCCAACCTAATAGTACTTCAGCTGAGTAACTTTGTGCTGGTTTGTATGTATAAAATGGTCAACAACGTCGCAAAGACTGCAGGTTTATTTTAGAGCAACGTGTTAGTTAACCCCTTTAGATTTTTTTTTTTTTTTTTTTTTTTTGAGACAGAGTTTCACTCTTGTTACCCAGGCTGGAGTGCAATGGCGCGATTTCGGCTCACTGCAACCTCTGCCTCCTGGGTTCAAGCAATTCTACTGCCTCAGCCTCCCGAGTGGCTGGGATTACAGGCGTGCGCCACCAGGCCCAGCTAATTATCGTATTTTTAGTAGAGACAGGGTTTCACCATGTTGACCAGGATAGTCTCGATCTCTTGACCTCATGATCCACCCGCCTCAGCCTCCCAAAGTGCTGGGATTATAGACGTGAGCCACCGTGCCTGGCCCCCTTTAAATTTTTTTAATAAACAAAAGTGCATTTGCATTATATACATATATTTATTTATTTTTCTTTTTTACATATTTTTTTACCTTTTTTTAGTAAATGCTCCCAGATCCTTATCTTATTATATATATTTTAAAGTTATCACTATAAAAGTATGTGTAATAAAAAGTGAAATTCCCACTCCGATCTCCCAAGTCTCCATAAAGAAGTTGGAAACCACTGTATCTTTCCAGAACTTTTTCTGTAGATTCACAGACATGGCAGGAGTGTAGAAAGGGAGATGCTTTATTTTTCAAACATAAATTACGTCATACTTTGTGTATATCATACAGCTAGCCTGCGTCATTCATTGAATCTGGGGCCTCTTTCCTTATCAGTACATATAGACCTGCCTAATTCTTAAGACTGTTTACAATAATTATTTCACTTTCTCATAATGATGCATATGTTAGTTGTTCTACAAATTCTTACTATTACAAATCATGCTGTGGCGAGTATTCTTGCATATGGACCTGTGGGTTCATGTATGAGCATGAGTGTTTAAGCTGTGCACATATGAATGTATGTGAATACGCCTGTTGTCACCATTGACAGCAGATGGATACAATTCAGTGATGAGTGCTGAAAACATCACTGCTGTGAAAAGACGACAATCTCAAAGGGCGCTTCCACCCTCGGACTGGCTAATGTTACTAGTTAGTGTGCATTATGGGATTTGAATGTTTCTCTGCACTGTAATTTCATAAGTTGATGGTTCAAAGAAGAGTTAAGTTTGAAGGTCAGTGGTCTTTTTAAAAACTCTTTTTTTTAATTTTAATTTTTATTTTTTTATTTTTTTTTGAGATGGAGTTTCGCTCTTGTTACCCAGGCTAGAGTGCAATGGCGCGATCTCGGCTCACCGCAACCTCCACCTCCTGGGTTCAGGCAATTCTCCTGCCTCAGCCTCCTTAGTAGCTGGGATTACAGACACACGCCACCATGCCCAGCTAATTTTTTTTGTATTTTTAGTAGAGACGGGGTTTCACCATGTTGACCAGGATGGTCTCGATCTCTTGACCTCGTGATCCACCCGCCTCGGCCTCCCAAAGTGCTGGGATTACAGGCTTGAGCCACCGTGCCCGGCCTTAAAAAACTCTTATTCCTTTGGCCAGGCATGGTGGCTCATGCCTGTAATCCCAGCACTTTGGGAGGTCAAAGCAGGAACGTCCTTTGAGGATAGGAGTTTGAGACCAGCCTGGACAACATCACAAGGCCTCATCTCTTAAATAAATAAATAAATAAATAAACAAAATAAAACAACACCGAAAATCCTTTTATTTCTCAAACGATTTCAAAGAAGTTCTGTGTATGTGGCCAGGGCCCATGTCCGTTTAAAGTAGGGCTGCTGGCTGCTGGCGAACTAGGAGAGGCCTCAGTCGCAGGAGCCAGGCAGCGTCCAGATGGCAGCCTTCTGCCACAGATGGGTTGGGCTGGGATGGGCATCAGGGCGGAAGACAGCTGACTCTTTTCTCAGCTACATTTGCGCATGCAGCCATTTAGATATGGAAATAATATGTAAATGGCTTTCATCTCAACTTAATATGCTGTTTGTGCCCAGCTGGTAAAATTTAATTTAATTTAATTATTTATTTATTTATTTTTGAGATGGAGTCTTGCTCTGTTGCCCAGGCTAGAGTGAGTGGTGTAATCTCAGCTCACTGAAACCTCCGCCTCCCAGTTTCAAGCAATTCTCCTGCCTCAGCCTCCCAAATAGCTGGGACTACAGACACGTACCACCACACCTGGCTGATTTTTATATTTTTAGTAAAGACAGGGTTTCACCATGTTGGCCAGGCTGGTCTTGAACTCCTGACCTCAGGTAATCCTCCCACCTCGGCCTCCCAAAGTACTGAGATTACATGCCTGGCCCCCAGTTGGTAAAATTTTAATAATTAGCTTACTAATTAGTTTAAGCACATATTCACAAGATATAGGCTCTACACCACAAAGTATAGCATGTTTTTTTGGTTCAGAGTTTTATTCACTACAAAATCCAGGTGATTCATTCTCAATTTGGGGAGTGGGAAGTACATTGCTCTGAGGCCTGACCATCAGAAATTTCCAGTAACAACACTACTTCTCATTTTCCTTCCCAGTGCTCGGCCTGGTTCTCCCCATGTGGGCCATAGCCCTGATTTCCTTTGGTGTCGCTCTCCTGTTCGCCTTTTTTGTGTGGCTCTTCGTGTGTCCGTGGATGCGGAGGAAAATAACAGGTATGGGGTTTTTGATTCTTCTGATTTACAGAAATGCTCCTGATTCCTGAAATCTCACATGTAACACGCCACAATCCTTCCTAACGGAGGAAACGGAAGTGTGGGCGATTCCAGAACGTACCGCATCCTCTGTCTCTCGGCTTCTGAGCGCTTTGTGGCTCGGACGTTTTCTTGATAACTTGTAACCCAGGTGGGCAGGAAGGTCCCAGTTGCCAGGAGTAACTGGAAGTTAACCGTGCAGTTCAGTTCTGCCAGCCTGTGGGAAAACATTAGCCTTCATGGAAATGCAAACTAACACCACAAGGAGGTTTTGTTTCTCACCCACAAGAATGGCTAAGAGTAAAAAGTTCTAGTAATTCCAAACGTGGGTGAAGAAGTGAAATAATTGGAACTCTGTTAGGTTTATGCTGAAATGTAAAATGATGCAACCACTTCGAAAGTTAGGTTTACAGTTTCTTTATAAAGTTGACCTTACACTTACCATGTGGGCCAGTAATTTCATTCCTAGCTATTTATCCAAAGACATGAAAACATGTGTTCATAAAAAGACTTGTGTACAAATCTTTTCATCATAATAGCCCAAACAGGCAAATGGGTAACCAAACTGAGTAAATGCATGCGCTGGACCACCACGCAGCAGTAGAGAATGAACTGCTGGAGACCTGACAGCTTAAGGCATCCCACAGGCGTGATACAGAGCAGAAGCCTGTGATCCAGAAGGGCACCTATCCTGCACTCTGGCATTTTTCATAATATTTCCATACATTTTCATTTAAAAGTTTTATGGATCTTTCCATTAAATTTAAGAATAGGGAAAATTCATCTGTAGCAACAGAAAGTGCTGATTGCCTAGAAAGGGTGGGGGTTGGAAAAGGCAGCTCGGGAACTTATCAGGGACATGAAATGTCTTTATTTTCATCAGCGAAGAGGCTTTAGGGTCTGACCACTTGCCACAGGTCATCACCTGTGTGCTTAAAATGCGTGCATTTTGTTATATGTATATATATGTATAACCTATAATAATAATTGTATCATTATAGTACCACAATAATGATATATGGTATAATACAATTTTTATACAAAAACTGTATAGTACTATCATAATTGTATTAATATATTATAGTAATTATAACATAAGTTACATGTAATGAAACAAAACAATAAAAATGAAACCAATTTTATTAAAAGGAACACAATTTTTAAAAAGAAGAAGAATATGGCTTAGGAAGTCAGCCAGGGCTGTTTTCCTATTCCCAGGAACATATCTGAATTCCAAGCCTTGAAGTCACATGCTTTTTACAGGGCTCTCAAAAAAACAGATATTTACATTTGGTCTCAGCGTGCACCATAGGGTCACGTTTTAGTATGGATGGATCTGGATTTTATGTTTTGAAGAAGACCAAAATACATGAGGAGACAAAGCATGCTCCTGAATTGGAAGACAGTATAGTGGAGATGCCAGTTCTTCTCAGATTCATCTCTAGACTTCAGACAATGTAAATAGAAATCCCAGCAGGATATTTTATAGATTTAGACAAGCCACTTTTAAAGTTCACATAGAACGTCAAAGGAACTAGATGAGCTGCAATAATTTTGGAAAACAAAAAGTTGGAGGATTTGTATTAACCTGACTTCAAGACTTTTTTTTAAAATTTTTTTATTTTGAGACAGAGCCTCGCTCTGTTGCCCAGGCTGGAGTGCAATGGCGCCATCTCAGCCCACTGCAACCTCCGCCTCCCAGGTTCAAGTGATTCTTGTGCCTCAGCCTCCCAAATAGCTGGGATTACAGGAGCGTGCCATCATGCCTGGCTAATTTTTATATATTTAGTAGAGGCGAGGTTTCACCATGTTAGCCAGGCTGGTCTCGAACTCCTGACCTCAGGTGATCCGCCCGCCTCTGCCTCCCAAAGTGCTGGGATCACAGGCGTGAGCCACCACACCCAGTTCAAGACTTCTTATGAAGGCACAAGGCAGTGTGAAATTAGGGAAGAGAGAGAGACACATAGATTAATGGAACAAGAATAGAATCTATAAATAGACCCACACTAATATAGCAAATGGATTTTTGATGAAGGTACAGAAACAGTTCAATGGAGAAAGGACAGTCTTTTCAACAAGTGGTTTTGGAACACTAGACATCCATATGCCAAAATAAGAACCTTCACCTAACCCTTACTTTAAAAATTAACTTACAGTGCATCATAAATCTAAATATAAAATTTAAAAACAATAAGATTTTTAGGAAAAAAATATAAGGGAAAACTTTTATGACCTTGGGTTGAGAAAAGTGTTTAGATATGATACCAAAAACATGAGCTATATAAGAAAAAGTTAGGCCAGGCACGGTGGCTCACACCCGTAATCCCAGAACTTTGAGAGGCTGAGGCGAGCGGATCACCTGAGGTTGGAATTTGAGACCAGCCTGACCAACATGGAGAAAGCTGTCTCTACCAAAGATACAAAATTAGTTGGGTGTGCTGATGCACGCCTGTAATCCCAGCTACTCGACAGGATGAAGCAGGAGAATCACTTGAACCCAGGAGGTGGAGGTTGCATTGAGCTGAGATCGTACCATTGCACTCCAGCCTGGGCAACAAGAGTGAAACACCATCTCAAAAAAAAAAAAGATCAAGTTGGTAAGTTGTACTTCATCAAAATTTGAAACTATTGCTCTGTGAGATGTGTTATGAACAGAATGGGAGAAAATGTTTGCAAATCCCATACCTGACAAAGGACTTATATTAAAAATATATAAAGAAATTTTAGAAAGGAAACAACTCAGTCAAAAAATGAGCGAAATAGGCCTGGCACAGTGGCTCACTGCAACCTCCACCTTAGAGGCCTATTGCAATAGGCCTGTAATCCCAGCACTTTGGGAGGCCAGGGCGAGCAAATCACGAGGTCAGGAGTTCAAGACCAGCCTGGGCAACATGGTGAAACCCCATCTCTACTAAAAATACAAAATTAGTCGGGTATGGTGGCGGGTGCCTGTAATCCCAGCTACTTGAGAGGCTGAGTCAGGAGAATCCCTTCAACCTGGGAGACAGGTTGCATGAACCGAGATCATGCCACTGCACTCCAGCCTGGGCAAAAAGAGTGAACTCCATCTCAAAAATAAAAATCTTTAAATAGACACTTCACCAAAGAAGATAGATGAATAGCAAATGAGTCCATGAAAAAGTGCTCAACATCACTAGTCGTCAGGAAGTGCAAATTCACATGACAGTGAGATACTGCCACCACCTACTTGAATGGCTTTTTTAAAATACTGACAGTAGATTGGGCGCGGTGGCTCACACCTATGATCCCAGCACTTTGGTAGGCCAAGGTGGGTGGATCACGAGGTCAAGAGATCAAGACCATCCTGGCCAAAATGGTGAAACCTCATCTCTAGTAAAAATTTAAAAATCAGCTGGGCGTGGTGGGGCATGCTTGTAGTTCCAGCTACTCGGGAGACTGAGGCAGGAGAATTGCTTGAACCTGGAAGGTGAAGGTTGCAGTGAGCCGAGATCGCTCCACTGCACTCCGGCCTGGGCAACAGAGCAAGACTCCATCTGAAAAATAAATAAAACATTTAAAAATTAAAAAAAAAATAGTAATAATAAATACTGACAGCACTAAATGCTGTCAGTATTTAGAAGAATGAAGAACAACTGGAACTCATACATTGTTGGTGGGAATGTCAGACAGAACAGGGAAACTGTTTGGCAGCTTCTTATATGGATAACACTTGCCATAAATATACTCTTAACCACTCATAGATATTTCCCTAGAAAAATGAAAACTTAAATTCACGCAAAAATCTGCACGTGAATGTTTATAGCACCTTTATTTCCAGTCACCCAAAACTGGAAATAATCTACATTATCCACAAATAAAGAAACTGTGGTGCCTTTGTACATTTGAATACTACTCAGCAATAAGAGGGAAGAAATTATCGATCCATGTAATGACGTGGATAAATTTCGAAGGCATTATGCTGAGTAGACTCCAGTCTCAAAAGATTGCATATTTTATGATTTTATTTATGTGACTTTATGAAAAAGGAAATTTTTCAGAAATTGAAATTTCTGATTCTGAGGTTAGTTTAAGCAAACAGAAGGCCAGTCCAGGTGGCTATAGATTTACAGAACATTAGCACTGGAAGGAACTGTGGTATTTGGATCTAGCCCTTTTTCGGTTGTTTTTGCATATGATAATTCAGGCCCTAAACTTCCATCTTTTCCTCAATTGCTGAATTTTCTAGCTAGAGTTTTCCAGGTAATTAATTGGACTTTTGACTTCTCTTTTCTTTACTTTTTTTGAGACAGAGTTTCTCTCCGTTGCCCAGGCTGGAGTGCAGTGGAGCAATCTCGGCTCACTGCAACCTCCGCCTCCCAGGTTCAAGTGATTCTCCTGCTTCAGCCTCCTGAGTAGCTGGGATTACAGGCGCCTGCCAGCATGCCTGGCTAATTTTTGTATTTTTAGTAGAGACGAGGTTTCACCATATTGGCCAGGCTGGTCTCAGACTCCTGACGTCATTATCCACCCACTTCGGCCTCACAAAGTGCTGGGATTACAGGTGTGAGCCACCGTGCCCAGCCTCGACTTTCTTTTCTCTATCTAGCTATAACTTATTTTTTTGGTTTCCAAAGTAAGTGCTAAAGCATAAAGATATATATTGACTCTTTAGTATTCATGCTTCAATAATAAGAACTCTCTTATAGAATGTTCCGTATGACTCTGTTTTCTTTAGGCAAATTACAAAAAGAAGGTGCTTTATCACGCGTATCTGATGAAAGTCTCAGTAAAGTTCAGGAAGCAGAATCCCCAGTATTTAAAGAGCTACCAGGTGCCAAGGCTAATGATGACAGCACCATCCCGCTCACCGGGGCGGCAGGAGAGACGTCAGGGGCCTTGGAAGGCACCTCCACGGGCAGCCACCCTCGGGCTGCATACGGTAAGATGTGCCTGGAGAGCTGGGGTTCTGTGGTGGCACGGAGATGTTCCTCCAGGGAGGACCAGCTGGGCCTGGCTATGGGCAGTCTGGTTTTAATGCACAAAAGCATCCCTTGGTTTTATGATTTGAGAAAACCCAGAGGCTAGGGAGGCCTCAGGAAACCATTCCACAGTCAGCAGAGCAATCTTAATCTGGTCCTGTGATTTCCTCCAAGAGCGGTTTATAATCTCACCAGAGGCGCGGGGGCCACGCACTGTATGTCTGTGCTGCACTCACTCAGTACACGTGCAGATCTCCATGCCCTAGGAGTCACCGAATTGCTGAACACTGGTTAACCCAGCTTACTATGGAAGTTGCAAAGAGGAAGCTAAATTTGTAACCAAGGTGGTCTCACCATTGAATCACAGAAACCAGAAACCTTAGAAAACGTCCAGACTGGCCAGGCACAGTGGCTCATGCTTGTAATTCCCAGCACTTTGGGAGGCCAAGGCAGGTGGATCACCTGAGGTCAGGAGTTTGAGACCAGCCTGACTAACATGGTGAAACCTGGTCTCTACTAAAAGTACAAAAATTAGCTGGGCATGGTGGCGGGCGCCTGTAATCCCTGTTACTCGGGAGGCTGAGGCAGGAGAATTGCTGGAACCTGGGAGGTGGAGGCTGCAGTGAGTCAAGATTGCGCCATTGCAACTCCAGCCTGGGCAACAGAGCAAGATTCCATCTCAAAAAAAAAAAAAGAAAAGAAAAGAAAAAAGAAAACATCCAGACCATTCTGTGTCCTTTAGACTCTTAATGTTTATGGACAGTGCCGGGGAGCACAGCTTTGCCCAAGCCTGCCCCGGTGGCTGCCACCTCTGCAAGGTGGGTTCTGGCACCTGCCTGCCACAGACACAGTCTCAGATGTGGCCCAGAGAAAGCAAATTTGTTTTGCCTGATTTATCTCAGATACTGCCTTTGACAGTATGACTGACCTTTTAAGATGCACCTAGAAAATTAGCCGGGATGATGGTGCACATCTGTATGTAGTCCCAGATGCTTGGAGGCTGAGGCAGGAGAATCACTTGAGCCCTGGAGTTGGAATGAGCTATGATTGCACCACTGCACTCCAGCCTGGGTGACATAGCTGAGATCCTGCCTCCAAAGACAAAACCAAAACAGAAGCACCTGGAATATCCACCTCACATGAAGTAGGTTTTGTCTTACCTGTGAAGTTTTTCTAAGATGAATTTCTTAGTGCCAAGTGCCATAGTAATTTCTGGAAGACACTTTTTAGGAGAAGTTAACATGTTTTCTGAAAATACCACATTATTAGTTTTGCCCTTCTGTTGTATGTTTCTACGTTTATTATTTTTTGAATGGTAACCATAGTACATGTCCTTTATGGCCAACTTAGAGAAGATAGTGTATGTTAATAAGTCATCCCCAGCCTTCCAGAGATAAGTGCCATGAAACAGTGGGGAGTGTTTCCTCACTTTATATTGGCAAGGCTGGAAAATGAGACCTTCTCTAACCCTTTTCAGGAAGGGCCCTGTCCATGACCCATGGCTCTGTGAAATCGCCCGTCTCCAACGGCACCTTCGGCTTCGACGGCCACACCAGGAGCGACGGTCACGTGTACCACACCGTGCACAAAGACTCGGGGCTTTACAAAGACCTGCTGCATAAAATCCACATCGACAGGGGCCCCGAGGAGAAGCCAGCCCAGGAGAGCAGCTACCGGCTGCTGCGCCGGAACAACAGCTACACGTGCTACACTGCGGCCATCTGCGGGCTGCCGGTGCACGCCACCTTCCGAGCCGCGGACTCGTCGGCCCCGGAGGACAGCGAGAAGTTGGTGGGCGACACCGTGTCCTACTCCAAAAAGAGGCTGCGCTACGACAGCTACTCGAGCTACTGCAACGCGGTGGCGGAGGCGGAGATCGAGGCGGAGGAGGGCGGCGTGGAGATGAAGCTGGCGTCGGAGCTGGCCGACCCTGACCAGCCGCGGGAGGACCCTGCGGAGGAGGAGAAGGAGGAGAAGGACGCGCCCGAGGTGCACCTACTGTTCCATTTCCTGCAGGTCCTCACCGCCTGTTTTGGGTCCTTTGCTCACGGCGGCAATGATGTGAGGTGGGTGCATTCATTTGTTCATTCATCAAGGGTCCCGGAGGCTCTGCCAGGCGCCAGCGCTGTGCGAGTGCCGGGATCCAGCAGTGAATGGCACCGATGGAAGCCCCTGCCTGGAGTAGGGCGCGCAGGCGGTGGACAGATCCATAAGTCAGCATTGCATACGGGACCGCGACAGCATTAGCAGGAAAGTAAGGTAGACACAGGGCAGGAGCTGCAGGGGTGACCGTGCGACCTGGGCTACCCAGGGAAGGGCTGGCCAATGACGGAGCTGCAGGGGTGGTCGCTTGGTGTCTGCAGGAAGGAAAATGGCAGGTGCAGGGGCTTGAGGCAGACACACAGCTCTGCCCTCCAGGACGAGCTAGGAGGTCGCGCGAGGGCCGAGCGGAGACCGCGCGTCTGCAGTTCGAGGATGCAGAGCGCGTGGCCAGTGGACAGAGGAAGGTCTCATCCCAAGAGGGAAGCTGTGGAGCTGTGAACTGGGGCCACGCAGGGTACGTTTGACAGGGCCACTGGCTTTTGGGCGATGGGCTGGACGTGGATGTGAGAGAAGAAGGAAAGGCTGATGCCGGACAGGAGCCATGGCGTCGGCAAAGGCAAGAGTGGAGCTGCCGCCTTTTAGGGATGACGCAGGCCCTGGACACGGCCAGTGCGCTATGCTGCTGTTCAGGCCGAGCAGGCAGCGGGCATGTGTGCCGGAGTTCAGGTCAGGCCAGACTGGGTGCAGAGCAGGTGACTTGGATGGAGGACTGCTAGGGCAAGCAGCGGGAGGCAGAGCACCCGGACTGAGGAAACAGCAAGAAAGTAGGTATGCCAAACCGGGACGCGAGGAGTACTTCCTAGGAGGTGATTTTATTTAAATTATTATTTTTTTTTATAACGAAGTCTCGCTCTGGTCCCCAGCCTGGAGTGCAGTGGTGAGATCTCGGCTCACTGCAACCTCCTTCTCCCAAGTTCAAGTGATTCTCCTGTCTCAGCCTCCCAAAGCAGCTGGGACTAGAGGAGTGTGCCACCATGCCTAGCTAATTTTTGTATTTTTAGTAGAGACAGGGTTTCCCATGTTGGCCAGGCTGGTCTGGAACTCCTGACCTCAGGTGATCCGCCTGCCTTCGGCCTCCCTAAGTGCTGGGATTACAGGCGTGAACCACCGCGCCTGGCCATCCTTCAGTAGCATCTTTAACCGCAGTGAGAAGGCTCCGCCCCACTCGTGGGCTGTAGTTCTCCCCACTGCATGGAGCAGCCGCTGGAGCTGCTGCCAGAGCCTGCAGATCACACCACATACAATGTCACAGACATCCTGCAAATAAGTGTGTAGGGACAGGGGCAGTTAACGACTCTCTAACCTTGACCCCACCCTCCCCACCCCATGCCCAGGCCCAGCATGTAGGAAGCAGGGCAGCCTCCTGGGGCCCGAGAGCCCCAAGTTTGGGTCTCTGCTGTCTTCTTACAGCTGTGTAGACAAGTCACTTGCTTTTCTGACGTCTGTTTCCCAATCTGTAAAATGGGGGGAAACAATTCCTAACCTCCCAGGCTTCCCCTGTGTACTGTAATGAGGATGGTGCTCCCAACTTGCTCGGTTTCTGTGCATTTCTGCTCGTGGTCAGCCCACTGATGTTTCAGGGGACCCTGCTGTTGTCATCTTCTGTTGCAAGCAGTGACTCCCCGTGGGCTGCGCACGCTGCCTCCCCACGTGCAGCTGCGTCTCTGCTCTTCATAAAAGAAGTCTCACTGCAGACGAGTGCATCTTTTATTCTGCTCAGCATCACATGGGCATTTCTGTGATATTTTATTTGGTATTTTCTTGGAGACAGCGTGCCCTGTCCTATTAGTAACTTTGTCTGCCCCCACGCTGTCCCACTTCCTCCTCCTCATCAAGCATTCTTTACAGAAGGCCTGGTACTGGCAGAGTGCTAGGAACTGGGTCCCTGTCCATTGGGAATTTAAACACAGGGAGATGAGAAAAACGTATCCATGGAAAAGTAACACAGTGTCACATTCACGCATTCAAACACACATGTGTGCTCACACAGGCACACTCACACACACGTACTCACACACAACAGTGTTTCAGCTCAAAGAAAGCAACTAGGCAGTGGCTGCTCGGGGTGATTGTAGAATTCCAAGCAGTTGCTTGCAGCATGGGGACTGTTATGGCTTTGGAGCAGGGAGGGCATCTGGTGAAAGCACCATTCTAGAAGTCATCTGCGTGAGAAGAGGCGTCCATGCATTCAGCACCAGGTTGAGCCCCGAGGCCTCAGCACTGAGCTGCCGTGGGCTATCCCACCCTCCCTCTAACACCCCTCTAAGCCAGGGGCGGGCATCTGTCAGAGATGGGATCTGACACTCAGGGTCACACAGGGAGACCGAAGCTGAATTGGAAGCCAGTTCCAGTGACTCAGTGACACCCGGTCTACACAGCTGGCTGCGGGAGGAAAAAAGAGCCAGGGAAGCTGTTAAGAGCACCTCGGGGTCTCATGGGCTCCGGGGGCCTGACAGACATGAGCAACGTAGGCACAGGGTGGGAGGGCCTGAAGGAGCCTGGGCTGTGCCCACTCTGCCACCTCAGAGGTGGGACCCTGGCCTCGGTTTCCTTATCAGTAAGACGGAAGCCACAGTGCCCGCTGTGCAGGGTGGCTGTGGGGATGGATGCTTAGCAAAATATTGCACCCCATAGTATGGGGCCTGACAGTCTGTCCAAAACTGGCAGCTCATGTTAGTAGTACCAGCAGCAGGGGGTGGCAGAGAAAATAGAAATTTTAGGAAAAAAGGAAGAAAAAAAGAACTTGGTTGTTGTGTCGTGAACTTGGTTGTTTAAAAAATTAATTTTGGCCAGGTGCAGTGGCTCACACCTATAATCCCAGCACTTTGAGAGGCCAAGGTGGGTGGATCATTTGAGGTCAGAGTTCAAGGTCAGCCTGGCCAACATGGTGAAACCCCACCTCTACTAAAATACAAAAATTAGGTGGGCGTGGTGGTGCGTGCCTGTAGTCCTAGCTACTCGGGAAGCTGAGGCAGGAGAATCACTTGAACTCCAGAGGTGGAGGTTGCAGTGATCTGAGATCTCGCCACTGCACTCCAGCCTGGGCGACAGAGCAAGACTTTTAAAAAAAAAAAAATTAATTGATTTAATAGGCTGGGCATGGTGGCTCACGCCTGTAATCTCAGCACTTTGGGAGGCCAAGGTAGATGGATCATCTAAGGTTGGGTGTTCAAGACCAGCCTGGACAGCATGGTGAAACCCCACCTCTACTAAAAATACAAAAATTAGCTGGGCCTGGTGGTGGGCGCCTGTGGTCCCAGTTACTCGGGAGGATGAGGCAGGAAAATCGCTTCAACCCAGGAGGCAGAGGTTGCAGTGAGCCGAGATTGCACCACTACACTCCAGCCTGGGTGACAGAGGGAGATTCTGTCCCAATATGATAATAATAACAACAAATTACACACCTATTAAGATGGTTACCATTTTTAAAAAAGTAACAAGTGTTGTCAAGGACAGAGAAATTGTTACCCTGTGCGCTGTTAGTGGGAATTAAATGGTGTAACCGCCTCCCCTATGACTCAGCATTCCTGCTTCTGGGTATACATCCAGGAGAATTGAAAACAGAGTCTCAAAGAGACATTTGTACCCCACGTTCAAAGCACCACCGTTTGCAACAGCCAAGAGGGGAGAGCAACCCAGATGGCCACTGACAGGTGAATGGAAACAAAACGTGCCTGTGCGTGCAGTGGAATATTATTCAGCCTTAAAAAAGAAGGAAGTCCTGTCACCTGCTGTAACATGGATGAACCTGGAGGACACAATGCTAAGTGAAATAAACCATCACAGAAAGAAAAATACTTTATGGTTCCCCTTCTATGAGTTGTCTGCAGCAGTCAAATTCATAGAACTAGAAAGTCGGATGGCGGCTGCCAGTAGCTGTGGGTAGGGGCCATGGGAACTTGTTTGAAGAGTGCAGCTTCACATTTGCAAGATGAACAAGTTCTGGAGATCTGTTTCACAACAATGTAAACATACTTAACACTGCTAAATTATAAATAAGAATGATTACAATGGTAAATTTTATGTTATGCTTTTTACCAAAATTTTTAAAAAAATCATTTTGATCATGACTATGTTGTATAGGTGAACCTCAAATGCACTAAGATGAGCTATGCTCAAGACAAAAGTCACCATGTACAGGAATACTTGGGAGACACTGCGGGTTCCGTTCCAGACCCCTACAATAAAACAAGTATCACAATACAGTGAGACACACAGTTTCTGGTGTCCCAGTGCATAGAAAAGTTATGTTTGTATGTTACCATACCGTAGTGTGTTAAATGCGCAAGAATATTATGTCTAAAAAGCAATGTACATATCTTAATTTGAAAATACTTTATTGCTAAAAATAATGCTAGCAACCCTCTGAACATTCAGTGAATCATAATCCTTTTGCTGATGGAGGGTCTGGCCTTGATGTTGATGGCTGCTGACTGATCAGGGTGGTGGTGGTTAAATGCTGGGGTGGCTGTCGCCATTTCTTAAATTAAGACAATAGTGAAATTTGCCACTCTTTTCAATTAACTCTTCCGTTTTCAATTAACTCTTCCTTTCACAAAAGATTTCTTCATAGTACACAATGCAGTTTGATAACATTTTACCTAATGTAGAATTTCTTTCAAAATTGGAGTCAATCCAGTCACACCCTGCCTCTGCTCTATCAACTGAGTTTATAGAATATTCTAAATCCTTTGTTGTCATCTCAACAATGTTCACAACATCTTCACCCGGAGTAGATTCCATCTCAAGGAGCTTTCTTTGCTCATCCATAAGAAGCACCTCCTCATCTGTTAAAGTTCTGTCATGAGATTGCAGTTTGGTCACATTGCCAGGCTCTACTTCTAGATCTCTTGCTATTTCCACCACATCTGCAGTGACTTCCATCATTAAAGTTTTGAACGCCTCAAAGTCATCCACGAGGGTTGGAATCAACTTCTTCCAAACTTCTGTTAATGTTGGTATTTCTACTTCCATGAATCACAGATGTTCTAATGGCATCTAGAATGGGGGATCCTTTCCAGAAGGTTTCAGTGGACTCAGACTCATCAGAGGAATCACTATCTATGGCAGCTACAGCCCTACAGAGCGTATTTCTTAAGTAATAAGACTTGAAAGTCAAATTACTCCTTGATCCATGGGCTGCAGAATGGATGCTGTGTTCACAGGCAGGAACACAACATTCATCTCCTTACACACCTCCATCAGAGCTCTCTGGTGACCAGGTACATTGTCAATGAGCAGTAATATTTTGAAATATTAATACTTTTTCAGAGCAGTAGGTCTCAACAGTGGGCTTAAAATATTCAGTAAACCATGTGTAAACAGACAGATTTACTTTGTTGTTCCATTTCTAGGGCATAGGCAGAGTAGATTTAGCGTCATTCCTAAGAGCAATAGGATTTCTGGAATGGTAAGTGAACATTGGCTTCAACTAAAGTTACCAGCTGCATTAGCCTCTGAAAAGAGAGTCAGCCTGTCTTTTGAAGCTTTGAAGCCAGACATTGCCTTCTCTCTGGCTCTAGAAGTCCCAGCTGGCATCATCTTCCAATAGAAGACTGTTTCTTCTATATTGGAAATCTGCTGTTAGTGTAGCCACCTTCATCAGTGATCTTAGCTGGATCTTCTGGAGAACTCACTGCAGCTTCTCCATCAGCACTTGCTGCTCACCTTGTACTTTTATGCTACAAAGATGGCTTCTTTCCTTCAACCTCCTGAACTGACCTCTGCTATCTTCCAGCCTTTCTTCTGCAGCTTCCTGAGTTCTCTCAGCCTTCACAGAATTGAAGAGAACTAGGGCCTTGCTCTGGATTAGGCTGTGGCTTAAGGGAATGTTGTGGCTGGTTTGATCTTCTATCCAGACCACTCAAACTTTCTCCATATCAGCAATATGGCTGTTTTGCTTTCTTATTATTCATGTGTTCATTGGAGTAGCACTTTTAATTTCCTTCAAGATGCTTTCCCTTGGCACTCACAACTTGGCTAACTGTTTGGCCCAAGGGGCCTAGCTTTTGGCCTGTCTCCGATTTTGACAAGCCTCACTAAGCTTAATCATTTCTAGCTTTTGATTTAAACTGAGAGACATGCAACTCTTCCTTTCAATTGAACACTTAGAGGCCACGGTAGGGTAATTTATTGGCTTAATTTCAATATTGCAATATCTCAGTAAATAGGGAGGTCGGAGGATATGGAGAGAGACGGGGGAGTGGCAGGTCAGTGGAGCAGGGAGAACACACAGCATCTATCAGTGAAGCTCGCCATCTCATATGGTAACAGTTCATGGTACCCCAAAACAATTATAATAGTAACATAAAAGATCACTGATCACAGATCACTACAACATATATGATAATAATGAAAAAGTTTGGAGTACTGTGAGAATTAGCAAAATGTGACAGAGACATGACGTGAGCACACACTGCTGGAAAATCGCGCCAGTGGACTTGCTTGATGTGGGGGTGCCACAAACCTCCAATTTGTAAAAAATACCATACCTGAAGGCTGGGCACAGTGGCTCACGCCTGCAATCGCAGCACTTTGGGAGGCCAAGGTGGCAGATCACAAGGTCAGGAGTT
The DNA here is from genome assembly GCF_009761245.1 of Sapajus apella. Classification (NCBI taxonomy): domain Eukaryota; kingdom Metazoa; phylum Chordata; class Mammalia; order Primates; family Cebidae; genus Sapajus; species Sapajus apella. The sequence goes on from NW_022436961.1 coordinate 1,614,538, forward strand.
CGAAACCAGCCTGGCCAATATAGTGAAAACCTGTCTCTACTAAAAATACAAAAATTAGCTGGACATGGTGGTGCACACCTGTAGTCCTCTTAACTACTCGGGAGGGAGGCTGAGGCAGGAGAATTGCTTGAACCCAGGAGGCGGAGGTTGTAGTGAGTTGAGATCATGCCACTGCACTCCAGCCTGGGTGGCAGAGCGAGACTCCATCTCCAAAAAAATAAAAAAAGAAATAAAGAAGGAAGAAACATCATATCTGTGGAGTGTGATAAAGTGAAGCACAGTAAAAGAAAGTCACCTGTATCGTGTATGGTGCCGCTTGCATGTGTAGTTAATCTTTTTTCTTTTTCTTTTTCTTTTTCCCAGTAATGCCATTGGTCCCCTGGTAGCCTTGTGGCTGATTTACAGACAAGGCGGGGTAATGCAAGAAGCAGCTACGCCCGTCTGGCTGCTGTTTTATGGAGGAGTTGGAATCTGCACAGGCCTCTGGGTCTGGGGGAGAAGAGTGATCCAGACCATGGGGAAGGACCTCACTCCCATCACGCCATCCAGGTAAGCCCGGGCCGGTAGACAGGCAGGGCAGGCTTGTCATCCAAGGCCTGGGTGGAGCTGCCCAGCTGTGTCTGAATGGCCAGCTCAACACTGGCAGTCAGTAGTGGGTCATGGAGGAGGGGACAGTGGGCAAGAATGGCCCTGACCCACCTTGCATGCCATTTCCCCTCCTCCTCCCTCCCTGTGTCCCAGCCTCTGACCACAGGGTCCCTGAGTGGGAAGCGTCCCTGAGAGGGAAGGGCAGAAAAGGAGGGATAACAGAGCGGAACAGGCAGGGAGGAGAGGAGAAGCCTACCCTCAGCCAGCTTGGGGGCCAGAGGCAGGTGGGCACGGAGGGCACAGACTGCGGCAGGCCCCGGAGCCAATCTTTCCTGAAAGTTCTCTGGCCATGCCAGCTCTCAGCGGCCACCCTGCTGGGGTTACCTTAGCTCTTGCTCTGCCAGACAGGGAGGTGTCCCCTGCCGTCGTGGGTAAGCTCTGGAGGCTTTAAATGTGGTCTCTCAACCACATAAGCCTTCAGCTGCATCAGGGGTTAAAGGAACTTCCAGAACTTTTAGAATACAACCAAAATTTGGAGCCATCTGTGATGGGAAATCTCTCTTTTTAAACCATATGGGAGGTTTCCTTTTCCTACAGGCTCGGGGGTTAAAGGAAGGGAACTAAGGGCAGCTGGGGTGTGGGGAGGACCAGAACCCAAACCCCATCACACAGCTCTGCTCTACATCTGCAGAGAAAGCTAAAATAGCTCAGGGAGCCTCCTATATACACACAGACTTTAAATTTCTAATTTTTGGTTCTCACTTGAAATTCATTTTAATAAAAGATAATTTAGAAGATTGGTTTGAAGAACAGTTAGTAATCCGAGAGAAATACACTCTTTTGTAATAAGTGCGCATTTTTAAAATGAGAGCATAGCTTTTCCTTTTCCGTTTTTGAAATGGCTATCTTACTGCACAGCAGGAATGTCTGGCCACGGGACTGCCGTGCGTGGGCTTTGAAAAGGTATCAGAAAGCCGGGCCGCTGGGGACAGTGGCAGGAAAGCACAGCCTTGGTGCCGATTGAGCAGCCCCTTGTTCTGTTAAAGTCGATCTTGCCCAGTCAGCAGTCGGCAGTCACCCCCCAGAATGTTCTGGCGAGCCTCTGGCGCCCGCGGGGTGTCAGGGAGGATGATAAAAGGGCGCCCGTGACATGTCTCATGCTCCCCCCGCAGTGGCTTCACGATCGAGCTGGCCTCCGCCTTCACCGTGGTGATCGCCTCCAACATCGGGCTCCCAGTCAGCACCACGCACTGCAAGGTAGGCCCCTGCCAGCCGGGAGCCCTTCCCCAAGCCGTTAGGGTGGGTCCAAAGCCACCGAGCGCACGCGAGGGAGGCGGTAGCGCTCTGAAGGTGGTGGTGCAAAGCGCGTCTCTCAGGTTCTCCGCCTGTGCCAGGACCTTGTGTTCCTCCATCTGCCCCTCCAACGTCCTCCTGTTGGCAGGACAACACCATCCCTCGTTCAGACCTGGCTTTTCCAAGGCAAAATGCCACGGCTGGCCTGCCTGGGACTGACCTGCTGCCCTCCTGGTTTCCACAGTGGAGTTTGATCGGCCTCCTATGTGCTCTGAGCATACCCATGGGCTCACTTGGGAGCCTGCCACTCAGTCCAGCCATTCAGGGGACTGGGGGTTGACACTGGAAATAGAAATTAACAAAAATCATTTCCGTGGAATTGTTTCTGGTTTTGTTCCTTAAATGATGTTCAAAGTGACTATATTGCCCTTATTTCCCCATGAGGGGTAATTGCTGATACTGACCACGGTGCCATGCTCTGAAACCTGGAGCTGGACAAGAGAGGGCTCCTGGTGGTGGTGAGGAAAGCTGGGCTCGGGGAGTTCCAGGGAGCGATCCACAGGCTGCCAGGGTGGGGAGGACCAGAACCCGGGTCTCATCACCCAACTCTGCCCAGTATCTACAGACAGATACTTCTAAAATAGCTCCGGTGAGCCTCTGTGTACAGACACACTCTCCAGTCTCAACTAAACAAAAGTTCCTTCCAGATGTTTCCTAGGTTCATTTATTTGCATCATTCGAGAAAAACTCATTGGCGTTTGCTGCGTAGGGGCAGAGCTCTAGGCAGCAGGAGGAATACATGAGCCCTCATGACAGCCACAGCCACCCACGTTTATATTTACTCACGATTTTAAGATTCCAGCCATAAGTTAAAAAAACAAAACAAAACAAAACAAAAAAAAACCTCCAAGCAAAGGCAGGCAGCTTCGTGCTTCAAACACCCAGGTCAGGTGGCCCTCACAAGAGCGTCTGGAATGCCCCAGCAGTGTGTTTCAAAGCTGGGGCTCTGTGCATGAAGAATCAGCCTCAGTGGAAAGAGGTTTTGTTTTTTTCCTTTTTTGCTATCATGTATGGAAACACTTCAGTTTCCACAAAGCGTCTGTATTCATATACCCCCACTTACTGATCATCAGGAAGTGCTGGGTACTGTGCTCAGCACCACATGCATGGTGCGCCGTTCCCTCTCCACAGCAAGTCTGTGGGGTTGGAACTGTCAACTCCCAGTCCACAAGTGAGGAGACTGGGTTCCCTCAGAGCTGGGCCGCTTCCCACGTGCACACAGCCACATGTGATAGATGGAGGATTCAGATATTTACCTCAGGTCACACCTCCTTATTCAGGTCCCCATTGGCACCATCATGGCGCCCAACCATGGCCAGGGTGGCTGAGGCAAGCACTCCACTGGCGCCGTGAACATGAGCCCCCTCAGTCTCCCCAAGAACCTTCTCCAGCTTCACACATGAGGTAACTGAAGCAGAGGAAAGTTAAGTAAAGTGCCTGAGGTTACAAAGCCAGGGAGCCGCCCAGATGAGGCACCCACGTGGGCGGCGTGGCCAGCGCCCTCCTCCCCGGCTCCACCTGGCAAGCATGGGGAAGGCAGGCAGGAAGAGGTGTGCCCGCTACCCATTCATTGTGAGTTTCCTAAAATGGGTTATTTAAAACTTACCAGAGAAGCACATATTCACTGAAATAAACAATACGAGACTATAGGGAATGAAAAGTGACATCTTCCCCGATCTCCATGTCAGTTCCATTTACTGGGTTATGTAGGAGCATAGAGGAGACGCATGTCACTAAATACATTCTTTCCAAGGACACGGGCTTGTGACTTTCATCATATGTCTTTTGGAATGCTTTTAAACAGATGTAATGCCATCTTTTTAATGATTAACCTACCCTTAAGCAAGACTGCTGAAGGCAGGCAGACTGTTCCACACCAGTTGAAAGAGCTTTTCTTTTTTTTTGAGATGGAGTCTTGCTCTGTCACCCAGGCTGGAGTGCAGTGGCATGGTCCTGGCTCACTGCAGCCTTTGCCTCCTGGGTTCAAGCAATTCTCCTGCCTAAGCATCCAGGGTAGCTGAGATTACAGGCACGTGCCACCGCACCCAGCTAATTTTTGTATTTTTAGTAGAGACGCAGTTTCATCATGTTGGCCAGGATGGTCTTAAACTCCTGACTTCAGGTGATCTGCTTGCCTCAGCCTCCCAAAGTGCTAGGATTACAGGCATGAGCCGCCGTGCTCGGCCTGAAAGAGCTTTTGAAAAACCAGCACAGGTTTGGTTTTTCCAGCTTGTATGAGTTAGCTTGTAGCTAACTGTATGAGCAGTCTAGTCCGTACGGATGTTTACTATATACAGTGTTGGAATGGACAATACTGATTTTGCTAATAACACTAAACTCTAGTAACACTAAACTATAGGAATAGATGAGAAGTATAAAATGCTTATTTAAAAAGCCAAACTCTTAAATTCTCTTGACGTGTGATTTCCCCAATACCGTATTGATATTTATAATAATGTGTAACTAAGAGATTTATATCCAGTTTTTACAGCGAATAGATGTAATGTTATCATTATCCTAAGATATCTGTACAAGCATGTGATAAGTTTTGTTTTTTTTGAGCTGGTGATGGGTAGTGTTAGGATAGCTTGTTGACACAAAAAGCAGGTCTCCCTCACATGGGCCTGCAGCGGGGTGCCATCTGTAATAGGTCACAACTTGGATTCTAGTCAGTTTGTCTGATATCACTGATCTTGCACTTCTGGATAAAGTCCAGAGCTATTCCCTGTGAGCACTAAGGACACAGTCTCAGCTCTCAGGAGCTTGCAGTGCAGTTGGAGAGCAGATGGCTCTCATCAGAGTCCAAATAATAGAAGTGCCGGGGAGAGTTCACAGTTGTCATTACCCGGAAATGCTTGCTCTCTCGTGTCACATATTTCCCCTGCACACAACAGTCCCCAAATGGCAAATGTGGGATGAACTATGAGAGCCGTGGGATGGCGTGAAGAATGGGGCCCTCTGTGAGTGAGGCCATGAATCTGGACACATTCAAAGGGTATTGATGTCCACATAGAGTCATAGTTGAATTGGATCAGTTTCAGGATAATTATCCTGTGTTTGCTTTTTAAGTTTCTTGCTTAGAGCCATCTAACAGAAGGTAGGGAAAAACTGGGGACTTGGCAAGAAATAAGATGAAAACTATTGTTTAAAATGAGTTTTTGAATTTATCTAGGTAGATGTTACTGATTTAGGTTTCCTTCTAAGTATAGATGGCTAAGTGCATAGAGATTTGTTTTGTTTGAGACAGAGTCTTGCTTTGTCTCCCAGGCTGGAGTGCAGTGACGCAATCTTCGCTCATTGCAACCTCTGTCTCCTGGGTTCAAGCAATTCTGCCTCAGCCTCCTGAGTAGGTGGGGTTATAGGTGTGCACCACCATGCTCTGCTAATTTTTGTATTTTTAGTAGAAATGGGGTTTTGCCATGCGAAATGGTGGCTCATGGCTGTAATCCCAGCACTTTGGGAGGCTGAGGTGGGTGGCTCACCTGAGGTCAGGAGTTCGAGACCAGCCTGACCAATATGGTGAAAGCTCGTCTCTACTGAAAATACAAAAATTAGCCTGGTGTGGTGGTGTGTGCCTGTAGTCCCAGCTACTCAGGAGACTGAGACAGGAGAATTGCTTGAACCTGGGAGGCAGAGGTTGCAGTGAGCCAAGATCATGCCATTGCACTCCAGCATGGGCGACAGAGCAAGACTCTGTCAAAAAAAAGAAAAAGAAAAGGTATGTGGTAGTATGAAGAATTTGAACAGTTATTTAGAGCATCATAATTAATAAGTATGTACAAGTTTTTACCCTACTGATCATATGTCTTCCCGTCAAGCATCCTGAAACATTTATAAATCCAAAAATCAGAAGACCATGGTAAAAATCCTGTAAAACTTTAAAAGCAGGCCTGGTGTGGTGGCTTACCCCTGTAATCCCGGCATTTCCGGAGGCTGAGGTGGGAGGATTGACCCCAGAGGTATGAAACCAGCCTGGTCGACATCTTGACCCTGTCTGTATTTTCTAAAAATTAAAATTAAACAAAAAATTTAAACATAGAAGTTTTGCTAACCATGATCTCTAATTAAAATAAAATCAAACTAGAAATTAATTATATATTGAAATAAGAATGTATCCCAGTGGAGACTTTTTAATGCTTTTTTAAGGTAACAATTGAATTAAGGAGTTTAAAAAAATACAATGATAGCTTTCTTAAAAAATAATAACCAAATGTGCGTGTCTGTGAGTGGATACAAATAGCAAAACCTGTGGCAACCAAAGCTATGCTAAGATGAAAATTCATATATATATATTTTTGGGGAGACAGAGTTTTGCTCTTGACACCCAGGCTAGAGTGCAGTGGTGCGATCTCAGCTCACTGCAACCTCTGCCTCCCGGGTTCAAGTGAGTCTCCTGCCTCAGCCTCCTAAGTAGCTGGAATTACAGGCCACCACCACGCCCAGCTAAATTTTGTATGTTTGGTAGAAATGGGGTTTCACTATGTTGGCCAGGTTGGTCTCAAACCCCAGACCTCGGGTGATCCACCTGCCTCAGCCTCCCAAAATGCTGGGATTACAGGCATAAGCCACCATGCCCAACTGAAAATTCATATATTTAAATGGTTTAATTGATAAAAGAGAAAATAAAATAACCAAGTATTAAAATTAGGATTTTGTAAAAAGTCCAGGACAATAAAAACTGAGAAAACAGCTTGTAAGAAATATAAAAGCAAAATGAATTAAAAACAAAATAAGAAGAGGAGAGGACAGCAGCTACTAATAAAATATCAGATCACATCAAGGAAAAGAGGGAGGGAATTAAGTTGGGAAGGAGGAAGACATTGTAACAACAGATAGAGAAGAAAACTGTGGGGCTGGGCGCGGTGGCTCAAGCCTGTAATCCCAGCACTTTGGGAGGCCGAGGCGGGTGGATCATGAGGTCAAGAGATCGAGACCAACCTGGTCAACATGGTGAAACCCCGTCTCTACTAAAAACACAAAAAATTAGCTGGGCATTGTGATGCGTGCCTGTAATCCCAGCTACTCAGGAGGCTGAGGCAGGAGAATTGCTTGAACCCAGGAGGCGGAGGTTGCATGAACTGAGATCACGCCATTGCACTCCAGCCTGGGTAACAAGAGTGAAACTCCGTCTCAAAAAAAAAAAGAAAAAGAAAATTGTTTCCATTGGTAAAGAAACCACACAGCTGTTTGCTAAGAATTTGAAAACCCCTGTGAATTATTTTCTGTAACAGCATATGTGGCAAAGAAATACTGACCTGAGAAGTAGAAAAAAATCTGACCCAGAACAATAGGGTGAAATTAAGGGAGTTCCCCAAAAACGATTGTTCTCACCTAAAAAAGCAAAAAGGTGCTAGGGGTGGGGCGGGGGAAGACACTGCTGACTAGATAAATTCATTAGGATCTTTTCGATTTAAACAAACAAAAAGCAGCTCCTACACAATATAAACTATCCCACAACATAGGAGGAAAAAACAAAACTAGAAAACCTCTCCCATTTGTGCTATAGCTTACACTGAATAATCCTAATAACAAACCTAATTTAAAATATTACAAACAATGAAATCTATGTTTACCTATGAATATTAATTGTAAAAATCTTCAAGCAAGATGCTGATAAATGGCATCAACAATATTTGGCCAGGCACGGTGGCTCATGCCTGTAATTCCAGCCCTTTGGGAGGCTGAGGTGGACAGATCACCTGAGCTCAGGTGTTCAAGACCAGTCTGGCCAACCTGGCGAAACTCTGTCTCTACTAAAAATACAAAAATTATCCGGGCGTGGTGGCAGATGCCTGTAATCCCAGCTACTAGGGAGGCTGAGGCAGGAGAATCGCTTGAACCGTGGAGGAGGAGGTTGCAGTGAGCTGAGATTGCGCCACTGTACTCCAGCACTTTGTGAGGCTGAGGAGGGTGGATCGCTTGAGGTGAGGAGTTTGAGACCACCCTGGCCAACATGGTGAAACCCTTTCTCTACTAAAAATATGAAAATTAGCCAAGGGTGGTGGCATGCGCCTGTAATCCCTACTCGGGAGGCTGAGGCCAGAGAATCACTTGAACCTGGGAGATGGAGGATGCACGATCTCTCACTTGAGCTGAGATCGTGCCACTGCGCTCTAGCCTGGGCAACACAGCAAGACTCTGTCTTGGGGGAAAAAAAAGAACTGTGTAAAGAGCTATATGCTGAAGAATCCCCAAACAATTCTACCTAAAATCTAAGCCATTTTAAAAGCTGTAACAAATGTAGGGGACCGGGTAATGCCGTACTAGAGCTTGTTTCTGAGATTAGCCTGTGTACATTGGTTGAGTGTAGACTTTGTGACTCACCTGTTTTTACTTTGCAATGTCTGTGCTCCCACAGGTGGGTTCGGTGGTGGCAGTGGGCTGGATCCGCTCCCGCAAGGCTGTGGACTGGCGCCTCTTTCGGAACATCTTCGTGGCCTGGTTCGTGACTGTCCCCGTGGCCGGGCTGTTCAGTGCTGCTGTCATGGCTCTTCTCATGTATGGGATCCTTCCATATGTGTGATTTGTCTTCTTCCAGCTGCAAACAGCTAAAGGATGGTCTGGTGTGGGCGTGTGGGAGACGCGTGACCTCGTGCCATGCACACACACATCCTGGCCGTGCATGGCTCTCTCATGACCAGCTCTCCACCTCCCTTCGGGGAGGCTCCATCCCACACCATTCACCCAGGCTGCGGAGACTCACCTTCCCAAGCTAACTTAACTACTGTACATAATAATATGTATTAAACTGGTATCGTGGTGATATAATGTGGTGCAGTTACTTATATATTAAATATCTATTGTATCCATAGAATAGGTAGTGTTATTTCAAACATATTCAAGATGGGAGTGGAGATCATTGCCTAGAAGTCAATATTCAATAAATCTTGTACATAGCTATTTCAATAGCAAATGTTAAGCCTTTAAAAGGAAAGCGTAGATTGGAAAATAATTTTTTTCCAAATGATGTTTTTCCCTTCTAATATACTGTAAGGTAACGAGCTTCAGGACAGGTGACACGACCCATCAGAGGCCACATGCTGTGGGATGACAGCAGGACGGGAGGTCACAAGTGCTTTCACTGAAGATTTGTTCATATACTGTGTATTGATTCTTGTGTAATATATCATCATTGCTTTTGTAAATACGTAAAACTGTAATTTTTTAATGGTGTGCTTCCCTTATACTTTTTTGATCAGAGAATTTTGGAAAGTACCAAAGAAGCAGGGGAATCGTTGGCCAGTGTTACATTTTCATGTTGTCTGTCTCCCCCTCACTGATCATACCCACCCCGGAGCACGTGTGGCGGCGGCACCGTCACCCAGCATGCGCCACACCGTGGCTCCCACCAGCAGTGCCGCCGCCGCCGCCACCACACACCAGATCCTGCCCACCCTGCAGTGGCCTTTCCTTGTCATCAGAGTAGAGAATGCACAGGTGTCAGTGAGGGCGTGCGGCCGAGCACTACATGTCAAGTCCGGTGTCAGTTTCCATCCTAGTTCTCCTTGCAACCCGAAGAATGGATGCTTGTCTCAAGTGTCAGTGCAAAGGAGGCTTTTTCTGTGCTTTGACATTCAGGGACAGGAGGGAGGGGGAATGCTGAACACTGATGGAGTATTTATCTGAGGCCCACGCAAAGCTGGACACCAGGCTCTACTCTAGCCCATTGGAGTCTCTTCTTTTTTGATAGCGGGAGGGAGGAGGTGCGACTAATGTTGGAGCCTGAAACTATGGAAATGCTGCTAAAATTTTTATATTGACAAACATTTTCTTGGTACTTCATTGTGATTTTTCATTAATCAACCATATTAAATTTATAATAAAAAATGCCCCTCAGAAGTTTGCCTCTGAAGCATTTTTCTCAATATTGCTATTTTTTTCTTTCAGAGTTTCCGCAAAAAACAGAAGCTATATAATTTGGTCATTGTATCCTTTGTTGGTTTCCCTTATTTGACTACTGTTATGGGTTTGTACAGAAAACACACGTGAGGAGGAAACAGATGCACAGCGTCCCCACCCCACACTCAGAAACCCACAGTCTTGGGAGGCCGAGGTGGGTAGATCGCAAGGTCAAGAGATCAAGACCATCCTGGTCAACATGGTGAAACTTTGTCTCTACTAAAAGTACAAAAAAAAAATTAGCTGGGCATGGTGGCACGCACCTGTAATCCCAGCTACTCAGGAGGCTGAGGCAGGAGGATTGCTTGAACCCAGGAGGCGGAGGTTGTGGTGAGCCGAGATTGCGCCATTGCACTCCAGCCTGGGTAACAAGACCAAAACTCCATCTCAAAAAAAAAAAAAAAAAAGAAACCTGCAGTCAGCAGCTTATGGAGTAGTGGGTTGCCATGTTCTGGGCTGAGGACTGAGCGGGGAAGTGCAGGTCTTATCCTTTGCTCAAGCATCCAAAAACACCCCGACTTGCAGCTTCTGGAGGCCCCAAGGGAAACCCCTTAATCCTCTGCAGCGGCCACGCCTCAACCTCTTACTCCCTTATGAGCTGGGAAGGTGCTGGATGAGGCAAAGTGGCAGGTGCAAAAAATGCATCTCCACTAAGAGCGCTGCCCTTTCTGGTGTTTAAATGGCACCTTAAGCCCTCCAGTGCTTCACTTCAAGAAAAGATCGATTTTCCTCCCAAATCTATGTAAGTAACAGCACAACACAATGCAGGTGAACCTTGTGCAGCCCAGTCTGCGGGATTCAGGCAGCGATGCGCTCGCCACCCCTGTCCTGGGAGGAGGACTGCCACCTGGGAGCCCCGCCCGGCCCCTCAGGCAGGACATTTCCAGGGTGAGAGGGGAACAGGCCACACTCACCACGTTGAGCACTCGCGTGACTGAGCACAGGCACCCAGTCCGCCTGGCCAGCCGATCCCCCACAAGGGGAGTCATGCAAGCTGGGACCCCTGACCCTGAAAGGAGGCCCCTGTGGGTGGCTGAGGGTGCTGCAAGCCACAGGCAGGGAAGCAGAGTGCCCGGGAGCCAAGCGAGGTGGTGGGAGGGTTTGGTTTGCTGAGGCTGAGCATGGAGCATCTATCTCCAAGCCAGAGGGAATGCTGGCAGGGGCTCCCAGTCTTGGGCCACCAGCCCACAGTTCTATCCAGAGAATCTTGCCTGAGTTCACCGGCCTCTTCCTCTAATAATGCAGAGTCCTCAGACAGAGGGGACCCGGCCTGCTGCCATGCGATTCTGTTCACGAGATCCCTTTATTCCACCTGAGAGAACTGTCAGGGAGGCCTGGAGACTCCTCCCTTTCCTGCTGTCTGGGCTCCTCTGAGGGGGCAAAGTCTGGATGCTGTCAGAGGAGTTTGAGCGTGCTCAAGCAATTCCTACGCCTCAGCCTCCCGAGTAGCTGGGATTACAGGCACCCGCCACCACGCCCAGCTAATTTTTTTGGATTTTAGTAGAGATGGGGTTTTACCATTTTGCCCAGGGTGGTCTCAAACTCCTGAGCTCAGGTTATTTGCCTGCCTCAGCCTCCCAAAGTGCTGGGATTACAGGTGTTAGCCACTGCTCCTGGCCGTTAATAAACTTTTGAGCAAATATCTAAACACAACAGATTCATTTTCAGCAAGATAATTTTTAAGCTCTCCCCACCTTCCCTCCTTAAAAGAAGCTGAATTTGAATTCTGAAGCAGTAGTGATCCCAAGCTGCAGAATAAAAAATTTAAATCAGCATCGTTAGGATGACAAGTAAAGACCTCTGGCCTCTGGGTTTATCTGATGACAAAACGAGGGAAAAGGGCCTCTGAGGAGCTCTCGCAGTGTTTTGAGGCGTCCTGGGCGAGGCTGTTGCTGGACTGCGCTCACCCATGGGAGACCATGCTTGCTGGTGCCTTTCAGGCTTCTGGAGTCTGGCAGGACCGGGCTCAGAGTTCAGCTCCTGCTTCACTGACCCTGGGCCACTTCCATCGATCCTATTAGAGCCAGTTTTCCTGTGTTCAAAATGGGCAAAGGGACCCTCTCCCAGGAGTGTGAGGATCGGGGCATCGGCATGAAAAAGGGATCACCCCAGGGCCTGGCCCCAAACAGGGGCTCCCCAAGCAAGCATTTGTCCCTCTCTTGTGGGTGCATGCTTTATTTTTATGGGTGATTCCCCTCAGGAGGATGGCTCTCAGGAGAGCATTAATGGGATGATGAGCAAAGGGAATAGAAAACAGACCAGTTAGTTGAACAAAACCACGAGAGAAAAGGATGCTAGTGAATGAGTTCTCCGCATGCTTGATGGGGGACCAGGAGGCCTGGAGAGTGTGGTCACATACGCGAGCAGTGAGCTCTGCTCTTGGATTAACTGTCACCCTCTTTAATATTTTTATCCTTTATTGTGTTGAAAAAAACAATAGGCCAGCTGCAGAAGCTCATGCCTGTGACCCCAGAATTTTGGGAGGCCTAGGTGGGCAGATCACTCGAGGTCAGAAGTTCAAGACCAGCCTGAACAACATGGTAAAACCCTGTCTCTACTAAAAATACAAAAAAATTAGCCGGATGTGGTGGTGTGCACCTGTAGTTCCAGCTACTGGGGAGGTTGAGGCAGGAGAACCACTTGAAACAGGGAAGCAGAGATTGCAGTAAACCAAGGTCGAACCATTGGACTCCAGCCTAGGTAACAAGAGTAAAAAACAAAAACCCAAAACAATAAAAGCATGACTCATATTATGAAAAAAAAAAAAGTCACCTATATCCCGCCATCCCGCCACCACCCTTCTGAAACATTTTCATTTCCCTTTTTTTTTTTTTTTGAGACCCAGTTTCTCTCTGGTTGCTCAGGCTAGAGTGCAATGGCGCCATCTCGGCTCACGCAACCTTCGCCTCCCGGGTTCAAGTGATTCTCCTACCTCAGCGTCCCGAGTAGCTGGGATTACAGGCGTGTGCCACCACGCTCGGCTAATTTTTTGTACTTTTAGTAGAGACGGGGTTTCTCCATGTTGGTCAGGCTGGTTTCAAACTCCCGACCTCAGGTGATCCACCCGTCTCAGCCTCCCAAAGTGCTGGGACTACAGGTGTGAGCCACCACGCCCGGCCTGCATTTCCCTTATTTCGATGGATCTTTGAAACACGTGGAGCTGGCTGGCCACGGCAGGCACGAAAGCCCAGAATGAGAAAATGTTTCGGGGCCAACCCATCCGGGGCCAGGGCAGGCCCCAGGCTTCCTGACCTTATCTGGAGTCTTCCAGTTCAGCAGCGGCCAGGCCGGTCCACAGCTGTGGTCTCCATAAGAGGGGCTGTGGGTAGGCCGGTGAGGAAGTTCCAGGAAGGAGAGCTGTGAGAGGTGATTAGGAGCTTGGAAAGGAAGCCCAGGAAGAGAGGGTGAGGGCTCATTCCGCCTGTTTCTATAAAGGACACACGAGAACTCAATACGATTTTACATGAGGAGTTTCAGACGCAGCGAGGTTGACCATCTGCTCTCCGTGTGGCTAGAACAAAACCTACTTACACAGCAAATTGGATTTTGGCCGGAGTAAGATGGAGAATTTCCTTGCTTTTCCCAACACTTGCCATTTAGAGGTTAAACCAGACCCTGAATTTAGAGACTACAATGAGTGGTGGGGAGTGGGGCAAGGAGGTCAAAGAGGGGCTTAAAGAGCTCCAGGCAGAGCACGGCCAGGAAGCTGTGGGCATCTGTTCGGCAGCAGTAACAGCGGCACCTGGTGGGGTCGAGTTTAATTGCAACTCCACTACCCCATTCCCAGGCCTGGACGCCCTCCCCAGGTAGACCGCCAGATCCCGGGGAGGAGCCGGGCCGACCGTGCCTACACAGCGCGGGAATGCTGTGCCCAGTCCTTAACGTTTCCTTCCACGTGACTGGACCCCATTTGGGATCCACTTTTGCTTCCTACACCCTTTAATCCTCTCCGCCAGAGAAAGGAGTGTATTTGATAAGTACGTTGGGGAAGAAGGAAATGGGCTGTTGGAGTCAGCCCCCCTCAGAGCACAGGCGCGCCCCCAATACCCCCAACCCCCGCCGTCTCCTCCAAGCCAGCCAACCTTGGCGGGAGGGAAGGCCTGCCCGGCCCGACACTGCCGGTGACTCACTCTAAGCCACAGCCTCACCAGGCCTTTCTCAGTAGGAAAGGCCCCATTCATGGAGGTCTATCCAATCACACCCTAATTTACATTTTTTTTGTTTTGTTGTTTTTTAAGAAATAGGGGTGTCTTTAGCCCAGGCTGGTCTCGAACGCCTAGGCTTAAGGGCTCCTCCGGTCTCGGCCTCTTAAAGTTTTAGTATTCCCGGCGTGAGCCACCACGCAGCCACAATTTGTTCAAAGCTTGGCGGGGCCGGCAGCACGAAGAAGGGGGCGCGGGGTCTGAAAACACTCCTCGCGCTAACACACACGCCTGCACCCAGAAACGGGCTGTGGGTTACAAGGGAGGTAGCACCTGAGCGCCAGCACTGGTGCGGTGGGCAAAGGAAAAGGGGCTCTGCTTCTCAAGGGCAGTCCAGGAAGCTGCATGCGAAAGGCCGGGCTTGGCGTGGGGACCCCATGTGTTTACAGAGAACGCTCAGGGCGCCGCTCAGCTCCAGCCCTTTCGGGCGCTAGAAGCTGGGGCTCAGAAAGGTAACAGCGAGCCTCGGAGGACAGGCACAGGAAGCCAGACGGAACCGCAGGACAGCACCATCCTCCTCTGTCCCTCGAGCAAACCTTCGGCATAGGACAACGGTCAGCGAAGCACCGCTACAACATCCCAGTCACTTGCTGGGTAATTCGTATGTAAAATAGGATGCGTTCACTTAACATTTGGCTCACGCCTGTAATCCCAACACTTTGGGAGGCCAAGGCGGGTGAATCATCTGAGGTCAGGAGTTCGAGACCAGCCTGGCCAACATGGTGAAACCCCGTCTCTATTAAAAATACAAAAATTAGCCAGATGTGGTGGGGCATGCCTGTAATCCCAGCTACTGGGGAGATTGAGACAGGAGAATCACTTGAACCTGGGAGGCAGAGGTTGCAGTGAGCCAAGATCACACCACTGCACTCCAGCTTGGGTGACAGAGGGAGACTCCTCCTCAAAAAACAAAAGAGAAAAACCCCATGCTTGTTAGTCTCTTACCACAAGCAACACCCGTCCTCCTGTGTCACTCTTCATGGGGGGAGCCTCCCTAAGCGTGGAAGCCGGGACTTCTAACCTGGCCCAGAACCAGCTCCACATGGGACGCTGGCCTCCCTTGCAGCAGTTGGGACTCCACCTGCTCCAAACCACCAGTCCTAAGAGCTTTAGCCTAGTTACAGAAATAATTCGAAACTTGCTTTAGAAACCTGGAAAAGTACACAGTAAATAAGGATATTTATAATTCCACCTTCCTGAGATAATGAATATTAACATTTTGGAGCACTTTCTCCTATATTTGCATTCACATTTTAAAAAATAAAATATTAATACAAACCTAGAGGGATATCCTTTTCGTCCACTTCAGGCCATCAATACAAGTAACTTTGCCCAAGAAACAATGAGGCCTCGGGGTTTCCCTGCTGCCCCTTCCTGTCTAAGTCTCACTCTTGTCACCCAGGCTGGAGTGCAATGGCAGATCTTGGCTCACTGCAACCTCCACTTCCCAGGTTCAAGTGATTCTCCTGCCTCTGCTTCCTGAGTAACTGGGATTACAGGCACCCGCCACCATGCCCCGCTAATTTTTGTATTTTTAGTAGAGATGGGATTTCACCATGTTGACCAGGCTTGTCTCGAATTCCTAACCTCAGGTGATCCGCTCACCTCTGCCTCCCAAAGTACTGGGATTACAGCCATGAGCCACTGCGCCTGGCCAAGATATCCATTTTAACATTTTGTTTATATAAAGAGATATTTACGTAATCTTTAACGACACTGAAACATATCTTAAAGGACATATCAAACTGTCAGTGGCAAAAGAAACAGGAATGAGAATTTTCAATTTACTTCTAAATTGAATTTGTTTATAAACAAATTCAAACAGCAAACTGTTTTAAAAAAAGAGATTCAGGGAAAACCCACTCAGGAGCCCCTCTCTCCAGGAGAGACCTTTTCTTTCCTCTTTTCTCTTGCCTATTCAACCTCCACTCTTAAACTCATGTTTTGTGTGTCCACATCCTCAATTTCCTTGGCCTAAGACAAGGAACCTCGGGTATTTACTCCAGACCACAACACGGGTTCATTTAGGGGCCCCGTCCAGAATTGGAAAGTACATTCATCGGAAAGAATGTTGCTGCAGATGGAGCCATGCATGGACACACCTCTTTTCCGAGGACCCTTCAGTCAACCCCAGGAGGAGCCTTAAATGCTGTGCCCCACGACTTGCCTCTTCAGCAGGAAGTAGCCAGAAAGACTCATGTCCCAACACCCCCTAACATCAGCTAGAATTACCACTCCTTATAGGGGAAATGATACCAGAGCCTTATTTAGGCAGATAGTGAGGGTAAGAGAGTCCTTGGTAAGGTTTCCTTTTAATAAAAAGCAGCCCCCAAATCATTTCTAACAAAAAGCAGCTTGAGCGGGGCGCGGTGACTCAAGCCTGTAATCCCAGCACTTTGGGAGGCCGAGGCGGGTGGATCACGAGGTCAAGAGATTGAGACCATCCTGGTCAACATAGTGAAACCCCGTCTCTACTAAAAATACAAAAAATCAGCTGGGCATGGTGGCGCGTGCCTGTAATCCCAGCGACTCAGGAGGCTGAGGCAGGAGAATTGCCTGAACCCAGAAGGCGGAGGTTGCGGTGAGCCGAGATCGCGCCATTGCACTCCAGCCTGGGCAACAAGAGCGAAACTCCGTCTCAAAAAAAAAAAAAAAGAAAACTCAAGCTGCAAGCATAGATAAGCAAGCTGGTGGCTTGCACAGGTGAATGCTGGCAGCTGGGCCGATAGGAAAAGACTACCTGGGGGCCACGCATGTTCAACATGGAGGCTCCCTCTTCCTGTCACATGTGCAGTAAAAAGGCAGGCAACATGGTACCAGCCAGGTAGAGACCCCATCAGCATAATAAAAGATTAGGGTGGGATGGCCAGCTTCTTCATGCAAACAGCACCTGGTCCCATCAATCTCTCAGGCCCCATGTAAATCAGACACCACCTCCTCAGGCTAGCCTATACACCCCGTGTGTTTCATCATGAAACCAGAAGACCCACTCAGGAGCCCCCTAGCTCTCTGCAAAAAAGAGAGCTTTTCTCTCACCTATTAAACCTCTGCTCTTATACTCAGGAAAAAAAACCAAACTTTCAAAAGGAGTTCTACTTTTAGGAAGATGATTTACCAGTGAGTCTGAGATATTATAGTGTTTTATTCTCTAAACTGGTACTTAATTCCTTGGTTATCATTTTTCTATTCTAGTAATCAAAATCATGTTTCTGAAGCCCAGGAGGAGCCCTGGAAGTGTCCACCCAACTCTGGCCTCCTCCCACCGTCTCTCCTCCCATGCTTCCCCAAATGCACTCTTCCCTCGACCATCTTTCCACGTGCTCACACCCATCATTTCTCAGCAGCTGCACAGAACTCCCAGGGCAACGCAACCTATCACACCATAAGCACAACAGTGTGCCACTCTCCAGCACAACCACACTCACTGCTTCCTCCCTCAGTCTGCCCATGAGAGCAAGAGAGGAGCAGGGGTCAGCAAACTGAAAGGGACAGGCAGCAGCCCCAATCATTTAGATACAAATCTCACCTGTAAAAGTGCTCCTTTAAACAAATCATATCAGGCTGGGTGTGGTGGCTCATCCCTGTAATGCCAGCACTTTGAGAGGCCGAGGCAGGTGGATCACGAGGTCAGGATATCGAGACCATCCTGGCCAACATGGTAAAACCCTGTCTCTACTAAAAATACAAAAATTAGCCAGGCATGGTGGCATGCACCTATA
Source organism: Sapajus apella (assembly GCF_009761245.1). NCBI lineage: Eukaryota > Metazoa > Chordata > Mammalia > Primates > Cebidae > Sapajus > Sapajus apella. The sequence continues at coordinate 1,632,299 of NW_022436961.1, forward strand.
ATCCCAGCTACTCAGGAGGCTGAGGCAGGAGAATCGCTTGAACTCAGGAGGTGGAGGTTGCAGTGAGCCAAGAGCGTGGCAATGCAATCCAACCTGGGCGACAGAGTGAGACTCCATCTCAAACAAACCAGAACAAAATCACATCAAAGGTAAGAAAACCACCAGCAAGTCAGAGGAGCAGTTATGTTCCAAATGTGATGGGTTTATTTTATTTTACTCTAATGCAAAACCAAAGATTGCACTATAGCACAGAGACCAGTATATTACAAGGTCATGAAAAAATGGTGTGGGACATGCAGGACGTGATGTACAAACTGGAGGGTCAGAGCATCTCCTCTAACATGACACTACGCTGTCACTGAGGAACACATTTAGTAACACTGCAGAACTGAACTGAAACGTGGCACAAACATGACAACTTCCAGGCATGCCTTCAAGAGCCTCCCTCAGGATGGACTCACAATCCCTAGACTTCAGTGTGGGGAGGATTACAATTCTTTGGAAGAATAAAAAGTTCACACTTTTGAAATTTCACAGAAGAATTTTAAGGCCAAAACATAGTGGGTTTTCTCTTCACTTCCAGGGACAAATCTGATGCTTTCTTCAAACCACATTAAGCTTCCAGTTCAAATCCCAAGCCAACCTTGTGACCTCCTGCACTGAAGTTCTTTCCATCAATTAAAGCTGATAAGGTCAATTTGACTCCTAGGAAGAAGAAAACACCACAATCACTTGTAACAAGTATTACAATTAGATCTGAACGTTCTAGAAACAACAGATTGAATCAATGGCGTGGATTGTAGCTGGGTATAAGAGTTATGAGCAAACAGCTATTACTCAATCAGTTATTTATAACCTTCTGATGTGTAATAAGGAAAGCATGACCATGGCAAACTTTCTCTGAAGCTCAGGGTTAAGGGCAATGGGTGATCAACCAAATTCAAAGGCCAGAGTGACCACATTATAGTCAGAAATACACATTTTTTTAAATGCAAAAGCATTTGTTTTGTTTCCTCTCTGAACAACCAAATGTTACAAAATGGTCTGAATCAACCTATAGTGACTATAGGTTGTTCTGCAGGTCATTTTCATTTTTCCTCTATCACTTTCCACCCCAACCCCTGTGTTACTAATTCCTTTACTTACCTGGTCGAAGGGTCTGAGTATAACCCAGTCCAATCAGGCTGGCATTATTTACTTTAGCCTAAGATTAAGAGATAGAATAATAACAGAAAATAGTGAATTACTTTGTGCATCAGGTTTCCAATGTTAAAAGCACCCTAGATGCTAAAAGTCGATCTAGAATTGCTAATTTTTTTTTTTTTTTTTTTTAAGATTAAGTTTCATTCTTGTCACTCAGGCTGGAGTGCAGTGGCACAATCTTGGCTCACTGCAAACTCTGCCTCTGGGTCCAAGCTATTCTCCTGCCTTAGCCTTCCAAGTAGCTGGGACTACAGGCATGTGCCCCCACACCTGGCTAATTTTGTATTTTTAGTAGAGACGGGGTTTTACCATGTTGGCCAGGCTGGTCTCAAACTCCTGACCACTGGTGATCCGCCCACCTCGGCCTCCCAAAGTATTGGGATTACAGGCATGAGCCACTGCACCCAGCCAGAATTACGGATCTTTTAAGAAGTCAGTAAGACTGGTAGAGGTGGGAGGTACCTTGAGAATGCATGCTTCAAGGCCTCAAGCAAAATTTTTAAACATTACGCAACCAAACACCCTGAATTCTCTGAGATACCAGCTGACAATCTCTCACAGTGGTTACAGAATTCACTCACTCAGGTGACAGAAAAAACAGATCTAGGCTCAAATTGTGGCACTGCCAGTTACTGTGTGACCTTGGGCAAGTTAGCAGACCTTTCTAAGGCTCAGTTTTCTCATCTGTAAAACAGGGATGAGGATAACACTACTCGCCAAATGGAATGGGTGTGAGGATTAAATGAGATAATATACGTAAAGCACTTGGCACAGTAACTGAAATTTAAGAGCTCAGTGTTATTTTCAATAAGAGTTACTATAGGAGCAGAAATAGTCATCTAATTCCATGAATTTCCAAATAAGAATATTGAGGCCAAAGTGATAAAATGACTTCAGAAGGTCAGACAATAGATACATAGGAAGAGGTAGGACTAGAACCCCTACTTCCGGATTTCAAGCATAATATTCTTTTTTTTTTTTTTTTTGAGATTAGCATCTTGCTCTGTCGCCCAGGTTGGAGTACAGTAGCATGATCTTGGCTCACTGCAATCTTTGCTTCCCAGGTTTCAGCAATTCTCCTGTCTTAGCCTCCCTAATAGCTGGGACAACAGGCGTCTGCCATCATGCCCAGCTAATTTTTGTATTTTTAGTAGAGACAGGGTTTCACCATCTTGGCAAGGCTGGTCTTGAACTTCTGACCTCAGGTGATCCGCCTGCCTCAGCCTCCCAAAGTGCTGGGATTAAAGGCGTGAGCCACCGTGCCTGGCCGCATAATATTCTCTTCACTACACAATGAGCTGGCTTATTAAATAAAGAACAAACAAACCACTCATATCACAACATTCACTGAAAACTTAGACACAAACATAAGAGCAGATCCAATCTGGCAGCACATTCTTACAGAAAGAGAAGTTCTACAATCCAGCTTGTATTTAGCAGCAATGCCAAAACGGGTGTTGTTACTCCCAGCCGTCCAAGCAAGGTTTATTGACGTTTCAATCTTCTCATTAACCTTCTGGTAGATAGAACCTCCAAATTCAGTGCCATCATTCCTGTTTTCATAGATAAGAAAACATCATAAATATCTAGTTTGTACCATTGTTACTATGGTATAAAAACAAATTCTAAGACTACCTAAACAAGGATCCCACTTTGTAACTACAGACTTCAGCAAATTTCTAGCATAAATGACTAATAAACAAAACGCAGAACTAAATCCAGCTATGCCAGTAATGACTGCATAATTAAAACATAACATTTGATTCATTTACTTGGCTCCTCCACATGATGTGAATTTCTTAAGACAATTCAATTAAGCACAAAGGCAGACACCCCAGGTAAGTATAATCTATAGGTCTCTGAGAAGTTCATAGAATTTAGAAACTTCAAAGTAGAGTTCAATAAAGATTCTGCAAAAAATAAAAAGGCAGAGGGGTACAGGAATAAAACCAATTCTGAATTTCCTTTAAAACACAATCCTATAGTTACAAAGCACCCTCCCTACAACACCTAGGGTGCACTGCTCCAGAAAGCACCTCAGTTATTGCTTCCAAGCATGCCAGAGGTGAGTCCTTGGGTTTTCATGTTTTCCCGATAATACTGTTTCATCAATTTCAGTAACTGTGTATACACTGCTTGCCTTTGTTTTAGCCATCATAAGTGAATTAGAGTATCTAGCAGAGAGGAATCTGCAACAGTTTAAAAACACATAATTTGCCCTTTGTTTTTTCTTCCTGGTATAGTAGCAGTGTCCAGTAGGCCCAACATAAAATAACATGTAAAATTTCCAATTCATCCCACCACACGGTGCAGCCTACACAACTGAATCCCAGGACTCTTTCAGAGCTCCTGTTACTTCTGAATGCGTTAGCAGTATCTGGGTTCCAACTGAGAATACCTGAAACCTCAACAGAATTACTGGGATATCCCAGGATGCTCAAATCAATTTGGTGGTTGTTACTGGTGACCCAAACAGACCTATTTCCAGATACTACCAAGACGAGAGGATAGCAGAGTAAGCAGGAACATCTCCAAAGGGTCTTCTTACCTCGAGGTAAGCCAGGCTCTGGGCTTTCTCTATCCCAGTGGTTCTTCTATAGAGGCTAGAGCTTCCTGAATTTTGGGGTGCATGCTGAGGAGACAGTGACCACCAACAGCACAGCACTGCACACCATGTGCACCAGCCTCCTGGCAAGGTTTTGCTCGCACCACAAGCATAGGTGTTCACCAAGGAATGTTAAATCTAAGTATGACCACTTCTAGCCTTCTCAGCATGCTAATGGCTACAATCTTTTGGGCAAAGACACTAAGGAATAAATTATAAACACTCACACATGTGTGTGCAGCTGGAAGTCTGCAGCCTTGTAACCCAGGGCGAAGTTATTCTGTGACAGTTTGGATTTGGCTGTGTCAAAACTCATCTGATAGCCAGCAAGCCACCCTTCGAAGGCCAACACAGCCCAGCCATAGATGGTTGGTCCAGAAAAATCTATATCAACATTACTGCCAACACTAAAACAATCCCGTTTATAGGAGGCCTTCAATTTCCCACTCTTCTTTCTGCAACAAATAAACAATGAAAACAACATGAGTTTTTACTACTGTCTAGGAATTTTTAGAGTAAGATCCACTCTCTCTTCTCCCAACGTAAATATTATTTTGGTACATGCTACATATATAGTAAAAACATTTCAAATGACCTAGTTCTACAAATATAATGTTGTTAGGATTAGACATGTATAGACTATGATCATCTATTACTCATTATAAGTTCAAATGATAGGATACTTCATGATTTATTTCATAAAAGCGTGAACAAAAGTATAAGCTATTTCAGAGCCAAATTAATAACCTGAAGATATATGTATACAGATGTATGAGAAGCCAAATCTCTTTAAACCTTGCCAAATGCCAAATGACACAAAGAGTTAACACCCAATACACATTATTAACCTATCATGGAGAGAAGTGTGCTTTTTTGAAGGACAATACTGAAAAAATAAAATTAGTTCTTAATAGCCCTTATTCTATTCCAATCAAGCCTCTTATAAGAATATTTGTCCTAAAGATAACTGAAGTGTGTGGCAGAAAGAAAACACCTGTTGTTACAGCTGAGACAGACGTCACTTTGAATTCATCTAGCACCTTTGTCCTTCAGAAAACAAGGACCCCCATTAGGCAGATAGGAAATGACACAATCTCCCTTTTTTTTTTATATGAGGAAATTGAGGTCAAGAAGTCGGGGGATTTACAGAGGTTAAGAAATCAAATAGGCAGCAGAACTAATCATTATGGCATTTGAGAGCCAGGAGATCACCCTCTTAAGAAATTAACTTTTCAGCACCATAAGGCAGGGTGAGGGAAAATAAAAAGAAATTAACTTTCTCAGCAGAATACCATGTCCATCAATCTTTAGAACTGCTTAAGATTCATCTATGGTCTCAAGACCCTTCTAGCTCCTAAATTTTTTTTGTATGTGCCCCTCTGAAATAGATTTATACAGTTTTGTTCATCTATTCAGTTTTCAAACTGTTCATCCTGCCATGGACGAGAGGGATCTTCCTTTATCTTTACTACATACATGTGGTCTCCAATATTCTTTATAGCAACTCCTAAGTTCTTCCTGCCTCTGAACTTTGCACTGTATCTCCTTCTTCTAAAGTTCTCTACCCCTTCAGACTCCAAAAACATTTCAGGAAATAGGGTTCGAATAATTACCCTGTGTTCGGTACAAACATGGTATCAAGAGTCAGTTTCAACCCTTCAGCCAACTGAAAAACAAAGATTTAAAATAAATAATTAGTAATTTTCAATCCTTTATCCGACTCAAGAAACCAATTCTAAAGTTTCCTCTAAGTTCTTTAACAAAAAAAAGAAGTCATTCAAGAGAGTGAAATATTAAATTATGTAACAAGTGAGCTCTCCATCCTCCTGTCCCCTCAACCCAGGCTTCATGATGGTTCTCCCACCAAAAATGGGGCAAATTCTATTTTAGCAAGTTACAGAAAATACAGTTCAAAACCAAACAGAATTCCTATACAACAAAATCATCTTGATACTCTCTTGAAAGTGTGGTAATGAGATAACCTGACATTTAACAAGCAATCTAAATAATTTGTTGAGCTTTGCACATATATTATCTATACATGGTATCTATACCAAAAACAGTGCCCTGTACATATTGGGCACTTGACAAATATCTAATAGATTTTCTCCTTGAAAACATGAGAAAATTTTAGAAAAAGTTTCCTGTCAAGCCAATTTTGGAACAATTACAAAACTAAACCAAATTTCCACAAATATTTGTTCTACCCAGGAGCAGCTCAGCTGTTTAACAGAGAACCAGTCAAAACAAAGATGTAATATAATAACTAGAGTACTCACAAACAAAGCCTTATTTTCTAGAAATACAAGACATCAAAAAAGGCCACATGCAGAGAGAAAATATGGCTAGTAGATAGGTTGTAAGATCTCTTTTGATTATACTTGGGGTTTGTTCATCATTCAATCTATAAGATAAACTGAACCTATTAATAACTTCTAATGTTTTCTCTTACCTTATTCTCCCAAGAGATTTCTGTTCCTAGAGTATTGTCTGTGTTCCATTTTTGGGTGAAGGTAAGTCCATAGTTACAGACCTTATATTTGGTTTCTAGGTTGCCTGATGCTTTCCCTGTATCAGTGTAAGCATGACCAGAAGTAGAAAATTCCTGGTAAGCAAGAAAAAATAATTATTTTTAAATTAGCTCATCAAATAGAAAATATTCACTTTGGAAAGCAGTGTTTAATGCATCAGAAACAGTGCCATTTAATGTTTGCCACAGCCCTACTCTACAGCAACTTATTTCCTCCTTTCCCCTTGTTTTTCTAGTCTCTAAATCTTTTAACCAGTTTTGCCAAGCACAGTGGCTCACGCCTGTAATCTCAGCATGTTAGGAGGCCAAGGCGAGTGATCGCTTGAGTCCAGGAGCTAGAGACCAGTCTGTGCAACATGGCGAAAGCTATCTCTACAAGAAATACAAAAAACTGTCTGGGCATGATGGCACGAGACTATAGTCCCACCATGAGCCCAGGAGGTGGAGGTTACAGTGAGCCAAGATCGTGCCACCTCACTCTAGCCTGGGCAACAGAGTGAGATCTATCTCAAATATAAATATAGATATATATATATATCAGTTTCACATCTTTCCATTATTCCACCTCTCTTATTGATATTTCTTGTTCCATATACTCTCTTACTAAATGAGAATCCTAAATTCTCTCCTTTAAAAAAGAAGTTATTTTTACTGAAAACAAATGTCTTTACTAAAAAGACAAAAAATATTACATCTTAAACATTTTACTTTCATGACCTAAAAAAAGATTATCAGTTCTCTGCTATATATTTCAAAGTATTAGTTAATTTAAAGGTGCTTAAAAATCCCAAAATACTACCCTCCACCCTTTTAATAGAGTCAACCCTTTACTACTTCCTTTTAAAAAAACATACATTTTTTATTATGGTAAATACATTTAACATAAAATTTACCATTTTAATAATGTTTTAAGTGTACAGTGAAGTGGCATTAAGTACAGTCGCACTGAGGTGAAAACGTTAATGCTTGTGTGCAAAACTGCAAAACAGCTGCTTAAACAATTTCAATATTTCAAAGTACTACCCATTTTTCAAAATAAAGTGGAATGCTATAATTTATCCATTTTTCCCCCTTTCTATCCTGTCTACCTTTAAGAGTGCTTCTACCAAATGGTATGAATGATTTAAAATATATCCTTCACCCTAGTTCAGTGCCCTTTAAATCATATGACAATAAGCAATTAGAAACAGACCTCCTTCTGGAGAAAGCAGTCAGCACCTGTCACTGACAATCTATGAACTGTCAAGAAAAAACATTCTGACTGGTCCTGTTTTAGGGAGCATTTCTGAAATCCTGCCAACAGTAATGAGATGCTGCCAACCCTGACCAGTCTGTTTCACTGCCTGCAACATGAATCCTCTCTTTAACAAATACCGTGCCTCCTAGCTCTAGTTCTACAGGCAGATGAGACAACTGGGAAGTTATGATCCGTTTATCAACACCACACAGACTGCTTTCAAAGAGAGGATCATGCTGCATATTAGGGGAAGGCCTTAGTAAAAAATGATAATGTATTAATCATGTTTAACAGTTCATATAATAATTTTAATGTGACAATTGTTTTTCTTTTAGTAGATCCAACTATCTAGTGTTTTATTTTTCACATTTACTTTTCACAAACTTGACAAGTATAACAAATGCAAATCTTAATTTTGGTGTTAGAAAAACATTATGCACAAAATTAAGGTAGAGGGGTAGTCTACATTTCTCCCTTGTCATCAAATTCTTAGTTTGAAGGTCTGTCATGAATCTAAAATGCCACAGGTACAAATCTCAAAGAAAAGGCTAGAATGTTCTAAGTTGAGTCCCAGGCTCACGATCCACAATTCGGTTTGTGTCTAACTTCATAATTTGGTCAAACAAATGTAGAATACATTTGTATCATGCATATAACATGCATATAGCTCTACATTAAATCCTTAGTAAGCAACAAAACAAACAAAAAATGTTACTGTTAAGTAGAGGCATATGAGAAAAATATCAAGCCACAATCTAAGAAATTTGGAACAATGATTGAAATTTATCCTAAATTAATACCAGAAACCAAAAGCAGCCACAAAAACAAGCATACAAATAAGCTTTTTTTCTTACCATCTGAATGAATATTACCACACAACAGCAGCATGAAAGGGAGATAAAATTTTAGTTGATAATTTTTGCAGCACAAACCTAATGAGCAAATTCTGGAATCTACACGAAATGAGTATGATTCCTCTATTTTAACAGAACTATATATATAGCATGCCCATCTTAGTAAGGGAGGTGTATATAAAAACCCAGGAAAGAATGATCACAAACTATGATCATACAAAATATAATTACAATTCCACATGCCTTTGTCCTTCTAATTAAATTATAAGTCCAGAAATAAAATTTGCATGGGTTTGAATGGATAAATAACAAAAGTGATGTAGCCAGTGAGGAGAAATCAGAGCATAAGGTGAATGAAAAGTTAACCTACTTGCTGAGATTTAGAATAAAAGCTTTTTTTTTTAAGACGGAGTCTGTCTCTGTCACCCAGGCTGGAGTGCAATGGCGTGGTCTTGGCTCACTGCAACCTCTGCCTCCTGGGTTCAAGCGATTCTCCTGCCTCAGCCTCCCAAGTAGCTGGGACTACAGGCATGTGCTACCACACCCGGCTAATTTTTGTATTTTTAGTAGAGACAGGGTTTAACTATGTTGGCCAGGCTTGTCTCGAACTCCTGACCTTGGTGATTTGCCTGCCTCGGCCTCCCAAAGTGCTGGGATTATAGGCATGAGCCACTATGGCCGGCCAAAAGCTATTGTTAATGATACTCTGAAAATATGCCAACATAGCCTTTACTGTAGTCTTTACTTTCAATAAAAAATACTTTATAAACATCAGTTAAAAACTGTAGAATAATCTACATGTATACATGCAGAAACACATTTTATTTGTATATTTTGTTTCAACTAATCATGAAGGGGCAGAGTAAAGTCAATTTGTTTTTGCAAAAGTCTAATAAAACTTCCATGAACCCATTATCATGGAAGTAAGGTTTTTAGTGCCCATATACATATTCATGAAAGTATAAAAATATGGCATGAGTCAAAAAATATATAATCTCTATCTTCTGAGTAAAAACTGTATTATACTCTTATTATGAGAAACACAAAAGGTGTCTTCAAAAATTCAACTTGGTTGTTTATTTTAATTGGTAAGAAGGCTGTTTGGAATCTGAGAGGACAAAGCTGTGGGGAAGACAGCTGGTGCTGGTTCACGTAACTAGACTGTCATGATTTTTACACAGGTTCCTTTAAGTTAATTATGCTACATCCATTAAAAATATATTAGATACTCACCACTCCACTACAAGACTTGGTTTTCAGGTCTATCTTGACCATGCCAAAGCCTATACACACACACACACAAAAAAAAAAAAAAAAAAAAAAAAAAAAAATGTGACATTCACTGCAGTTTTGGCAACTCAGAAATTATTTAGCCCATAGTACCTTCCATATTAAAAATGCATAGTATTTTCATTAGGTGAGAGTTCCACAAGAAACTGAAGTATAACCAAATAAATTCAGTATAATTTTTAAGACTTCAAAGTGAATATACTTTTAAAATGTAAGTTAAAAAAAAATAAATGAAAGAAATATGCACTATTCCAAGAACCAAAATTACTGAAAATAGTGTGCTGCTGTATATATAAGCTTAAAATATATAATTAACATCACTAGGTAATAAGAAAAAATCAAATATATACAGCACAAAAATTTAAATTTTAAAACCTAAAAAGAAATGTTTATTTAGGATCAGAATATACATTACTCCAAAGAAGCCAAAAGTTACATTGTCACTTTTCTTTTTATTTTTTTGAGACGGAGTCTCGCTCTGTCACCAGGCTAAAATGCAGTGGAGTGATCTTGGCTCACTGCAACCTCCGCCTCCTGGGTTCAAGCGCTTCTCCTGCCTCAGCCTCCTGAGTAGGTGGGATGACATGAGCGCCACCACACCCAGCTAATTTTTGTATTTTTAGTAGAGATGGGGTTTCACCATGCTGGCCAGGATGGTCTTGATCTCCTGACCTCATGATCTGCCTGCCTCGGCCTCCCAAAGTGCTGGGATTACAGGCGTGAGCCACCGCACCTGGCCTACACTGTCAGTTTCATAAAAACAATGCCATTGTTTGGAAGGAGAAAAAGTACTACCCCCTACTTTAACTGTCCCCAGGGCCAGAAAAGAAGACATAAATGTTATAGATTTACATTATTTTGCATTACATATAACATTAAATATGGACATATATATACATTTGTATTACGTATATAATTGCTTTTAATGCTTGTAAGGGGTTCTACCGCTAAAGAATGAGATCTAATAGCCTGTTAATAGTTATCCCCTTAAATCTTGTGAAGCGGATTAATGCTGACTTACCCTTACTTTTCTAGCATAGTACTTACACAGTAGGCATTCAACACTAACCTTTACCCAAAATTGGAAAGTTACAATAGCATGCTTACCATATCCTTTGTTGAAGACATCCTTAGCAGCCTTTCCTAGGTCACAGTAAGTTGGTGTGTTACACATATCTTATAAAGAAAAATGGGGGCAAAGGAATAAAAATAACCATTTAGTATTTATTCACCCACAGTTCCTCCGTTGTTTCATCCTGTGAGAACGGGTATACAGTTTTTTCTCTTCCTTTGTATCATTAATGCTTCAACTCTAATGCAATCAAAGGTATGAGACGGTATTCTGCTCCTTAAAAAAAAGAACTTTCCAGAATACTGAGAATAAAATGGTTTTCCTGTGAGATTCAGAGATCATCTTTCTGATTGTATTTCAAAGAAAAGTAAGTTCTTACAGGATGGTAAAGATGCTATGTTAAACTGGACTACTTTAAAAAAAAAATGCAAAATTTACCTTAGAAAAATGTCTCTCAGGCTCTTATGAAACCAAAGACCTGTACAAGACAACAATGGAAATTTTTAAAGAAACTGTTAAAAGATGGAATCAAAATCCTCAGGGTCAGTATTTTTCTCCTCAGAAATTCAGTTCTTAAAATAAGAATTACCATACTAAACGAAGTGTATTCATCTAGAATATACCTTCTCTCAAAGCTCTTCTTAAAGTGCTATAATTTTACCCATTAACCAGAAATATGATAGATTCTACCTGCAGCAACCTGCTTACCAAAAGTTAGAGTAAACTCTGAAGCTAAAGCCTTCAAAAACCACAGGTGCCTTGATTTTTCATCTTGTCTATTAAAAATTCGCCCAGCTTTGCTACTGGTAAAATGACCTTCACATCAAATTCTCTGAGCTACCAACACTGCTGAACATCTCATTCCTTTGCCCTCTTTGTGTCATGGGAAATCTTCCTTCAGCAGGTTCTTCTGTATTTCTCTTGCAGACTCAAAAGCTATGTTTAACAATTACAGACCCACCTCTATAGAGCAGTGCCATTAGCCCAACGACTATGTCAGAAAAATCCAAAGTATCAGCTAGCCCTTGCAATTGCTATGCCTGAATGATCTACACATTTAAGCTCACATTTATTTATATACAGCCCAGCTCTTAATCTAGGCTTCTGCTAAGCTTCTGCCTGTCCCATCATACCAAATATATAGATATGATGCACTTAAATGGGAATGCATTTAAATTTTGTCCCTTAACATAAATCTGTCAAATATGACAGACACTATGATATGAAGAGAATAGTATTAAAAAAAATTAAAGAGGAAAGGGTAATATAAATGTACTGACTCATTCCATAGTAAAACTTTGCTCTAAGCCACAAGGTTTCATAGTGCACTTTCAGAACGATTATTTTACAATTCAATCCCTTGTACTAAAATAATCAATTCTACACTTTTTATATTATCTCAATTCTAATTTGACATTACTCTTTATGATCGCAATTGATGTTGATGTTTGTTGAAATTTCCCCAGAAGTCTATTAATTTGGGAGGTAAGTATAGAAATGCAGTCAGTATATAGTGAAATAGAAGTGTTAAAGCTTTACAGTCTGATTTTTCATACAGCCGAGGAAGATACACTTAAATGTTTAGAAGCATCATATATATGTCTAGGGACTACTTTCAATATTTTACTATTCTGCTTTGTTATTTTTCAAAACCAGTACCAGACACTATGCAAAAGTCACGTAGCCGGTTTAGTTTACTAACTGACCTCAATTCTGCCTAGTGCAAGCTGACTTTTTCAGACCCATGATTCTGATGGGACATGCGCTGCTAGTATGATCAAGCAAAAATCGAGAACAACAGAAACTTCATGTTCCTCAAGAGTAAAGCTACAACCACACGTCTCCACCAGCTCTACAGAATGCACCTGCCCGCAGATTTGCACACTGCACAGAGGCTGCAGGAGATGCAGACGGGGAAAGGCGTTAGCCGGGGCTACTGCTTCACAAAGCCACTAACTTGACAGCCAGTACAGAGCCCGTTTCGTTCCTCGTTTCTCCGTTCTGAGTTGCACGCAGGGCATCCTCCCTCGGCCGTAAGGAGGGGAGGACTGGCCTGATGCTCTACAGCAATTCCGGAGGGCAGGGGCGGACGGAGAACGGGAGTGGGGTTCGAGGATCCAACTTCCTTAGAACCGATCTCCTTTCTAGCTGACCCCTGGGAGGAAAGTGCGGTCCGTACGCCAGTGGGGGAGGTCGCGGCCTGCGCCCAGAGACCACTTGCCCGCCGCGCTGCGGCTCCATCGCCTGAGGCGGCTCGGGAGAGTCCCGGCGGGAGCCAGCGGCCCCAGCCCCCGGCTCCGCGCCCGGCCCGCGCCCCGGTAGCCTGCTCCCTGCCCGCGGAGCCTCTGTTAGGCCCGCCTCCCGCCCGGCGCCCTGCTCAGCAGTGGCCCACCGCTCTCCCGGCCTGGAGCCCGCGCGGTCTCGGCTCTCCTCACCTCCACCCCGAGGGCCTGTCTCTGCTCCGCCAGGGCAACGCTGAAGGTCTTCAAACCAACGCTGTCCACGCCTGCGCGGCCTCGCTCCCTCAGCCGCGCCTGCGCGTCGCGCCTCCCCCGAGCTCCTGTGCGCCGGCGTGTCGCCGCACGGTCGCGCGCTACCGGGCAAGGTGCGCAGATGAACAGCCGGGCGGAGCCAGCACCACCAACTGTCCGGCTCCGCGGCGCGCGTGCGCAGGAGGGTCCGATGTGCACAGTGGGGTTGACTGGGTGGGGGTCCGAGAGGCCGGGGACCGCACCTGTGCCCACTTGGGGACTCATTCTCGCGAGAATGCGCGAGGCTGCTAGTTACTGTTGCCAAAAACAACCAGACAAATCCAAACTGAGAGACCTGCAAAACAACTGCCTAGTCTTCAAAAATGTCAATTTCATGAAAGATTAAGAAAAAGGCTAGAGAACTGCTCTAGACTAAAGGAAACAAAAGATATGGCACTAAAAGCAATGTGTGATCCTAAATGACAGCCTGGATAAAAACCTCACAGGCAGACAAAACCAGCTATTGAGGATCGTTATTGGGACAGTCGGGAAATTTGAATGGAGAGTAGGTTAGTTGGCAACAATGTAAAATTTTCTGAAGTTGGGGGCGGTGGCTCACACCTGTAATCCTAGCACTTTGAGAAGCCGAGGGGGGTCGGATCACTTGAAGTCGAGAGTTCGAGACCAGCCTGGACAAAATGGTGAAACCTCATCTCTACTAAATATACAAAAATTACACTGGGCACGGTGGCTTATGCCTGTAATACCAGCACTTTGAGAGGCTGAGGCGGGTGGATCACCTGAGGTCAGGAGCTCAAGACCAGACTGGCCAACATCATGAAACCCCACCTCTACTAAAAATAGGAGAATCAGCCAGGCGTGGTGGGACATTGCCTGTAATTCCAGCTCCTTGGGAGGCAGAGACAGGAGAATTGCTTGAACCCAGGAGGCGGAGATTGCAGTGAGCCAAGATCGTGCCACCGCACTCCAGCCAGGGCTACAGAGCTAGACTCAGTCTCAAAACAGAACAAAACAAACAAAAAGAAAAAATTAGCCAGGTTTGATGGCGTGCGCCTGTAATCCCAGCTAATTGGAGCCTGAGGCAGGAGAATTGCTTGAACCCAGGGGGCAGAGGTTGCAGTGAGCTGAGATCGCGCCACTGTACTCTAGCCTGGGTGACAGAGTGAGACTCGGTCTCAAACAAAAAAAAAAAACAAAAAACAAACAAACAAAAAATTCTAAGAGTAGTGTACCTTGGTTATCGGAAATGGCCTTGTGTTTAGGAAATACATGCTGAAGTATTTAGAAGCGAAATATCATGTGTCTGCAACTAACCCTCAAATGGTCCAGAAAAAAGAAAAAACAAATATGACAAAATGTTAACAACTGGTTAATCTAGGTGGAACATATATGTGTGTTCATTGCACTGTTCTTGAAATTTTCCACTGAGTTTTAATTTTATTGAAATAAAAAGAGAAAAGCCCCATAAAGTCTGATGCTCCACAGTACACCATACCAGGTTACTGCTTGAATCAAAAGGCAAATATCAGATTTGCCTCCTGTGTGAAAAGTATTTCAAGTTAATAAGAGATAAGTAAGATACATGTCTCCAACAGACTCATAATGTAAGACTTGGACAAATATCTGCTGAATGAGGCCAAATATGATCAATACCATAAGCAAAGTAGTGTAACCTAGTAGCCTAAATAAAGTGAGCTTACAAGTCCAAAGAGCTGGATTTGTGTCTCAGCTCTGCCAACTCTGTGGTCTTAGGCAAGCATTAACCTCTCTGTGCCTCAGTTTCCACATCTGTGAAACAGAACTAACTAATATTAACTCAGAGGATTATAGTGGATATTAAATAATGTATCCAGGCTGGGCGCCATGGCTCACTCCTGTAATCCTAGCAGTTTAGAAGACTGAGGCTTCTTCTAAGAATTGCTTGAGCCCAGGAGTTTGAGACAAGTCTGGGCAATATGTTGAAACCCCATATCTACAAATAAATTTAAAAATTAGCCAGGCATGGGTGCCATGTGCCTGTAGTCCCAGCTACTTGGGAGGCTAAGGTAGGAGGATCCCTTGAGCCCAGGGAGGTCAAGGCTGTCGTGAGTTGTGATTGTGCCATTGCACTCCAGCCTGGGTAACAGAGGGAGGCACTGTCTGCAAAAACAAACAAACAAATAATGTATCCATAGGACATAATTTACCTGGTGTAGAGAAAATGTTCATCAGTTAATAACACATGAAAATAAAGGAGCTGGCCGGATGCAGTGGCTCACACCTGTAATCCCAGCACTTTGGGAGGCCAAGGCAGGTGAATCACCTGAAGTCAGGAGTTCGAGACCAGCCTGGTCAACATGGTGAAACCCCATCACTACTAAAAATACGAAAACTAGCCAGGTGTGATGGCTCATGCCTGTAGTCCCAGCTACTCAGGAGGCTGGAGCAGGAGAATCGCTTAAACCCCGGAGGCGGCAATTGCAGTGAGCAGAGATTGTGCCGTTGCACTCCAGCCTGGGGAACAAAAGTGAAACTCTGTCTCAAAAAAAAAAAAAAAAAAAGAAAGAAAGAGAGAGAGAGAAAGAAAAGAAAGAAAAAGAGGAAAAAGACTGGCCTTCACCATCTCAGAACTAGAGCTAAATAATGCACTCATTCTCACTTTCTCATTCCCTACCCACACTGTGATCTAAACTCTCCAGAAGTGTGGAAAGGACTTTATCAATCTGAATCCTGATACTAAAACCATGGCATTCTCCTGTGAGATCGATAGAATTTTAGAGGTGGGAAGGGACTCTCAACGCCTTCCTTTGAGGGACATTTGCTAAGTGCTTATCGTGTCCAGGGCATGATGACAGTGCTAGGAGCTGCGTCCAGAGAAACATCCAGAGCATCCCATTGCAGAGGCCCATGGAGATGCCGTCCCGAGGGAGGAGGCTCCCAGCACAGGTCACTCGCCCAGCCAAGGTTACCTGCTGGTCTGCCCCTGTGGCCTTGCTCAGAGAAAAATCTTGGAAAGTTTATACTATATTGTTAAAACTGTTTTACTCTCAGAGATGGAAAAACCAGCTGAGAGCAGAAGCTTTTCTATAAAGATTTCATAGCTCAATTGCCCTGACTGTAGGATATGATAAGATTCTGAAGCCAGCTGTGTAATTTAACTCGATTTCTTTAAAGAAAAAGGGGCGGCCAGGCATGATGGCTCATGCCTATAATCCCATCACCTTAGGAAGTTGAAGCAGGAAGATGGCTTGAGGCCAGGAGTTCAAGACCAGCCTGAAAAACATAGTGAGATGCCATTTCTGCAAAAAATAAAAAATTAGCTGAACATGGTAGCGCACGCCTGTGTTCCCAGCTACTCAGGAGTGTGTGGGAAGATCACTTGAGACCATGAGGCTGAGGCTACAGTGAGCCACTATGGCGCCACTGTACTCCAGCCTGGGTGACACAGTGAGACCCCATCTCAAAACAAAAACAAAAAACCACCAAAGACAACCCAAATAGCTAACATTTAGAGGATATTAAATAAACTATAATACACCCATATTCGGGGTTGTGGTATAGCCATGGGTTCTGATAATATTTGATGAAAGCTCAGTGAGAAAAGAAAAAAGAGGAAACAAAAGTGTATGTACAGTGTAATCCCAATTGTGTGTGTGTGTGCTGTAATTTTACTTTAAGAAGCAAGGGAGCAATAAACATAAACATCAAGCCGGGTGCAGTGGTGCACATCTATATCTCAGCTACTCGGGAGGCTGGGGCGGGAGGATCACTTGCGCACAGGAGTTCCAGGCTGTAGTGCACTCCGAGCCTGCCTGTAAATGGCTGCTGCACTCCAGCCAGGCAATGCAGTGAGATCTGGTCTCTAAAAACAACACCCTCAGTGTAGACCTCCAATGGGGAGGCAGACAGAGGGACTGGGAAGAAGAAGCGCACGTGAGCAGATGTAGGAGCTGGCGATAGATTAATTATACTGCATATTAAACAAATAAATATGGCCGGGCACGATGGCTCATGCCTGTAATCCCAGCACTTTGGGAGGCCGAGGCAGGCAGATCACCTAAGGTCGGGAGTTCGAGACCAGCCTGAATGACCAACATGGAGAAACCCCATCTCTACTAAAAATACAAAAGTAGCCAGGCATCGTGGCGCATACCTGTAATCCCAGCTACTCGGGAGGCTGAGGCAGGAGAATCACTTGAACCCAGGAGGCAGAGGTTGCGGTGAACAGAGATTTCACCATTGCGCTCCAGCCTGGGCAACAAGGGCAAAACTCCGTCTCAAAAACAAACAAACAAACAAACAAACAAACAAAACAAATAAATGCTACATATACATGTGTATACATAGCTGCATAGAAAAGAATTGGGAAAATTTTACGAAAATATCTAGACATCTGATTTTTATTTTATGCTTCTTACTTTTCTGTATTTTCCCACATTTCTAAGATTTGGGAATATATTTATTTTATAATTGAGAAAGTGAGGCTCATTTGCATTAAGGTGGGGTACTACCTAGATGTATGAGAATGACCGCACTATTCCATGGGGAATTTCCACCAGAAATTGGGAAATGCTCCTGGAATCACGAGCCTGGACTGTGTGCTGGGCCTTCTGAGTGTGCACCTCACTCTTTACCACAAGGAGGAGCAAGGAAACAACGTAAAAGAGAAGCCAGACAGGGAGGGGAGGAGGGCTTGGGGGGTACGGGGAAGGGAGTGGGGGATGAGGGGAGAGCCCAAGACGACAACCTCCCCTCTCACCCCAGATCTTCATGAGGTTATGAACGTAACTGTGAATTAGTATCTGAGCTGTGTCTGGGGACTTTCTGGCAAAGTCAGAATCTAATTTGTATTTTGTTTTTAGATTTTTTTTCTCTTTTTTTGAGACGGGATGTCACTGTGTTGCCCAGGCTGGAGTGCAACAATGCCATCTTGGTTCACTGCAGCCTCAACCTCCCAGGGTCAAGCGATCCTCCCACCTTAGGCTCCTTGAGGGACCACAGGAGTGCACCACCACACCCGGCTAATTTTTCTATTTTTTGTAGAGATGGGGTCTCACAATGTTGCCCAGGCTGGTCTCAAACTACTGGGGTCAAGCAATCATCTTGCCTTGTCCTCCCAAAGTGCTGGAATTAGAGTGCCTGGCCACAAATCTGATCTGAATGTCAGAAGGGCAGCAAGTAATTACTAAGTTGTTTTATGGGGAAACCAATGTTGTCACTGTACCACGCACAGCTCCGTTACAGCCTGATGACACAACCTACAAGTCATTTAGCCTCAGTCACTTCCTTGTGAAGCTTTCACCTCCCATTTAATCAGAGACAGTTTGGGAAAGAAGGAGGTGACATATACCCATAGTTGTAATTGGAAAATAGCCCAGGCAGTGTTCCTTGTGATTTTATTTTGTTTCCATCAGCTTGGTGTTTGGAAGTAGACATCAGTTAACAAGCTGTGTAGCAGGCATAGAGGAAAGCATGAACTTTGAAACTAGAGTTCTTACATTCAGATCCCAGGTCTGCAGCCCCCTCGTTTTGGGCCCGTGGCAGATTACTGGTCCCTCTGAGTCTCAGTGTCTTCATTTTTAACCTGGAGATGCCCGGGAGGAAATTCCTGCTGGGTAAGATCCCCCAGAGGGAGGCTTCAGCCACAGGCAGCTTTCTTTGGCCAAAGTCTTGGTAAGGCCTGGATGACACTTGGGCTAGGAGCCTGGGACAGAGGGGCCAAGATCACACCCATGGAGTCAGATACACCCCAACACCCAGAAAGACTGGGTTTCCTAATGCAGCAGGATTCACCACTTACATCTAAGGAAAAGAATCAGACCTGGACAGGCACTGTGGCTCATGCCTGTAATCCCAGCACTTTGGGAGGCCAAGGTGGGAGGATCACTTGAGCCCGGGAGTTCAAGAACAGCCTGGGCAACATAGCAACATCCCATCTCTACAAAAAGTTTAAAAATTAGCTGTTGTGGTGGCATGCGTCTGTAGTCCCAGCTACTCGGGGAGCTGAGCCCAGGAGTTTGAGGCTATAGTGAGCTGTGCTTGCACCACTGCACTCCAGCCCGGGGGACAAAATGAGACCCTGTCCCTAAAAATAAAAGAATTGAAGAATGAAAGCCGGGCGCGGTGGCTCAAGCCTGTAATCCCAGCACTGTGGGAGGCCGAGGCGGGTGGATCACGAGGTCAAGAGATCGAGACCATCCTGGTCAACAAGGTGAAACCCCGTCTCTACTAAAAATACAAAAAACATTAGCTGGGCATGGTGGCACGTGCCTGTAATCCCAGCTACTCAGGAGGCTGAGGCAGGAGAATTGCCTGAAAACCCAGGAGGCGGAGGTTGCGGTGAGCCGAGATCGCGCCATTGCACTCCAGCCTGGGTAACAAGAGCGAAACTCCGTCTCAAAAAAAAAAAAAAAAAAAAAAAAAGAATTGAAGAATGAGACCCAATTCGGTCTGCATCTTAGGGTCCAGATCCAAAGATGGCAGAACTCCTCATGTTTTGTGTACCATGAACATGTCAGCGGCGGCGTGGCACAGAGGAAGGGAAGCGGGTCAGTGTGCAGGAACAAGGCAGCGTGGGTGAGGTGCTTAGGAACTAGGAAGGCACAAATAGACACAACTGGATTTTTTCCCTCTCTTTTGAAACTGTCTTGCTCTGTCACCCAGGCTGGAGGGCAGTGGTGCCATCTTGGCGCACTGCAACCTCTGCCTCCCAGGTTCAAGTGACTCTTCTGTCTCAGCCTCCTGAGAAGCTGAGATTACAAGCACACACCACCATGCCTGGTTAATTTTTTTTTTATTTTTAGTAGAGACAGGGTTTTACCACGTTGGCTAGGCCGGTATCGAACTCTTGATCTCAAGGGATCCACCCGCCTGGGACTCACAAAATGCTGGGATTATGGGTATGAGACACAGCACCTGGCCAACCTGATTTTTTTTTTAAACAAAACAATGGGCCAGGCATGATGGCTCATGCCTGTAATCCCAGCATTTTGGGAGGCTGAGGTGGGTGGATTGCCTGAGCTCAGTAGTTCGTGACCAGGCTGGGCAACATGGTGAAACCCCATCTCTACTAAAAAAATACAAAAAATTAGCTGACTGTGGTGGTGTGCACCTGTAGTCTCAGCTACTCAGGAGGCTGAGACAAGAGAATTGCTTGAACCCAGGAGGCAGAGGTTGCATTGAGCCAAGATCGTGCCACTGCACTTCAGCATGGGTGTCAGAGCAAGACTCCATTTCAAACAAACAAAACAAACAATGGCAGAGCCTATCCTTGAGGAAGGAGGGTCCAGAGAGCCTGGTGCTATTCCCAGCCAGGAGGACGTGTGAAGTCAGGACAACTCCAAAACTGTTGCTGCTGGAAAGGGTGGTTCCCTGCACCAGCACATTGCACAGCTCCGAAGGCGTTGGCCACATGCACCGACCATGGTCCGAAGGTGCCTCCTGGAGCTGAGCAACTCCAGGGCCTTGGCAGATGTCAGCCGAAGCTCCCAGAAGACTGGTGTGTAAAAGGCCCTCAAGACCAGGAGGAACTGAGGCTGCACGTGACGTGACCTGCCCCAGGCCACGCCGTCTGCAAAAGATGCTGGCACCAGCCACCCTGGCATCCAGCCTGTGCTGTCCCTGGGTGCTGCCCTTCACTCCTCAGCCTTGCGGAGGGCTGGACTTACCTTCTGACCTCAGGGAACCAAACGGCAACGTTTCTGTCATCTCTGTGATCACATCCTGCGGTCTGTTTGCCCCATCAACATGCCCCTTCTCATCTTTTATTTTACGGAACATTTCCTGTGAGATTCTGCCAAAGACCTGCTTGTTTCCGTTACTTTGATTTTCTTTTAAGGAAAGCAAAATTTATGGAAATCAAACTGGTTTTGACACAGGAGCCACAACAAATCAAACTTTCCTTTCCTGAGTGAGTATAAATAATTGGTTCTGACACACGCCTTTGACGTGAGCCACAGCAGCTGTCATGCGGGAGGACACGGGTGGCAGGCCTCAAACACCAGCGTGCAACTTTTACCCAAAGGGTGGAGTCAGTGCGGAAACTGGGACCTCTGGAAATTTCTTTTTGAGAAATTTCATTTCCTCTAAGCTTAGTCAATATTACTCAATTTTAGTGTTCCCTTGGCCCAGGTGGTTACTGCAAAACAGGGAGCATCAGCCTGAGATTTTCAGTTAACCTGTAATCCTTGCCAGGGGGCGTCAGGATGGCAGTGTCTTTGCCAGAACTTTGCAGGATGGCTTCCTTTGTTCTGTGGCTACAGGAGTGTCTTGTGGTGTGTCGCTTTTCCAAAGACAACCACGGCTCCAAGTGCCACTTGGGAGGGCTTGTGGAACGGGTTCTGTGAAGTTGCTGCTGCCGTGGCCTGCGCCGCGAAGCTTGTGGCCTGACCTGAGAGCAGAGAGGACACCCTTTAAACAGAAACGTTTTTAAAGTTTCCCTCTCCCTACTTAATTCTCCCTGCCATCCTCTCCCTACTGCCCCATCATCTCTAATCCCCAAATAATGGAGATGCGGGCTCCTGGCAGTAAATGGTGCCACGGGGCATCTCATTTCAGTTGTTGGCATCCTCGTGGAGGGATGCTGGGCTGATTAGTAGCAGGGGAGCAGCCTTGGGAAATCTGAAAATATACCAGAAGTCATTTTCCAGGAACTACCTCCCATGCTTACTTTCCTCCAATTGCTCTGGCTTTTTAGAGACTGAAATCCTAGTCTTATTGCAAAACGAGCCCTCAGATTAAGGGAGATTTTTCTTTGATGAGTTGTATGAAACACATGTCCATTGGCAGCCTGCAGAGGTTGGTCCATGGGGGACGCTAGGCACTAAAATCTATGGAAGATGGAAAGTTCTGGCCTGGAAAATGGATGAGAGACATTTGTTTAGAGGGTTTTTGCTTTGTTTTGCTTTTTTTTTGAGTCGTGCTCTGTTGCCCAGGCTGGAGTACAGCAGTGCAATCTTGGCTCACTGCAACCTCTGCCTCCCGGGTTCAAACAATTCTCCTGCCTCAGCCTCCAGAGTAGCTGGGATTACAGGCATGAGCCACCACGCCCAGCTAATTTTTGTATTTTAGTAGAGACAGGGTTTTGCCAGGCATGCTGGTCTCAAACTCCTGACCTCAAGTGATCCGCCCCCCTCACTCTCCCCAAGTGCTGGGATCATAGGCATGAGCCACCGCGCCCAGCCCCAGCTCATGGTCTGGTTGTAGAGACAAAGACGTAGGCGATGGCGTGAGGTTTTGGAAGCGTCGTGGCTGGTTGGTGGCTTGGGTATGCAGAGCAGGGCTGACGGGGCAGCGGAGGGGAGTCCCACCGGTGATGGAGTCAGGCCCAGCCCCAAAGCCCACACTCTCTTAGTGCTGAGACAAAGACAGAGATGGACAGACACAGACAGACAGAGGGTCGCTTTTCAGTGTTGTTCACCCCTGTTGGCGACCCTCTGGTGCCTGCACCTGCCCCTCTCATCTGTCTCTCAAAGGCAAAACAAAGAGCCTTATTGGTGGAAGACACGCTGCTCATATCTCCGTAGTAGATACCCTGCAAACAGTTGACTGTGCGGACAGCTTTTCCCAAGGCACACTCTCATCCTGCTCCCCCAACCTGATTTTCATCCTGAATTCTCTGTCTCTGGCCCACCTCCACCCACCCAGTGCACCAAATCAGAGAGGGCAGGATCATCCCAGCTCCCCCCCACTCCACTCCCACATCCAGTGATGCAGCTTTAACTTCAGACTTCCCTCCTTTGCTTGGTTCCCATTGTCACTGTGGCACTGCCTCAGATTGGACCTCTTCATTGTCATCTGGGCAATGACAACTGAGTCCTAAGTGGCCCCAGCCTCTCCTCTCTCTCACTGCGACCCAAGCACCACACTGCCACCAGCATTGTACCCTGGAAGCAAATTAGATCACACCAGGGTCTTCCTTTCTTCCTTTCATTTTTATTTCTTTCCCTCTCTCCCTCCCTCCTTTCCTCCCTCCCTTCCTTCCTTCCTTCCTTTTTTTGGTGGGAGGACAGGGTCTCGCTTTGTCACCTAGGCTCGAGTGCAGTGGTATGATCATGCAGTCTTGACCTCTTAGGCTCAAGCAACCCTCTTACCTCAGCCTCCTGAATAGCCAGGACTACAGACACGTGCCACCACACCAGGGTCATTTTTATATTTTTTTGTAGAGGTAGGGCGTTGTGATGTTGTCCAGGCTTGGTCTTGAACTCCTTCCTTTACGTGATCCTCCCACCACAGCTTCCCAAGTAGCAGGGACTACAGGCTCATGCTGGCGTGCCCAGCTGATGTTGTTTCTTTTTCGTGGAGACAGGGTCTCACCATGTTGCTCGGGCTGCTCTCACGCCCTGGCCGCAAGCGGTCCTCTTGCCTTATCCCCCTCACAAAGTGCTGGGTACAGGCGTGAGCCACTGCACCCAGCGGACCATGCCATTCTCAGCCTGAAATATCTCCAATGACTTCACATTGTGTAGAGAATAGAATCTGACTTTCTTAGCATGGCATAGCAGGGTCTGCATCTTGCTTCATCTCGTCCTTCCATCATCTGCCACAGCCACACGATCTCTCACTAGCGCCTAAGTGCACCTCTTGCCCTTGCGCACACTCCACTCTCTGAACCCAGGCGAGAACATCGCCGACTTCCCCACCTAGGAAGCTCTTATGCAACCCACTAAACTCAGCTCAAATATTACCTTCTCTGTAAACATACTCCTTTATTTCTTTAGAAAGTCTAAATCATGCCTTCCTCTGTATTTATATCTTTGTAAGTCCTCTGGCGTTGTGTTTATATCTTTATATAAGTGCTTGTCATAATATATTGAAATCATCCATACATACATGTCTTCTGTCTGGATATCTCTCCTTCTGTCACCCAGGCTCTGTCATCCATCCATACATGTCTTCTGTCTGTTTTACATAGAGACAGATAGATAGATGGATAGTTAGTTAAGATAAGCAGATAGATAGAGGCTGGAGTGCAGCGGCAAAATTATAGCTCACTGCAGCCTCAATCTCCTGGGCTTAAATGATCCTCCCACCTCAGCTTCCTGAGTTACTAAAACTACAGGTGCACACTACAGTGCCTGGCTAATTTTTTTTTTTTTTTTTTTTTTTGTGGAGACAAGATCTCAATATGTTGCCCAGGCTGGTCTTGATCTCCTGCACTCAAGAGATCTTCCCGCGTTGGCCTCCCAAAGTGCTGGGATTACAGGTGTGAGCCACTGTGCCCGGCCATCGGAGTTTTATATTTTATTGCCAACATCTAATCTAAGGCTCTGCTCCACGCTGAATGCTCATTGGCTGTTCGTACCTTGTTACAGAAGTTCCTGACGGTCCTTTCGTCTGTGTATATTGCCAGGGGCCTTTGGTAACCTGAAATTCCCTTATGGTGAGGCAGCAGGAAGCAGAGAAACCTAGCAGAGACAGAACCTTGGGGCTCTCTCCTTTATCTTTGGTCATAATTGTCCAACTTCAAAATAAATTCTGCAACACCACTAGTCACCAGGGTTATCATCCTATCAAAGGGTGTTTGATGTTGTCAGTTTAAGGGATTAAAATAAGTAACTTCCACACAAGAGGTAGACAAGCAATACCAACCTGAGAACGAGAGCCAAGTACTGGGAAGGCTCGAATCACCTGCATCACCTTCGGAATGGCACTGCATTACTCAAAATTGAGAATGTTCTCGTGCACAGAATGCTGAGATTCATGTCAATGAACTGATGTTAGGTTGTTCTGCAGGAAAACATAGTAAATATTATCATTTATGGCATAAAAATATGTTTTCAGATGACTCTAGGCTAAGAGCAATGAAACAATGAAGAGAAAAAATGATCTTTTGACCCAGATCTAGATTGTTCTACCCTTAAAGTATTTAAGATGGTGATAAGCACATGTCTAAATTACCTGACTTCTCTGATAGTCAAATGCGAAAAAAAATCAGACGAGAAAGGGATAAAGTTGAAGTTTTAAAAAATTCATATTAGGAAAATTAGAAATACATGAAATTTCATCTGAAATCAACCAGAGACTTGGATCCTGTTCTGCTTGAGTTTTACATCATGCAATACAAATTAAATACGTTGCTGATAAAATGGACCCAAAGCTTCCTATTGAATTATATAAAATGAGCTTTCTATCATTGTCCTCACCTTTGAAAAATAGGATTTTCATAAATCACACTATTTTCCTAATAACCCTAACTTCAAACAGTTCAATTTTTATTTAAAGGAAAGCAATTTCCCAAATGGCATTTAGTTAGAACAGGTGCTGTTCCATTGACAACTTTTAAACGGTTGGAATTAGCTTTGACATCTGGATGCCAGAGCTAATCAGGGGGCGTTTTCTCTTTTTCTATCTGTACTCACTATCTGAAGCCCAGTTTACAGCTTCTGAGTGTATTTTGTACCTCGTTAAATGTTTTTGGCATCCTCTATAGCATATTGGCCAGTATGATTCATCCTTTCTTTGAGCACAATTAGCTGTGAAAACAGATCTTAGGACAGACTCCCTCCCCCGCCCCAAAGGATTACTGAAGGTAGGAAATGCAGGTGATTATCAGAGTTTGCCTTTGATACAGACATCCTGCTCTGCCTTGGCCCTTTGAACTAACTTTGATATGCAATAATTAAGAGGGATTCAACCCCTGGAGGAGAAGCCTCATGGCCCTGCCTCTTCTCTCCTTCTATTGAGTCCTTGTTTTGAACTATTGATCAAACAGATTTGAAGGGATTTGTTGAAGCCTGTGTGGGGTAGGAGGAAGGAACAGAGTCGGGAGGAGGCACATCTGGTTATAAATAGTTTCAGGAGGAACCTGCTGGTCAGACCTGGCTCAGCTGATTTCAAGCACCTTACTCAGACAAAATTTTGCTTCTCTTTCAGAAAAAGCAGTGATAAACTGACGACGTGCTGAGCTGCCAGCTTGGTGGATGCTCTGCTGTGGGTGGAGAGCAGCCTCGCTTCGGGGACACACAGTGCTGGGACCCTCCGGGAGCCTGGGGATTGAAGGATGGTGGCAGCCGTCCTGCTGGGACTGAGCTGGCTCTGCTCTCCCCTGGGAGCTCTGGTCCTGGACTTCAACAACATCAGGAGCTCTGCCGATCTGCACAGGGCCGGGAAGGTAAGGCTGCTAGGGAAGGGCCCGAGGTACCGGGCTGCTGACAGCTGGGTGTTCTGTTTAGGCTTTAGTAAGTCATTTTGATTCATGTGTGAAATGTCTTACCTTGCAGGTAAATTGAATTGGTTTTGGATTTGGAGGGCACCCTGTTAAGACCCAGTGGCCTTAGCATGAATGTATGAAATAAACACAGTGGCTTTCCGCATCATTCGTTTGTAAGTCAGGGAATAAACGCACACTTCGGAAGCTCTGCTCTGTGCCAGCTCTTTTACATGTAATACCTCAATTACCCTTCCTCACAACTTGAGACAGGTGAAACACCCCCTAATTCCAGATGAGGAAATAAGACTCAGAGAGGCTGAGGAGCTTACCCCAGCTCACACAGCCAGCAAACAGGGGGGCAAGGATTTAAACGGAGGGCCGCGATGCATTGCCTGGTCACCGTCTAACTTCACAGAGAGCTGTTTTAGGGATCACTTTATATAAGTGTATGTTATTATATATCTTATGTATTACTATATATATCATATATACTATACCTACATTACATATCCATGTAAAAGCATCAACTGTTGATGGGAACAACTGATCTTCAGTGTCTCTTTCTCTGTGCAAATGAGGCATCACTGAAAATCAAAGGACAGTTCACTTAGGGAAGGCTCTTTAGGTTAAATTTGATTCACTAGAGTAAAAAATCAAATAGGAATGCCTCAAACATCAGTACTATATTTAATTAAACTGCAGCCAGCCTCTAGAGTTAAGATCTATTGAATATCTCATAATCACCTGTCAAGACACACATAGGAAAACATTTTCTCCCATTTTCACAAAGAGCACAGGAAAACGAAATTCTGAGTTCAGACAATTTTTCAAACTCAAATAGCCTTTGCAGCACCCAGGCCTCTTCCCAGGTGATCTGAGCTTCCCTTCGTGGGAGAGAACCATTTCCACCGAAAAATAAGATGCTGCCCAGGGTTTGTCACAGTGCCACTGTCCTTTGGCTCCCTCCGCCTCCTGCCTTGAATAAAAAGTCATCTTCCATTGTGTTGGATTTTCTAGCCTTGTGACAGCAGCTTCCCTCCACAGGGCTCACAGTGCCTGTCTGACATGGACTGCAATACCAGAAAGTTCTGCCTCCAGCCCCACGATGAGATGCCGTTCTGTGCTACGTGTCGTGGGTTGCGGAGGAGATGCCAGCGAGATGCCATGTGCTGCCCTGGGACATTCTGTGTGAATGGTGAGTGGCCATAACGCCAACAGTGGTTTTTAAACCGAAGGCAGTGTCTAAGCTCCATGGACAAGAATATTCCAGGGCAGGTACTCTCTAACGGCGCTTCCTAGATTCATGCGTGAAGTAAATTTATACAGCTGCCTTTCTTTTTTCTTTTCTTTTTTTTTTTTTTTTTTGAGACAGAGCCTTGCTTTTGTTGCCCAGACTGGAGTGCAATGGCACGATCTCAGCTCACTGCAACCTCTGCCTCCTGGGTTCAAGACATTCTCCTTCCTCAGCCTCTGGAATAACTGGGATTACAGGAGTGCACCACCATGCCCAGCTAATTTTTGTATTTTTAGTAGAGACGGGTTTTTGCCATGTTGGTCAGGCTAGTCTCGAACCCCTGGCCTCAGGTGATCCACCCATCTCAGCCTTACAAAGTGCTGAGATTATAGGTGTGAACCACCGTGCCTGGCCTGCCTTTTCTTAATGAAACAGAATAATTTATTTCCTGGCAACAGCTCTTGCCAATGACTTGGAGATAATGATTTTGAAGGAAAGATTCAAGCTGGAATCATTCAAATACTTCCATTTCCACTTGGATTCTATTAGCTACTTTTATTGGAATCCGATTTCCATTTAGCTACCTTCTCTGCCATATGTGAGCATGTAAATATTTAGTTCGTGTCCCAGAAATCTAGGAAGTTATATATAAACTGAGGGCAGAGGTGCTGCCAAACTAAGTAACAGTAGGCTAATTAGTGTGGCTGTGGTTCTCCTTCTTGAAGTTAATAATTCTAGTTACACCTGGTTGTCTCTCAGATGTGTGTACTGCAATGGAAGATGCAACCCCAATATTGGAAAGACAGCCTGACGAGCAAGATGGCACAGATGCAGAAGGAGCAACTGGGCACCCAGTTCAGGAAAACCAACCCAAGAGGAAGCCAAGTATTAAGAAATCACAGGGCAGGAAGGGTAAGAGCAGCATTCTGAGCTCATTTTATTTCAGAAATGCATTTTCTCCTCTCAGCCTCTTAAGGATAGGCTGACTGACTTTATTCTTCTCCATCAGAGAAACACTTAGGGAGCATGTGCTGTTGTAATCTCTTTCCATAAGAAGCTGTGGGGTCGCATAGACAGTGGCCTAAGGCAGTCTGCAGGTTGAGAGAACAAGAGAATGGCCAGTTCTCTTGTTGAATAAATTCCAAATGAATAAATTCCACTGGGTAGGGGTGGAATTGCCATTGCATTACCGCCTTTAGCCTAAGACCTAGCTCTGTGAGACCCGCGTGCTGTGTCTATTTTTACTTTGTGACTGTCAGTTGTAGGTCCCATCCCCTTATCCCAGTAGCAGTGCCCGGGCAGGCCGCTTTTCCCGTTTATCACTAAACCCCACATTAACCTTGTTACAGGACAAGAAGGAGAAAGTTGTCTGAGAACTTTTGACTGTGGCCCTGGACTTTGCTGTGCTCGTCATTTTTGGACGAAAATTTGTAAGCCAGTCCTTTTGGAGGGACAGGTCTGCTCCAGGAGAGGGCATAAAGACACTGCTCAAGCTCCAGAAATCTTCCAGCGTTGCGACTGTGGCCCTGGACTACTGTGTCGAAGCCAACTGGCCGGCGATGGGCAGCATCCACGGTTAAGAGTATGCCAAAAAATTGAAAAGCTATAAATATCTCAACGTAAAGAAGAATCCTCATTGCATTCGGGCTCAGTCTTGGACATGAACTTTCAAATGTCTCCATACAGATCTCTCCTGAAATCAAATCTTGCAGCAAGCAAAATAGCCTGAAACTAGAGAACTGAGATGATGGCTTTGTGATGAATGAGACTAGCATTAGCTTTTTGTCTGTTTTTCCAGAAAACCAATGAGATTCTGTAACAAAAAAATTTATTTCTAATCTAAGGGCTCCATTAATTCAAATCTTTAAGAATTGAAATTGTATATATTTAAGGTATACAGCGTGATGTTTTGAAATACATATACTATAGTTGAGCTACAGCTCTCTCTCCAAATAAATCTTTAAGCAATTTCTGGTGAAGGCTGGTGCCTGACAGTATCCTAGGGGGGAAAAATGATGGCATCTGAAGTTAAAAGGAAATTAATTCTTTTATCTTCCCAGGGAAAATTATCACAACAAATACTGTATTTTTCCTTAAAAACCCTATTGTTT
Organism: Sapajus apella; assembly: GCF_009761245.1. NCBI lineage: Eukaryota > Metazoa > Chordata > Mammalia > Primates > Cebidae > Sapajus > Sapajus apella. The sequence continues at coordinate 1,662,056 of NW_022436961.1, forward strand.
ATTTCCATTCATTTCTTGGAAAGGAAATGGCATTTCACTACAAAATAATTTGGTTAATAAAGAAGTTTCAAAAAGTAATATCTTATGTCTGTGTAGTCCTTTGCAAGTTATAAAGCATTTTTACGTGTTTTCGATAGTTTTACTTACCATAGGATAACTTTTTATATTTATATAATTTATAATTTCAAATTATATAATTTGAAAGGCAGGGCTTTCGAGGAGTGTCACTTATACATTTTGGCCACTTGCATTTAAAAGTTAGCCCAGAGGAAAAATCAGGCAAAAAAGTGAAATTTTTGTATTAAGTTTAAAAGACTATATTTTTGTGCATAGAAGTGGTTGTGCTTAGTAAAGCTCTTTCTAGTGAATTTCAAGCAAGTGCTACAGATTTCATTTCAGAGATAAACCATATACCTGTTTTTCTATTCAGGTTATAAGTATATATTACAAGATCAATGATATGGTTTGGACGTTTGTCCTCTCTGTCTCATGTTGAAATGTGACCTCCAGTGTTGGAGGTGGGGCCTGGTGGGAGGTGACTAGACCATGGGGGCCGATTCCTCATGAATGGCTCAGCACAATCCTCTTGGTGATAAGTGAGTTGTTAGTTCACACAAGATCTGATTGTCTAAGAGAGTATGGCACCTCCTCTCTCTCTCTCATTCCTGCTTTCGCCATGTGAAGTGCCTGCTCCTGCTTCATCTCCCACCATGAGCAAAACCTTCCTGAGGCCTCCCAAGAAGCTTAGCAGACGCCAGTGCCATGCTTCCTATATAGTCTCCAGAACCATGAGCCAATTAATCCTTTTTCTTCTTTTTTTTTTTGAGACAGAGTCTCACTCTGATCCGGGTTGGAATGCAATGGTGCAATCTCAGCTCACTGCAACCTCTGCCTCCTGGGTTCAAGGAATTCTCCTGCCTCAGTCTGGCAAGTAGCTGGGATTACAGGTGTGTGACACCATGCCCAGCTAATTTTTGTATTTTTAGTAGAGACAGGGTTTCACCATGTTGGCCAGGCTGGTCGCGAACTCCTGACCTCATGGTCCACCAGACTCAGCCTCCCAAAGTGCTAGGATTACAGGCAAGAGCCACCACGCCGGCCAATTAAACCTTTTTGTTTCATAAACTACCCAGTCTCCAGGATTCTTTTATAGCAATGCGAGAATGGACTGATAACAATCAAATATGGGCCCAACAAAAAATTACACGTATAAAGGTCCCTAGTTACTGGTTTTTTTTTGAGATGGAGTCTTACTCTTGTCACCCAGGCTGGAGTGTAGTGGTGCGATCTCAGCTCACTGCAACCGCCACCTCCAAGTTCAAGCAATTTTCCCACCTCAGACTTGTAAGTAGCTGGGATTATAGACGTGCCACCACTCCCAGCTAGTTTTTATATTTTTGGTAGAAATGGGGTTTCACCATGTTGGCCAGGCTGGTCTCCAACTGCTGACCTCAGGGTATCTGCCTGCCCCAGCCACCCAAAGTGCTGGGATTACAAGCATAAGCTACCACACCTGGTTTCTAGAAAATACTGAAAAATCTTCCCGAGGCTAGCTTCTGGTTGCACCTTAATTAACCAATTTGTGATCAGTAAGTAGGGGTAACATGGTTTACAGCATAGAGCAGAATATGAGAAAATAAAAACTTCCATTCAAGATCTGCTATGATCTCATATTTCTCTCTACCAAACCCATAGTAAAGTATGATCATGAATATGAAAATTTAAACATATTTGCTAAGTAAATAAGAACATCATCATCCAATAACAGTACAAGAGATTTTATTGACTACATTGCAAGCTAAAGCATGAAGAAGAAACGATCATTTAAAAACACCAAAGACCCTTACATAGCAAAGGTTAAGAAATAAATTAAGACTCCTATTGGGCTTTGTCTGCCAGGGAAGCTACAGGCCTCATTCGCTCCGGTCCTTGGGTTCTCGGTATTTCCACTGGATGTAATCAAAGATGTCTTTCTCACTATCCACTGGCAGCGGTTCTCCAGCAACTCCTGCAAGTACAGAGAGAAAAAACTTACTGTAAGAACCAGTTTTGTAATGTAGTTATAGAGGGGTTCAGGATTAAGAGTTGTGTGGGACAGGCCAGGCGCGGTGGCTCACACCTGTAATCCCAGCACTTTGGGAGGCTGAGGTGGGTGGATCACAAAGTCAAGAGATCAAGACCATCCTGGCCAACATGGTGAAACCATCTCTACTAAAAATACAAAAATTAGCCAGGTGTGGTGGCACACGCCTGTGGTCCCAGCTACTTGGGAGGCTGAGGTGGAAGAATCAGTTGAACCCTGTAGGCAGAGGTTGCAGTGAGCCGAGATTGGCCACTGCACTCCAGTCTGGTGATAGAGCAAGACTCCGTCTAAAAAAAAAAAAAAAAAAAAAAAAAAGAGTTGTGTGGGACTTGCTTTCAGAAGAAAAAAGAAAATGGTAACCAAGTCACTGGCCAGGCATGGTGGCTTACACCTATAATCCCAGCACTTTAGGAGGCCGAGGCAGACGGATCACCTGAGGGCAGGAGTGTGAGACCAGCTTGACCAACACGAAGAAACCCCATCTCTACTAAAAATACAAAATTAGCAGGCATGGTAGCACATGCCTGTAATCCCAGCTACTCGGGAGGCTGAGGCAGGAGAATTGCTTGAACCCAGGAGGCGGAGATTGCAGTGAGCTGAGATTGCGCCACTGCCCTCCATCCTGGGCAACAACAGTGAAACTCAGTCTCAGAAAAAAGACACTGACCACGTCCATCCTCTCCCAGGAGCCTGTGCTGGAGCTCTGTCTCGTGTGTCACCAGTGCCACAAAGGGAAACTGGGGATCCCAGCTAGGGCCACTCAAGTCATCCTCACTCATGATTGTCCTCTCTGCTGGAGCCACTATGTATTATATAAAATACTCTAGTGAGTTCTTTTGCAACTCAGTTCTTGGACTAGCAGCACTGGCATTATCTAGAACAAGTTTATCCAGACCATGGCCCACATGTGGCCCAGCACGACTTTGAATGTGGCCCAACACAAATTCGTAAACTTTCTTAAAACACGATGAGATGTTTTTGTGATTTTTTTAAAAAAGCTCACCAGCTATCGTGTTAGTGTATTTTATGTGTGGCCCAAGACAATTATTCTTCTTCCAATGTGGCCCAGGGAAGCCAAAAGATTAGAAACCCTTGATCTAGAAGCTTACTAGAAATGCAGAATTCTGAGCCCCACTGCAAGCCCAAGGAATTAGAATCTGAATTTAGTCAGGTCCCCCGTGTTACTGGTATGCACAGTTAATTGTGAGAAGTACTGCCCTTGTTTACCAGAGATGAAAGCCTTATTTTACACTTTGAGCACAAAATGACAAAAGTTCATTCTCTTATAGAAAACCACACGGTATACTGTGAATGTTAACAGTACCCGTTAAGCACAGATTCTTTGAAAATTCTTTCAAAGCATGGAGCCAAAGGTACTGTGAATGCAAAGTGTGTGGCACTGAAAACAATGATACTTGAGTTCTGCGCTAACTGGCACAGAAACTACACTAACTGGCATAGAAACTACACTAACTGGCATAGTTACTAGAAGGCTTTTAGGGACACTACACTTGCTAAACCAAAGTATCTTTGAAAATAACCTCTCCAGATGAGAGATGATCTCTAATACAGACATGGATACTCACCAGTGACTCCCAATGGACGGATGGTGTACTCATTGATTGTGAAGCCCTTTTCTAGGGCATAAGCCCTCATATTCTTATTGAAAATATCACTCCCAGTGAAATAGAGAACACCACAGTAATATTGATCTTTGGGTATCAACCTAAAAAAAATGGACAGTAGATACATTTTTTTACTATGCATTTCGAGTTTGGCAAATATAGGACTCCTAAAATTAACAAGGAACAAAATACCTAAAATAAGCCTAAGTGGTCTAATAACTTGGAGAAGACTATCATTAGGTAGGCTGCTCAAATCACTCCAACCTTGTAATTTGTTTAGGTTTCGGTAAACTTTGTTTTGAAAGAGGTGTGGAGAAATGAAATTGCATTATCACTTATTACAACTAACTTAGCCCAGGCAGGAAATGACTTTTGAGCTGTGGAAGGCATCATGGTGAGGTGCAAATCTAGAGAAAATAAATCAGATTCCATAGACAGTCGTTATTCTTTACATACTTTGGCGCTAAACATTGCATTTGGCAAGAACATATGGCTCTTTAGGCTAAAAAGAGGCTCTAGATATAAATGTGAACTCTAACATAGAAACAGGGAGAAAACAAGGGAAAAAACAAGGGAAAAAAACGCTGGGAAAAATTAACAGGTCAGCAACAAAGTATGAACAATACCTGATATCAATTCTTCTGTGTGGATATTCTTTTTCATCATTTTTACTGGGAAGTTGGCAAACACCCTAAAATGAATATTTTAAACCATGTTTAAAGATTTTCTAAACTTAAGGCTTAATTTTAATCAAGTAAAACACAAAGTCATTTTTGTTTTTAGTGTTGGCAGCTCTAGAATTCTGAGCACTTTTAACTTAGCAGCTTTTGTGAGCGATATACTATCACCACCTGTCTATTATGCTTCATGATAATTACAGAACTACACAAAACGCAAACGAGGATTCTCATGATGAGGATTTGGCCTTTGCATGATTCTAAACAAGAAACTCATCAAAGAAAACACTGAAGATGAAACACAGAGATCAAGATAAACAGAAGACAGCAACGTGGAAGAAACAATCATTATGCAGGAAGAAGGAAACAAAAAACAGCTACCAGTAATAGTCTCAGATAACCAGAGACATTCTATCCATGAAATAAGAACAGAATGCTACAGAAATCCCTTGGGAAAGGTTTAACTCAAAATTTAAAATGATAGGTAGCAGAAGTAAAAGAGTTTGAAATTGAAGACATCTCTCAGACACTACAAGGGAGAAAGACATGGAAAATAAGAAAAAAAGGGGATAAGAAAATGAGAGGATAGCCGGGCGCGGTGGCTCAAGCCTGTAATCCCAGCACTTTGGGAGGCAGAGGCGGGTGGATCACAAGGTCAAGAGATCGAGACCATCCTGGTCAACATGGTGAAACCCCGTCTCTACTAAAAATACAAAACATTAGCTGGGCATGGTGGCGCGTGCCTGTAATCCCAGCTACTCAGGAGGTTGAGGCAGGAGAATTGCCTGAACCCAGGAGGAGGAGGTTGCAGTGAGCCGAGATCGTGCCATTGCACTCCAGCCTGGGTAAGGAGAGCGAAACTCTGTCTCAAAAAAAAAAAAAAAAAAAGAAAACGAGAGGATCACTTTCTTCCTTCTCCATAGGTGAGTTTGCATTATATGTCTACAGTTTTCAAACAAAAGTCATCCAAGTCTGTTTTATCTTTTCCCTTTCCAGAAAGACAGGCAAAAAATCTGGACTGGTCAGTAACCCATACATACGTAAAATGAACTATAAACACCACCGAATTTCCAATTAAAAGTGTCAAATGCTACATTCTAAGAAAAATACACAAGTGACAGTCTTCTGGTCCCCAAGAGTGGTCAAGTTAACACACATGCCACTAAAAGTCATCCTTTTTCACTCAGTAAAATAGGAAAATTAAAATCTAAACTAATTCTTTAGCTGTTCTTATGGAAGAAAGATTAATGAAACACATTTACCTTCAAAATATGAAACCAACCTTCTTAGGCACTAACAAGTTCCAACTCAACTTCCACCTTCAAGTGGATCAGAAGTCATTTCCACCTGGAATTACCAGGAGGTATTACCTTGCGGATGCGGATGTCTAGATGCCACAGGGAATGATCTCGTTGTTTGTCACATCAGTAATAGGATTTTATCTCATGGCTTTGTTCCTTTCCTCAAGGCTAATTTTATTTCCTGCACTTTTTTTTGAAGTGCTAACGTTAAAGAATTTCTCTGTTTTACTGTAAATTCTTTATTAGATTGAGTGGATTAGCTTTGTTTGGCATTTCATTTGGGCAGCTTCATGCTGAGTATCTGAAATAAAGCCTCTTTCATTTCCTTGGGGTAGCCATGGTATCTCCTATTGTCCCTTGAACTCTTCCTGCAGATATTTCACAGAAAATCACCCAAGGCCAAACTTACACAAAATACTGAAATTTGGAATGTCACTCACCTTATATAAAACCAATAGTTAAATGCAGAGGAATTTTTTTTTCTTCTGAATGTTTTTCTGTTCACAGGCAGAACAGCTCAATTACCTAAAGACTGTGCCTGGTACAAGATGACCTGGAGAAACCATGGCTTTCCTATGGTTTGATTACGATTAGCTTAAAGGAATGTGTGTCTTGAAGATAACTTGAAAAACACATGGATAGGCATACTTTTAAGACTAGTCAGTGGTGACAGCAAGAAGAGGTTTTGCAAAAAATAGGATAAGGAATGAGAATGGTTTATTTCACTACATAAGTTGAATTCATTTTGCAGCCAATTTCCTTTCAGAAGCCTAAAGCTCTTAGCTTCTTTGGATACCTCACTCATGCTCATTTCGATAGGCTTGCTGCTCGGACTCCTGCCTAGCTACCTCTTCCCTCAGATACCTGCTTAGCTAACTCCCTCTGTCTTTCTCTAAGTCTCATGTTCTCAACGAGGCTGCCTCCAACCACACTATTTAATACTGACTCCTGCACTCCCCTCTTCACTACATTGTTCTTCCTTTTTAAAAAATAACACTGCCCTAACCTATAATTCACATATTTATGTTCACTGTTAACTATCAGTCCCTTCCCATAATCCTCAAATATGAGTTTTACTTAAATTCATGGATACATCCCAAGCTTTGAGAACAGTGCCTGGAATGTAGGAGATGCTTGTACGGATTTGCTGAGGTGACTGAATACAACTTCCCGCCCTGGGGGAGCTCACTTTCCTCATTTCATTCTCCTTTCATGTTGTGATCTTCTCTCTCTATCCCTTCTTCTGTGTCCCAACCTAATCCTTACCAGGTCACCTTCCTCTCCAGATCCATTTCCACACAGATGATACCTTATATTTGTGCAGCTCTCTTTGTGCAACTCTTGGAAGATCCAGTATCTCTGAAATTGTGCAACTTATTTGTACATCAAATATTTGTACAAATCCTTCAGTTTCCACATATATTATTTAACTTTGATCTGCATAATGGTCTTCTGACGTAGGGCAAATATCAATTTTAAAGGTAAAACTCAGGCCTTCTAGAAGTAAATCCACCTCCCCAATGCCACACAGTAATGGAGCCAGAAGAAGATCCCCTATCTTCTGTTTCCAAATCTATTCTTCTACAATGAAAGATACAAACCACCTCTTAACTGTCTCCAAAATTGACTTGAAAGTTGACCTACAGTGCTTCTCTTCCTAACAATGATTACAAATGTCAAAATAGCACACTCAAATATGGTATTTTTTAAGTTCCAGGGAATAAGAACCACAGGTAAAGCATCCAAACTTTGTCAAAAACCACCTGCTAAGATGGATTCCTATGTGGCAACATAAAGGCCTTAGTTCCTTGTTCTTATTGTCACCCGAGTCCTCTACACTTTAAAAACAAATAAACAAAGGCAGTCTTCTTGTTTTTAACCTGTTTTCTTCTGGAAATATGTCTGGGGGATGCCTTTCCTGGCAATACTTCTAGATGTGCTGCCAGATATATGACTGAAAGACTAGGAGGCAAGATAGGGCATGGTTCCTACAATCCCAGCTCTATCCTACAATGGGTGGGTGGCTTAGTCTTTTCTGTAGCACATGTACAGTGAGATCTGAACTGCCCTAATCTCTAGCAGTCCCTGGGATTTGGCTGCCCTTGCACTTCCCAGGCAAAGGGTTTCCTTTCTTTGATTGAGCAACTACTGGGATAATCCAAATCCACCGCTATCAACAAGATCACACAGACTTGGCTACCCACCTTTCCTTTTCAGGTTACACCCAGCCCACTAGCTTATACTTTTTCCTTGGTTTTTGTGTTTTTTTTTGAGAGGGAGTCTTGTTCTGTTGCCTAGGCTGGATGGAACGCAGTGGCAAGATCTCAGCTCACTGCAACCACTGACTTTCACGGAGATGATACTGGAGGAAGAGATTTAGACCAGAGAGGTCCCAAGAACATGCCCAGACATAGCAAGACACTTTTCTACTGTGCAAAACATCCAACTTGTCTAGTAGATATTGTTTTTAGGATTTTATCTGACTGAATATTCCTTAAATTTAAGATTCATGCACATTCATTTTGAGTGAATTAAAATCCATCTAAATATGAAAAGGTTGTTCATGGGGCACACACAAGTCTTATTTTTAATACCATCTCATGTACGTATATACTTTTGGGCACAAAGTAAGACTACAAAACCTGACAGAGTCAAGAGAACAAATCAGAGATTTAATTTCCAAAGACTGACTAGAACCTTTACTTTTATCTTCCCGAAGTTCATTTGGAAGCATTGTTAAAGCGTGACCAGCTTAGAAAATACACTTTCACAGCCTACCAATATCACCATAAACTTAATGATTTTGTGTACGTATGTGGGTTAAATATACACAACACATAATTTACCATCTATTTTTTTTTTTTTTTTTGAGATGGGGTCTTGCTCTGTCACCACGCTAAAGTGCAGTGGTGCAATGGCTCACTATAACCTCGAACTCCTGGGTTCAAGCCATTCTCCCACCTTAGCCTCCCAAGTCTCTGGGATTATAGATGTGAGCCACTGGGACTGACTACTATTTTAACCATTTTTAAATATACCATTCTGTGGCATTAAGTACATTTGCATTGTTGTACAACCATCACCACCATTCAACTCCAGAACGTTTCATCCTCCCCAACTGAAACTCTGTGCCATTTAAACACCAACTCCCTGTTACCGTCTCCTTCCAGGCCCTGGCAAACGCCCCTCTACTTTCTGAACATGATAATTTAATTATCTTCCTCAACTATATTCTACTTTTGGCTAAAAGTCTTGTCAAACCTATGCACTCAGACTTAGCAATTGTAGCATGTCCACTCTTCAAAAGCACAGTCTTTTTCCTTTCAGTCATATAACCTAGGAAAAGTAGAACGTGGATAAAAATGGACTCAAATGATGTATATAAGTGACCAGAACACTTAACGACACCTTAAAAAAGACGTAAGAGGCCGGGCACAGTGGCTCATGCATGTAATCCTAGTACTTTGGGAGGCCAAGGAGGGTGGATCACTTGAGCTGATGAGTGTGAGACCAGTCTGGGCAATATGGTGAAACCACATCTCTACAAAAAATACAAACATTAGCTGGGCATGGTGGTGTGCACCTGTAGTCCCAGCTACTCAGGAGGCTGAGGTGAGAAAATTGCTTGGACCCCGGAGGCTGAGGCTGCAGTAAGCCATGTTTTCACCACTGCACTACAGCTTAGGTGACAGAGAAAGACCTTGTCTCCAAAAAAAAAAGTAGTAAGAATCTTAATTCTAGGCTGGGCATGGTGACTCATGCCTGTGATCCCAGCACTTTGGGAGGCCATGGCAGGCAGATCACCTAAGGTCAGGAGTTCGAGACCAGCCTGGCCAACACAGTGAAACCTGGTCTCTAATAAAAACTAAAAAATTAGCTGGGTGTGGTAGCGGGAGCCTGAAATCCCACTACTCCAGAGGCTGAGACAGGAGAATCACTGGAACCTGGATGGCAGAGGTTGCAGTGAGCTGAGATCACCCCACTACACTCAAGCCTGGGTGATGAGAGTGAAACTCCATCTCAAAACAAATAAACAAAATCTTAATTTTAGATTTCTATCTGCCTTCCTGTTGGTGTTCATATAGGACCATTTATTAATCTGTTTTTAATCCACTGGCCATTCATCTTGAATTATTAAGTCTTAATTCCTCCCTAATCAACTTCCCTCATTATCATTCCATGTAACATGTTTCTTCCCCTGAGTGTTCCATCACAGACCCTGATGACTTTTCTTTCTTTGGTGTTGAAATAGATTAATACTTTTCAATCAATTCTAACTTAACTTACTGAAGAATTCTGAGTCAGAGAATATGAGAACCATTTGCTGTTTTAGGGAAAAACTTACTTTGTGTCAAAGTCATTACTGATACTTTCAAAAAGCAGATTATGCCTAATTAACTATTATGATAACATAGGTTATTTACAAGTGGAGAATTAAAAGAAAATTCTTTCCTAAAATATTCTGAGTAGTTATGAAAATCAGGCATCCTCCTGATTATTTTTCTTTCGGGTCTCATGGATAGTCTATTTGTTGACTGTAATTCAAAGCTACCATGAAGTCATACACTCAGAATGGTTATTGAACAGTCTCCAAGGTTTTTTCAGATGTACTAACTCTAACAAGTACTTACCATGAATTTTGTCTCACCCTTCGACAGGGTATCTGTGATAAAATGAACTTTTTGTAACTGCTCCACAACCTGATGTAATAATTTTGGCTGTAGAATCATAATTAGGGAATAAGAAAAAAAGTAATTACTTTGTAACGGCAAGAAAATATTTAACAATATTTTTGGAGACAGAGTCTTGCTATATTGCACAGAATGGAGATTGTGCTATTCACAGGTACAGTCATGGCAAACTATAGCCTTGAACTCCTGGACCTAAGTGATCCTCCCACCTCAGCATCCAGAGTACCAGGAATGACATCTCGCCTGGCTAAGAAAATCTTTTTTTTTTTTCTTCAGGGAATCGAACCTGGCAAGAAAACATTTATTTTTATTTATTTATTTATTTTTTTAAAGATGGGGTTTCACCATGTTGGTCAGGCTGGTCTTGAACCCCTGACCTCAGGTGATCCGCCCACCTTGGCCTCCAAAGTGCTTGGATTACAGGCGTGAGCCACTGCGCCCAGCTGAAAACATTTTTAACATGAGTTTTCTAATTATTTGTGGAGAAATCTCTATGTTTTTAATGTTCTGAGCAAGTACCTTTTCCCTCTAATAGAAAATTCATCTTATCAAATAAAACGTATTTTTAGAAACCACTGTTTAAGGTACTGTTTAATAATTGTTAAAACAATTATTAGTTGTGTTTATCTGTTTCCTTAAATCAAAGAGTTTTGCTGTTCTTGAAATGGCTCATGGGAAAAAAATCAATCAAAGAGTCAGCTGTTTCATCTTTCAAAGGCATATGTTCTCAAATAAAAAATGTTTTGCCTTCACAGGTTTTCTAATAGAAGTAAGGTTTCTCAATATTCCATTTTTTAAGAGAAAATATTCCTTTAATGCAAACCTGATTATAGTGCTTCTAAAAAATTTATGACAGACAGCAAATCATTCTAAAACTATTATATTAAACATCACCTCTTTCGGCTGGGCATGGTGGCTCACGCCTGTAATCCCAGCACTTTGAGAGGCCGAGGCGGGCGGATCACAAGGTCAGGAGTTCGAGACCAGCCTGGCCAATATGGTGAAACCCTGTCTCTACTAAAAATACAAAAGTTAGCTGGGCATGGTGGTAGGCACCTGTAGTCCCAGCTACTCAGGAAGCTGAGGCAAGAGAATCGCTTGAACCCAGGAGGCAGAGGTTGCAGTGAGCCGAGATTGTGCCACTGCACTCCAGCCTGGGAAACAGAGTGAGAATCCGTCTCAAAAAAAAAATGTCATCTCTTTCAAATGTCAGACTGTCTTTGAGCTCCTCATGGAAGAACAATAGGTATCCCTTTTGAGAACTTTGCCTTTCACAGAATTCAATCAATATAAAGCTCTTCAGCAGATTTTCAGGAAGGCGAAAACAAAACTTACTCTGAAAATATGCAACTATCATTTAAAAAGTGAAATACAGCATTGTGTAAGACTAATTGCATTGATTATAAACTCTGAGGCACCTGTTTGGTTGATTCTGAAGTGAAGCTTGGATGGGTCAGGAGAACATCCATGTCACCACTGGACTCTGCACCTGTGATGACAGAAAACACATATGAGATTGTCCACATAAATGTATCAATTGGGCAAATGGAACCAAGCTGATGACACACACAGAAGAGCCTTACTTCTTACAGCCTAACTTTCTATTTCACTGTGCTTCATAGTCAGAATTAGTTAAAAGATTTCAATTTTCTGTCCAACTATTCAGTGGTATTGATGTAGACAGCAGAATCTGTGATGACAACAGTAATCGGCATTAGATATACATTACATACAAAGGGTTAATTTAATGTGTTAAAAATGCACCTAAGTAACTACTCACTAATGAATTAAAACAATACTTTAAAAAACACCTATGAACAATTCTATTTGTAAAAATCTCAAATTAAACAATATACTCTAACTCCATAAACGATATTCAGAAAACACATTTTGGGTGGGCACGGTGGCTCATGCCTGTACTCCTAGCACTTTGGGAGGGTGAGGTCAGAGGATCACTAAGCCCAAGAGTTCGAGACCAACCCAGTCAACATAGAAAGACCCAGGCTCTCTTTTTTTCTTCTTTTTTTTTTTTTTTTAAAGAAAACCCATTTCGATTCTTATAACTGAACTCAATTAATGAATGTTATACTATTATGGTATCATGGAAAAGAACACAGCACTTTATAATGATTTAGGTTTTCGTCTTGATCTATACTCTACAAACACAGAGCTTCAGGCAAGTTATACACAGCTATTTAAACCTTTCTTTTACTACATTCTATTAAATTATGCCTCCACTTAGATGGAATTTTTTCATTTTACTTTTTTTTTTCAGTGTTGCAAATGAGGACTCCTCATTCCTCTAGACCTCAGTTTCCTTATATGTAAACTACTAAAAACTACTTCATACGCTATTATGTAAGTAAGTAAGAACATATGTAAAAACGTCCACTATAGTGCCTGGCACGTAGCATAAAATAATCCAATTTCTCTCCTTGCTTTCATTTTGGTAAGTACAATATAGGCCAAACATACTTTTGGTGACTAAAGATCTCAGTGTCTTTGTGATCCTCCCACTTTTGGCCTCCTAAAATGCTGAGATTAAAAGCATGAGCCACAGCACCTTAACCAAATATTTAAATAGAAAGAGGACTAGGCCGGGCACAGTGGCTCATGCCTGTAGTCCTAGCACTTTGGGAGGCCAAAGTTGGTGGATCACTTGAGGTCAGGAGTTCAAGGCCAGCCTGGACAACATGGTGAAACCCCTTTTCTACTAAAAAACAAATAAAAATTAGCCTGGTATTGTGGTGCATGCCTGTAATTTCAGCTACTGAGGAGGTTGAGGCAGAAGAATTGCTTGAACCCAGGAGGCGGAGGTTGCAGTGAGCCAAAACCGTACCACCATACTCCAGCCTGGGTGACAGAGTGAAACTCCATCTCAAAAAATAAGAACATGACTAGACTCAGTGTGTACTGGACATACATGGAAGCTATTTTAATAAAGAAAATTATATTGTCTTCTCTTCTTCTCACTTCCTTCTAAAAGCTGGATGTCTTCCACCATCCACCAACAAAAATGTTTCACTTTATTTAAAAAATCAAACACAAACTGTATGAGCAAAAGAAGAGAAACAACCCAAGGGTCCATTAATATGGACTGGATAAATAAATGAGTATGATACATGTATACAACTGAATGTTATGCAGCTACAAAAAAAATAAGGGGCCGGGCGCGGTGGCTCAAGGTTGTAAACTCAGCACGCTGGGAGGCTGAGATGAGTGGATCACTTGAGCCCAGGAGTTCGAGACCAGCCCAGGCAACATAGTGAAACCACATCTCTACCAAAAATAAAAAAAATTAGCCAGGGATGGTGGCATGTGCCTGTGGTCCCAGCTACTCTGGAGGCTTAAGTGGGAGGATCACTTCAGCCCAGGAGGCACAGGTTGCGGTGAGCCGAGACCATGCCACTATACTCCAGCCTGGGCAACAGAGTGAGACCCCATCTCAAAAAAATAAATAAGGAAGTTTTCTATATATTGATATGGAAAAATCTCCAGGATGTATTTTTAAGTGAAGAACGCAAAGTACAGTGTTGTATATATATTATGTTACTTTATGAAAGAAAGGGAGAAGAATGAAGTCAAGATGGCATACTAACATTTAGTTGTATTTTCATGAAGAAACATTGCAAGAATCCACAGGAAAGTGGTTCTTAACGGGACAGTAATAGGAGGGTGCACACAGAGGAAGTGAGACACAGTACACCTTTTTATATGAAAGCATGTAACCATACAATATACCCCAAAAAAAGTAAAAATAAAATAGAAATAAATAAAACCAGGAAGGTTGTCATAGCCAACAGAACATGCATTTGGCTTGCTGTGCCTCCAAATCTACATTTTGAAAACACAGAATCCCGGCTCCCACTCAAGGAGATTCTTATTTAGTAGATTTGTAGCAGGCTAAAACATGTATTTTTTTTCTTTTTGTTTAAGTCCTAGGTATTTCTGATGCAGACATACTTGAACAACTTGTTAACTTCTTTTCTCTCATTTTGCAAGTATGGAATCCAAGACCAGGAGAGACATAATAGCGGTAGATTTGGCCTCAGACCCCAGGTCTTTTGACCCCAGTCCAACATTCTTTCTATTGATCAGTGAGTATGGATTGAGTTTTCTCCCCCCAACTCTAGATTCTTGCAGCAGCTACCCAGAGTATTTCTGATAAGCCGTCACCTAATTCCCAGCCAAAACTCCATAGGTGGCCAAAGATTCAGTTCAGGTATCTACTCTGAAATGTTTTAAATAAGGTTCTTCTACTCCAATTTTAAAAGTTAGTATTTTTAAGCATATGTGAGCTTTTCAAAATTTTAAACCAGCAAGACACCAGGATTGTGTGGTTCTTAGTTTGCTCACATTCACATAGTAAGTAGAACAGAACTCTTCTGAAGAACTTGGCTGTTATGAGAATTGGTTTTGAACTGGTACTTCTAAGACATCATTCTTAGCTCTATTACAGAAAACTTGGGCAGGTGGGCGTGGTGGCTCACACCTGTAATCCCAGTACTTCGGGAGGACAAGGTGGGTGTATCACAAGGTCAAGGGATGGAGACCATCCTGGCCAACACGGCGAAACCCCATCTCTACTAAAAATACAAAAATTAGATGGGCATGGTGGTGCATGTCTATAGTCCCAGCTACTTGGGAGGTTGAGGCAGAAGAATCTCTTGAACCCAGAAGGTGGAGGTTGCAGTGAGCCAAGCTCACACCACTGCACTCTAGCCTGGCGATGGTGTGAGACTCTGTCTCAAAAAAAAAAAAAAAAAAAAACTTGGAAAATAAGAAAGGTAAATAAACAAAACTGCCCACAACCTCACAATTATCTAGCTAGACAACCATTACTAGCATTTCAATATACTTAAATCCATTTAATAAATTTTATTATAACTAGTCATTAAGATAGCATCCTGTAATAAAATCAGGATGAATTTCCCCTAGTTACATATTCCCATGTACAAATAAATAACCTTAACTAATGGGTCTTAATGAGTCTACAAAGTACCACAAATTATATCTTTTTAATCCAAGTTCTTAACATACATTAGGCAATTTTAACATCAGGGCATAAACAACCCAAAATTATGAAGCAGGTTACCTCTTCTGAAACTGCCACAGACCGTAGCAATGTATTCAGAATCCACTTTTTTAACTTCATTTAGTACAATATCCTAATAGAAGAAAAATTAAGTCAGTATTGTCCTAAAATGGCTTTTCACCAAGTGACACTCTCAATTCTAATCAAAGAATATAATTTGACACATCTTACTTGCATTTGTAACATCTCTTCACGAGGAATTCTTTTTTCAAAATCCCCAAAATATCTATAAAGACAGAATAAGTAGACAAAAGATTTTTGTAAAATTTATTCAGTGCTGGCTATGCAGCAGGTCTTTTTATTTTTTTTTTTGAGACCGAGTCTTGCTCTGTCACCTAGGCTAGAGTGCAATGGTGCAATCTTGGCTCACTGCAACCTCCATTTCCCGGGTTCAAGCGATTCTCCTGCCTCAGCCTCCAAAGTAGCTGGGATTACAGGCTCGTGCCACCACGCCCAGCTAATTTTTGTATTTTTAGTAGACACGGGGTTTCGCCATTTTGGTCAGGCTGGTCTCGAGCTCCTGACCTTGTTATCTGCCCACCTCCGCCTCTCAAAGTGCTGCGATTACAGTTGTGAGCCACTGTGCCCAGCTGATTTTTGTAAAATTTAAATCTTCTTAAAAATTAAATTGCCTCGGCCAGGCACGGTAGCTCACACATGTAGTCCCAGCACTTTGGGAGGCCGAGGAAGGCGGATCACGAGGTCAGGAGATCGAGACCATCCTGGCTAACCTTGTCTCTACTAAAAATACAAAATTTAGCTGGGCATGGTGGCATGAGCCTGTAGTCCCAGCTACTTGGGAGGCTGAGGCAGGAGAATTACTTGAACCTGGTAGGCAGAGGTTGCAGTGAGCCAAGATTGTGCCATTGCACTCCAGCCTGGGTGACAGAATGAGGCTCTGTCTCAAAAAAAAAAAATAATAATTAAATTGCCTCTTATAACAATTGTTCATGTCATACCAGCAGATCATCCTCATGAATCAAGGCTAGAATGAATTCACTGAGACTATAACAGCAAAATTGGGGGTAGGGTAAATGGGGGAAGGTTTATTCCTAAATTGGATCAAAATCCTTAAGTGTCATCCTTTGTAATATTCCAAAGACTCCATCTAAACTCATTTGTAAATAAGCTACATATTCATGTAACAAGTAAATAGTAAATAAATATGTTTAAGTTAGGGCATATTTTCAAAGTAGACTGCTCTCTACCGACAAGGCAAGGGGTTACAGTTTACCACTCTTACATCCTGCAAAATTGTATTTTCAAATACTGTCTTGCAACATGGATGAACTCAGGCAACAATATGCTAAGTGAAAGAAGTCAGTCACAAAAGACACATATTGTATGACTTCATTTACATTAAGTGCCCAGAATAGGCAAATCCGTAGAGACCAAAAGTAGATGAGTAGTTGCACAGGTCTTAGGTGCAGGTAGGGGAGGCAATGGGAGAATGGCTAGTAATAGGTACAGGGTTCTTTTTGAGATAACAAAAATATCCTAAAACTGACTGTAGTGATGGTTGCACAACTCTGTGAATATACTAAAAGTCACTGAATTGTATATTTTAAGAGTTGCACAAATACTCAAAGTCACTGAATTGTATATTTTAAATGCATCAATTATAGGACATATGAATTACTAAAAGTCATTGGATTGTGTATTTTAAATAGATGATTACCGGATATATGAATTACATCTCAATAAGGCTGTTAGACAAGTACTAAGTGTGAAACAACATCTAAGCATATGCTTCAGCATGATGGAGCACTTGTTCAGACAATTCTTACCCAAACCAGTTCTTCAGAAGACCTCCATTTACTACAGAAATGCCAGGAAAGCAAGAACCATACCATCCTGGTCTCTTTCTAGCTCAAAATTTTGGAATGATAGTATAAGTTTAAAATACTATGGTAGGCTGGGTACGGTGGCTGACACCTGTAATCCCAGCATATTGGGAGGCTGAGGTGGGCGGATCAACAGGTCAGGAGTTTGACACCAGCCTGACTAACATGGTGAAACCCCATCTCCACTAAAAATACAAAAATTAGTTGGGCGTGGTGGCGCGTGCCTGTAATCCCAGCTACTCAGGAGGCTGAGGCAGGAGAGTCACTTCAACCTGGGAGGCAGAGGTTGCAGTGAGCCAAGATCGTGCCACTGCACTCCAGCCTGGGCAACAGAGTGAGACTCCATCTTAAAAAAAAAAAAAAAAAAATTATGATAAAGCATCAACAGGAAAATTCAAAAGGTTATTAGGACCGCATCACCAACACCACTATAAAATGCCAGAAAAGATACATGGAGTGCTTATGTATTATAACTATAAATAATTAGAAAGCAGGCTCCCAAACTATATCTGGTACACAAAACAATTATTGATGCTGATATAGAAACATGCCTACTAGTTATTCCTGTATGGTTATTTAGGTGTGAGGTTTTTCCTTTTTTTAAATTTAGTTTTTCACAGTGATGTCCTATCTTCAGGTAGATTATAAACTCCTTAAAATCTACACTGAACCTCTCTGTATCTTTACCTCAGACCTAGTGCAGTGCTTTGTACAATGTGAGCATGAAATACACACCCGCTGACTGGCTGATACACTCAGTCCTAGATATTTTAAAACGAAGTTCCCTGTTAAAGCAAAAATAAATAAATAAAATAAGAGAAATCCTTAAAACAAGTAAACTAGAAAGCAAAAGCGAAAGCACTATGTGAACACAGGCAGATACTCTACAAAATTCCACAAATCTTAGCACTTCTGAATAGAAAAATGGTTGTGGATTAGCTAAGTTTGAAGAGTCCTTGTGGTGTATAAAAGAATGTCTATAAACATTTTACTTTTATATCTCAAGAATCAAAAGAAAATTTGCTGTCTTACTTCAGCCCAATTCGCTGATGATGGTTTAATTTATCTTCATTTTTTCTGAGATCTGTATAGAAGATAAATAAAGTTGACAAGTTAATTGAAATGCTTTTGGGGGAAAATGCTAAACTCAATGACCCTTTTTACAAAGAA
Organism: Sapajus apella; assembly: GCF_009761245.1. Lineage (NCBI taxonomy): Eukaryota > Metazoa > Chordata > Mammalia > Primates > Cebidae > Sapajus > Sapajus apella. The sequence continues at coordinate 1,680,542 of NW_022436961.1, forward strand.
CCACCTGGGGAACAAATACACTGAAATGTCTGAAAACACAATGAGACAAAAATTTCAGATATGAAGAGCTAGATAAAAGTGACTCTTCAAATCAACGTAGTAAAACCTAAAGGCTGATTTCATGGTCCTTTTTATTTACTGAACAAAATTTTAACTAGAGTTACATAATAAAATAGTAGATAAAACATTATAGAATCAGGCCAGGCACAATGGCTCACGCCGGTAATCCCAACACTTTGGGAGGCCTAGGTAGGTGGATCACCTGAGGTCAGGAGTTCAAGACCAGCCTGGCCAACACGGTGAAATCCTGTCTCTACCAAAAATGCAAAAAATTAGCCAGGTGTGGTGGTGCGCCCCTGTAATCCCAGCTACTCGGGAGGCTGGGACAAGAGAATCACTTGAATCTGGGAGGCAGAAACTGCAGTGAGCCAAGATCATGCCATTGCACTCCAGCCTGGGTGACAGAGTGAGACATCATCTCAAAAAAACAAAAACAAACAAAAAAACCAGAATCACATCAAATTTTACTGACTATAGCAAAATACAACCTTATAAGAACCAATATGGTTTAATTTATTGTTAAGAGCAGTAACCACAACTTCTAAATGTTTTCTGATTAACTAGGTTTATTTATATTGTTCATTTGTTCATGCACTCTTTCATTCCATTAGTACTGAGTACTAGAATTGTGCAGGCATTGTGCTAAAAATCCTGTTGAAAGGAAAACTATTACTATGTATTCATTTTTTTAACTTAAAAATTGTTAGAACATCCCATATTAAGTCTAAAAAGTGACTTAGTTCCATTTAGGTGTTCCTTTACTGGGCATGAGTCCAGCTGTGAGCCTCGTTAAAGAAATAGCAAGGATGAAGGGGGAGGAGGGAAAAAAAAAAGAAATAGCAAGATAAGCATGCTTCAAAAGCAATGCCTATAAGCCCCCTTATATTCACAAATACACATATTCCCTCTCGAGATATATATTGCAGAAAAATAAGCATCTTTATGAAACATAAAGCAATTGATATTTCCTATGGTTGTGTGCACACAGAAAACACTAAAGTATATTATATAGATATATATAGTTATAGATATCAACAGTTGTATTACATATCTGTGAATTATGAAATATAAAAACCAGAACAGTAGATCCTTGACACTCCCAAGAGATGCAACTCAATACCTCCAAGAAACCCATAGATTCCTGACCCCTTTAGCCAATCATTTCTCTCATACAAGCTGTCTACACCACAAGCAGCAAAGTATAAACCCTCCAGAGATGCACATGTAGAGTTCATTCTCTAGCAATGTGGCTCACACAAATTCTTAACTTAGTACTATTACTAATCATGCCACATAAGAGTTGGTTACCATTTTTAAGTAGTGCTTACTATGTACTAGGCACACTGCTAACTGCTTTACACGTATTATTGCATTTAATCATATGAAGCACAAATACCCATTTTGTAGGTGTGAAACTGAAGCAACACGGTCATCCCACTCTAATAAAGTAGTGGAGGTGGGATTCAAAGCCAGGTCAGTCTCCAAAACCTGTCTACCTAAACATTGGGCTGCCTGCAAATAGCTGAACTCACAAATACTGAATCCCGAATGCCATGGATATGCTGTAATGAATTTGTATGTCTACATACACCCACAAAAAGCATAAAGAGATGCTAAAGGCTTTTACATGGAACCACATGTAAAGGATTACTATAGGAAAACATTTTATAATTACTTGTTAGGCTCTATTTTTATCACTTCTTTGAAAGCAAAAATTTCTTTAATAACCATTACATTCATGCCTGTAATCCCAGCACTTTGGAAGGCCAAGGCAGGTGGATTGCCTGAGCTCAGGAGTTCACAACCAGTCTGGGCAACATGGTGAGACCCGATCTCTACTAAAATACAAAATAATATTAGTCGGGTTGTAGTGGTGAGTGCCAGTAGTCCCAGCTACTCGGGAGGCTGAGGCAGGAGAACTGCTTGAACTCGGGAGGCGGAGGTTGCAGTGAGCCAAGATTGCACCTCTACACTCAAGCCTAGGTGACAGAGCAAAACTCCGTCACAAAAATTTAAAAATTTTAAAATTTTTAAAAAAAAATTTAAAAAATTACCATTACAAATCTCTTACAGAATCTTTCCCAATAATATATAACTTAGCTTTTAATCTGATGTAAGATGTTATTGCCTAAAATTTTATTAAAGAAACAAAGGCAATTTAGATATTTGAAAAATCTGCAAATGATAACTATTTCATTGCGTTTAAGCCAAGAGGTTGGTTGTTGTTCATCATCTTCTTTATTTATTTTTTTTTTTTGAGATGGAGTTGCACTCCAGCCTGGGCGACAGAGTAAGACTCTACCTCCAGGGTTCAAGCGATTCTCCTGTCTCAGCCTCCCAAGTAGCTGGGATTGCAGGCACCCACCATGCCTGGCTAATTTTGCATTTAGTAGAGATGCAGTTTCACCATGTTGGCCAGGCTGGTCGTGAACTCCTCACCTCAAGTGATCTGCCTGCCACAACCTCCCAAAGTGCTGGGATTACAGGCTTGAGCCACCATGCCCGGCACTGGGTCTTGGTCTTCTTAGTTTTCTCTGAGTTATTTACAAACCTAAAAATGTTTATGATGGCAATATAAACTATACCCTATGTCTATTCTACTAGAGAGTTAAAAAGAAAATCTTATCATTTGTATCTACTGACTGAGAATGTGTTTTTCAAGTTGAAGTTTGTTAGAGTGTTAATGGTCCTTCTGGAATTAATGATCTACAGTCATACTCACCTTCTAGTGTTTTAATTCCTTCATCTACAAACTTCCTTGCAGCAGATGGACTACAAAAAGAAAAGCATTATCTCAATATTGGGGGAAACTTGGGATACTTGTTAACAACTATGTCTTAATAGTAAGAAGAGTTGCTATAAGCTAAACAAGACCTGCTAAAATGCTGCACGGCTACTTTGGTAATATTCAACTTTATCCAAAGTACTAATTCTTCAAACTTCAATTTTTAGGAAGACAACTATGAACTCGCACATGAAAAAGATGTCTAAGCAGCTGCTGTCATAGGGCTCATGTATGGATGGCACTTGAAAACTGTTCACTCATTGAACTAAGATTTACTGAGGGCCACTATGTGCCACATAGTCTCCTGGGTGCTGAAAATATAGCAGGAATAAGAATGTAAGTGGGTAGATAGAGACAACAGATACACAAACAAGAAAAATATTAGGTGGATAAATTAAAATAGGATGATATAACAGTGTGGCTGCGTCCTACTTTAGACTGAGTGGTAGAAGGTCTTTGAGATGATATCCAAGCTGAGGTCTGAATTACTAAAGAGCCAGCTATACAGGGGATCAATGGGAAAAACATTTCAGGCAAAGGAAACAATTAGTCAAGGGCCTAAGGCTGGCATAAGCTTAGCCTATTCAAGAGAAGAGAAAAACTAGGATGGATAGATTTAAGTGATGGTATGAGGTGCTACGGAGCAGTACACAGGTGTTACATTCTTCTAATGAAAATTTTATAATGGCCTTCAGTCCCCAAGGAGTCATGCTCATTTTCTTTTTTTTTTTTTTTTTTTTTTCCAGATGGAGTTTCTTTCACCCTGGCTACAGTGCAGTGGCACGATCTTGGCTCACTGCAACCTTTGCCTTCTGGTTTTGAGCGAGGCTTCTGCCTCAGCCTCCCCAGTAGTGGGGATTACAGGCGCTTGCCACCATGCCTGTCTGATTTTTGTATTTTTAGTAGAGACGGGGTTTTACCATATTGGCCAGGCTGGTCTCGAACTCTTCACCTTGTAATCCACCCGCCTCAGCCTCCTAAAGTGCTGGGATGACAGGCGTGAGACACTGCGCATCATTTTCAATATGCTAGGTTTAAGAATTTAATACGTTGGCCGGGCGCAGTGGCTCATGCCTGTAATCCCAGCACTTTGAGAGGCTGAGGCGGACAGATCACCTGAGGTCAGAGGTTTGAGACCAGCCTGACCAACATGGAGAAACTCTGTCTCTACTAAAAATACAAAAAATTAGCTGGGGTCGTGGCACATGCCTGTAATCCCAGCTACTTGGGAGGCTGAGGCAGGAGAATCACTTGAACCTTGGAGGTTGAGGTTGCGGTGACCTGAGATTGCACCATTGCACTCCAGCCTGGGCAACAAGAGCAAAACACCGTCTCAAAAAAAAATAATATGTTTAGAATAACTTTCACTGAAAATGCTGCCACTTAAAGAACGAATCATTATATTCAAAGGAATGCACCATTCCATAAAGATGAGATCACTACAGTCTTAATATTTCAATGTTAACCTTTACTTCAGCCAGTTTAAAAAAAGCCCCCCTTGGTGTTAACTCAAATTTTAAGATAGTAATCTCTTCATTATAAAATGTTTGAAGCCAGGCGAGGTGGTGTGCACCTATAATCCAAGCTACTTGGGAGGCTGAGGAGGAAGAATCACTTGAGCCCAGGAGTTTGAGACCAGCAAGGGTGACATAGCGACCCTGTCTCAATAAAAAATAATAAAATAAAAAAAGCTTGAGGGCTTGTTCCAAATTCATGAGGTGCTGTGATAAATATGCTCAGAGAACTGAAAGAGGCCAAGCTGGAGCACGCAACAGATGCACACGGAGCAAGCGGTAGCCCAGTTTAGACAAAGGAGAGGCTCTTTCGGCTGGGAACCAAACTGGTTTCATGAAGGAGGTAACATATCCCTTGGATGGGGCTTTTACAGTAGAAAGCATTGTCTGAAGAACTGGCCTCAGATCATAAGCTATGGAAGGATGAACCGTATGGCTAAGGTACAGAGGTGGAGAAGTACAGGTTTTGAGAAACAGCATGTAAAGCATGTAATTTACCTTGGCTAACGTGAAAAATAAAACCAACCGATGACTGTGTCTGCTTAAAAAACAGTTCTTACCCAATGCCACTAACTCGAGTCAGGAAATTGATGGATGAACTCGTATCATCTTGCCGAATCTTTAAGAAAAAAAAGTCTAACTATAATTCTTTGAGGACTTAAATGATCTTATTGGAAACATACCAGTCTGCTTAAAGACATGAAGGATCATCTACATTTGCCTGGATGATCCACACAAAATTATTCACAGGTAACCTAGGGAGTTATAGGTGAATAACAGAGTAACTGAAGATGTTTCTTCTCTAATTTAACCAATACTTTTAAAAAGGTCTATTCATAACAGATCAGAAGTGATATAATTATATCATAGGGGTGAAATAAAACCATAAAAAGGCTTGGGGGAGTTTAAACATAGAAAATCCTAAAAAATAACGATTTTTTAGTCAAAGTTTATAATCTCTTTTCTGAATAGTACTGAAAATGATGAGCTAACAGTCTCTTGAATGCCACATAAAACAAGTGGACATTTTATAGAACAATATTCAAAATTTTAAAGATAGAATACTTAAAGCCATCAACTCCACTCATCTCTTTTCTTGTGAGTCTCACTAGAGTGAGTGGCATCAGACACCCTGCAATGACGTTACATAGTGGTCATAAAGGCAGACACTATAATCTATGAAGTAAACAAGTTAAAATTTTACCTTTTCCAGTTTACGTAATTTTCCAGTTGCTAAAAACTCATCAATTTTTTCAGCAATTTTTGTTCCTACTCCAGGCTACATGGAAAATTAGAAATATAACAGACATATGAATATAATGCTTACCAAATCACTAAAAGATAAAGTAAAAAGCAGAAAATGAAAAACAAATGAATATCACATGACAAGGTTTGAAATAGTGAACATGGAAAACTGAACCCCAGTAAAAATAAATTCTCCCAGAGACAGAATCCTACATGATTGGCAAAAGGGAAACCCTAACAAAATAATTATAAATATCTGTTATTTACTTAAAATTAGCTTTTGTTGTAGAAAAATTAGAAAATACAGAGTTGCATAAAGAAGAATATCCACTTGTCAGTTTCATTATCCTGAAAAGTAAAATCATCTGTAACCTCATTCCCCAACACTTGGTACTTATTACTTGACATCTTTTCTGCTTACATATATAGGCAGAATTAGACGTGTGATGTACATACTTTGTTCTTAATACGTCATGAGAAAATTTCCATACCAATAAACAAATACAATAGTATCTTTAACGGATGCACAGTATATCATTGTATAAATGCATAATAATTTAATTAGCAAATACCCTACAGGTAAACATGCAGATTGTTTCCAATTATTTGACAGTATAACAATATTCATAAATTTCCTTTAGAACAGAGGTTGTCAAGCTTCTGCATACATTAGCATCACATGGGGAAACTTGTTAATAACAACACAGAATGTCAAGTCCCACCCTAGAGTTTCCCATTCACCATGTCTAGGGCAGGGCCAAGAATATGCCTAAGTTCTCAGGGGATGCTTGATGCTGCTGGTCTAGACACTTCATTCTAAGAATCACTGCTCTGGAACTGCACATTCCAACATGGTATACTAGCTACATATGACAATTTAAGTTTAGATTAATTACAATTTAAAATTCCATTCTTCAGTCATGACATCCATATTTCAAGAACTCAATGGCCAAATGTGGCTCATGGTTGCTGTATTGGGCAGCACTTCTCTAGAATCTAAGTTCTAAGAGAGCAGAGATCTTGTCTTTTCACTGCTTTATCCCTACTGACTGACATACAAGTGATCAAAAATTATGAACGAATGAATCCTAGTAGATACATATCTCTATTAGTTTCCTTAGGAAAAATACTTCAAAGTGGAATTGCTAGGTCAAAGGATACATACATTCTGATAAAGCAGCCTTCGGAAAGGCTGTAACAACCAACACTTTCATAGGTAGCAAATGAGTGTCCTTTTTTACATATCATTCTCTACACTGCCTATATTTGATGGGCACAATATAGTGTCTTGTTTACTTTGCAACTTTGGTATTTGTAAAACTGAACTTTCTAAAACGTGTACTGGTCCTTTTTAGTTAAACACCTTGCTTACTATTAGGTGTGCCAGTATTTCCTACTGCCTCTTAGGCCTAAGTTCACTCATCTATATTCTTGATTTATTTAATGTTTAATAAATGTTCCCAAATTACTGAAAGCATATTCAAGCTTGGAAAATAGCAATTACCAGACAGAAATGAACAAAAGATTTAGGAAGCAGAATAGATTAGAAAAAAGAAACTTCTCAGGGTTATTTCCTGTATCAGAAGATTCTTTTAAAAGGCAATTATTTTTCTCTTTACAGGTAATTTACAATAATTTTACTCAATAACATACTGACTTCAAGCAATTTAGGCCCAAGCTACTTTCTATACATAACATTAAGGAATAAAAGGCAAACTAGTCATTCTGGAAATTTCAGTTTTCTAGAATTACTGAGAAGTAATAGATTAGATAACCTAAGAAGAATCTATTATTTCTATTTCTAAGAAGTAATAATCTAGAATAATTTCCAGAATTACTGAGATATTACTTTCTTTAGGAAAAATACGTCAGAATTACTGAGAAGTAATTCTAGAAATGGGCTAGGTAGATCTGTGATTCTTTTTTTTTTTTTTTTTTTTTGAGACAGAGTCTCACTCTGTCACCAGGCACCAGGCTGCAGTGCGGTGGTGCAATCTCGGCTCACGGCAACCTCTGCCTCCCAGATTCAAGCAATTCTCCTGCCTCAGCCTCCCGAGTAGCTGGGACTACAGGTGCACGCCACCACGCCCAGCTAATTTTTGTATTTTTTTAGTAGAGATGGGGTTTCATCATGTTGGCCAGGATGGTCTTGATCTCTTGACCTCGTGATCCGCCTGCCTCAGCCTCCCAAAATGCTGGGATTACAGGCGTGAGCCACCACACCCGGCCAGATGTGTGATTCTTAAAATAACTGTGCAAAGAAATAATGATGAGATTTTTACATTATTCCCAGTGTTATGCAGAAGGAATTTTGGATACTTTTGTATTCTTTATATGCTCAGATTTGAGATGAAGTGTTTCAGAGCTTATCAGGAGTTTTTCTCTACGAAATGAGCAGGCTATTTGCAACAAACATAAAAAAGGAAGTGCTGTATAGATAAAAGAGGAAGTTAATGGAAGCAGCGGTGGTTCCTGAGACTAACAATGGGTCAGTTCACCAAGACAGAAACTCAGAATTAAAGTCCAGTGTATTTATAACTTACTTACTTAGTCTATTTCAGGAGGATATATTGATGCTGAGAGCTGTCTATGCCACAAGGATTTAAAGTCTATATATCAGAGCATGATTTGTACTGAGTAACAAAGTCAAAGTTAAGATGTGGCACATGTTGAACGTGGACAATTTGCCACTAAATCATAAGATGTACAAGATTTATGGTAATGTTATGACTCTAAAGGATAAAAAATATAAGGGCAATTATGAGCCAGCACTTTGGGAGGTTGAGGCAAGAGGACTGCTTGAGCCCAAGAGCTTAAGACTAGCCTAGGCAACGTAAGGAAATCCAATTTCTAAAAGAAATTAAAAAAAAAAATTATCAGAGTGTGGTGGTGCACACCTGTAGTCCCAGCTACTCAGGAGGCTGAGGTGGGAGGATTTCTTGGGACTGGGGGGTCAAGACTGCAGCAGTAAGCTGTGATCGTGCCACCACTGCACTCCAGCCTGAGTGACAGTGAGATTCTGTCTCAAAAAAAAGACAATTACGGCTCATCTCCTGAGAAGCTTAAAGATAATCATATATTAATATTTAAATTCCAGAGGACATTTGTGAAACATTAATAGGTAAAGAACAAAAAGAAGTGATAACTATCAGGACCTGGACTAGTCAAATGCCATGTCAGGCCAGGTGCAGAGTGGCTCACACCTATAATCCCTGCACTTCGGGAGGCTCAAGGCGGTGGATCATCTGAGGTCGGGAGTTGGAGACCAGCCTGGCCAACACAGTGAAACCCTGTCTCTACTAAAAATACAAAAATTAGCCAGGCATGTGGTGCAGGCCTATATTCCCAGCTACTTGGGAGGCTGAGGCAGGAGAATCACCTGAACCCTGGAGTCGGAGGTTGCAGTGACCCAAGATTGCACCACTGCACTCTAGGCTGGGTGACAGAGCGAGACTCTGTCCCAACCCCACCAAAAAAAAAAGAGCCATGTTAATTTGGCATCCTTCACACTCAAGTAGAAATTCAATGTGAGTACATGTATATATTGTAACAGAGGGAAAGAAAACTGTAATTATATTTTTTAAAATTTTAATCCATCTTCTCCCAAATAAAAACATTTTGAGATTGAAACAGTTTGTATGAAACAGCATGAATATTATTCCAAGACATCAGGAGCAGCAAAATCAGCCTGTGCAGGTCAAGGCCACTTCAGACAGGCAAGTTTGGTTTGGTGGGAACCCACCAAATTCGTACACCTGCAAACTCTTCAATCAACACGCTAACTAAACTTACCAACTTCTTAGCTTCAGCTCCACTCTTTATTTTGTATGGGTATTTTGCTATAACAGACGCTGCTTTTCTATGGGAAAGAAAAAAAGGAAAACCAATTAGAAATCCAGCGGGGCCTTAATTTTTCATAAACTGGAATATACATAAAAGCAAATATCTATGCTTATGCTTTCATCAAGTTAACTAATTTTCTACCTCCATATGAAACTTAAAACTCAGAGGAGCTGACAGACTACCTACTATATGTCTAACTTTTAAAGTATCTTGAAAAGCCCCACATTTGAGAATAAATGAATTTAAGCCCTACACATCAAAGTATGATTTGTATTGAGTAACTAAGTGATTTGTTTTGATTTGTACTGAGCAACAAAGTGATTTTAACTGTATAAATAATACTAAAGGAATGGGGAGACCAATTGTCTTTTTTTCTTTAGGAGTAAGTAGAAAATATCATTGGCCCCTTTTTAAAATAGCCAGTTTTTAGAAATTGTTCATAATTCCCTCATAAAAATGTGCCACATCTGAATTACTAGACACCAGATCTTCTTATGGATAGCTATTTTATTTTATTTTTTGAGACAGAGTCTTGCTCTGTCGCCCAGGCTGGAGTGCAGTGGCGCAATCTCGACTCAGCCTCCACCTCCCAGGTTCAAGCCAACCTCCTGCCTTAACCTCCTGAGTAGCTGGGATTACAGGTGTGTGCCACTACATCCAGCTAATTTTTGTATTTTTAGTAGAGATGGGTTTTCACCATGTAGGCAAGGCTGGTTTCCAAACCCTGACCTCAAATGACCCACCAGCCTTGGTCTCCCAAAGTGCCGGGATTACAGGCGTGAGCCACCGTGCCCAGCCCTTGGATAGCTATTTTAAAATTCATAGTTTCAACTGCGTTCCTTATGTCCCTATATCAGTTTACTTATTTTTTAAATGGAGATGGGGTGTTGCTATGTCGCCCAGGCTGGTCTTGAACTCCTGGGCTCAAGCCATCAACCCGCCTTGGCCTCTCAAAGTGTTGGGATTACAGATGTGAGCTACCTTGCCTCACCCCGTAACAGTTTAAAAAAATTGTTTCCATTTCAGTTCAGCATAAGGCAGTGACCTGTAATTCTTGCCCACCTCTACACATATCTAGTTAGTTAATACGGGTGACAGATTGGATACACCCTGGGAACTCACCAATGGTATTCTGTCTAAAATTTCAATGCCAAATGTAATTTAGAGTTGATGCTGATGAGAAGTGACAGTACAGCTAAGTCAAAAGCATAAATACTGGATAGCCTTTGGAACCTTGGATTTTCATTCTATTAGAGCACAAATAACCCTTTAGATTTGGACCTGAACTTCTCTCTAAGCACAAGACTGATGATAAGTCTGAAAAGACATATTTATAAGCAAAGGAGCAGACAAGCACAGTTTATGTAGGGGATCATTTCAGGAAAGGCAAGGAGTTCCAGGTCATTGGTCCTGTGATCAATGGCAAAGCCTAAAAGGGAAAAAGAATCAGATGAAAGCCCTTTTGTATGCTATGACGTATTTGGGTTTTATCAAGGCACAGAGAAAACTTTATTTAATTATTTAATACTGGAGAATGACAAGATCAGATAACGATTTTCAAAAGAATATTTTGGCCGCAATAAAGAGAAATGCCCATTGAGGTAGGGAGGAGCATGCAGGGGTGGTGGGAATTACCTGCTTTTCCAGACTTATTTCCCACTCACACCATACCCCTTAAGCAAACTGAATTTCTGACCTCTAGAAAACGTTATACCCCTTTGGAGGCCAAGGCAGGCGATCACCTGAGGTTCGGAGTTCAAGACCAGCCTGACCAACATGGTGAAACCCCGTCTAAAAAAAAAAAAAAAAAAAGTTATACCCTTCATGTTTCAATGCCTTCGCACATTTTATTTGTCTCCACTGATGGCCCTCTCACTCCCTCATGAGCTTCTTCAAAACTAAACACCTTTCTGAGGCCTGCTGTGATCCAAATAGAATACAAAGTTGAATACTGCTATGATTTTCAATCAGCAAATGTATGGATGATAATACAATTATTTTACTTTATATAGGAAGTCACAGAAGTAAGGAAAGGAGGGAGCACAATCAGCTCTGAACTGTGTGGACTGGGAATGGACAAAGTGAGCTGACTTGGGATAAAGACAATATAGGGCTAAAAATGTGGAGAAGAGTCCAGTGAGACACAGATTTGGAGTCACTGACATAAGTAGCATTTCAAAGTCAAGAACAGCAAGATTGCCAGGGAAACTACAGAAGTAAGAAAAGAGGGCTAAGGGCACGCAGACTTCTCGGAACCACAAGTTGACAATCCCTTATCTGAAATGCCTGGGACCAGCATTGTTTCAGATTTTGAATTTTTTTTCAGGTTTTAGAATATTTGCGGCTGGGCATGGTGGCTCATGCTTATAATCCCAGAACTTTGGGAGGCTGAGGCAGGCAGATCACGAGGTTAGGAGTTTGAGACCAACCTGGCCAGCATGGTGAAACTGTCTCTACTAAAAATACAAAAAAATTAGCTGAGCAGCTACCAGGGAGGCTCAGGCAAGAGAACTGCTTGATCCGGGCAGGCAGAAGTTGCAGTGAGTCGAGATTGCACCACTGCACTCCAGCCTGGTGACAGAGCAAGACTCCGTCTCCAAAAAAAAAAAAAAAAAAAGGAAAGGAATATTTGCATATACATAATAAGATATCTTAGGGATGAGACCCAAGTCAAGTCTAAACATAAAATTCATTTATATTTCTCATACACCTTATACACATACCCTGAAGGTAATCTTATATAATCGTTTTAATAATTTTGTGCATGAAACAAAGTTTTGACTGCCACCTACTACATGAGATGGGAGGTAGAATTTTCCACTTGCGTCATCATGTCGGCAATCATCCAGATTTTACGGCATTTCAAATTTTCAGATTAGGGATGCTCAACCTATACCAGCATTGAAAAGTAAGACAGAAGAAGAGATGAAAGAACAGGAAGAGTGCCATTACAGAAATCAAGAGACTTCCACAGAATGAGCTGGGGTGAATGCCACTGAGAGTCCAGTAAGATGAGATGTAGGTGAGAGGATTTTCAGAGCAGGGGTAGGTCCAGGCAAGGACTGAGACTTCTTAATGACTAAATGACTAGGGATTAAGAAGTCCAGGCAAGAAATGAAGATTTTTCGAGAAGATTAACTGTAAAGTGAGAAAAGAGATAAGTTGCTAACTGGAGGGAAGTTTAGATTGTTTTGGTTTTGGTTTTAAGAGCTGAAGGACTTGGACATATTTACAGGCTAAGGAGGGCTGGCACGGCTGATGCCTAGAATCCCAGCACTTTGGGAGGTTGAGGCAGGTAGACCATTTGAGCTCAGGAGTTGAAGACCACCCTGGGCAACATAGCAAAACCCCATCTCTACAAAAAAAAAAAAAAAAAAAAAAAAGAAAAAAATGAATGAAAAAAAAAATTAGCTGGGTATGGTGGCGTGCACGTGTAGTCCCAGACTCTCAGGAGGATGAGGTGGGAAGATCGCTTGGGAGGTTGAAGCTGCAGTGAGCCATGATCATGCCACAGGGAGACCCTGTCTCATATATAAATAAACAAATAAATAAAGGCTAAGGAGCAGAAGCAGGTGGATGTGGAAAGAATGAATAGGTTAAGGCCCCTGGTGAGATGGATAAAGACAGGATCCCATGATGGTGAGATGAGGATGCTACAGGATCAGCTTCAGACCAACCAGAAGAAAAAATGTGATTCCTTGAACCACATATATTTCATAGTACAGACTTCATCTGCTGTGTTTCAATATGGTTAAAATTACACTGCATTTCTAGTAATTCAGATTTGATGATGAGAAAAACACATATCAGGCTACAGCTATCTACAATCAGAATTGGGAACTTATCTGAATTGATCCTATGAAGAATTGCCCACACTCTTCAAGAAATACTGAGTAAGGTACCAGCCTCAGTTCTTGCTTTTTTCCCCCTCTTGTAGATGGACCAAATATCCACTGGGCCCTCAGTCCTGTTAACTGCCACTCTCAACAGGGCATCCCAGAACGTATGCTACCCGAGAATGCTGCACTGTCCCACCTGTAAGCATTGTACTTGTGGATAGCTTGGCTCACGTTCTTCTCAAAGTTTGCGAGTTCTGAAAAGGCAACAAGAGGCACGGTGAACAAGAACCACGAATAACAAACAAGAACTGTTTTCTGGAAAGGGATGTGGCAGCCTCCAAGAGACAGTGACCACCCGTATCCTACAAAGGCCAGACCAAAAGCAGTCCAAGCGATGGCCCAGGTGTCCCCGGCAGGACTGACAACCATCCAGGGGCGCCGGAGAAAGATCCCCACGGACTACCCGCTGCAAGGGGTCGACTCCACCCACTGGACTGTCGGGGTGGGAGAGAAGGAAGGGAGGGGAAGGGGCTGAAAGGAAAGAAGAAAGCCAGCAGGGCCTGGCCCGGTGCTAACCCGTGAGCATGTCGGTGATTCCCGCGTTGAGAGTCTCCTGCGGCGCCTTCCGTTTGCTCATGGCGGCCTGCACCTGAGAACCCCAGAGTGTTCAGAACCAGGGACTGGAGCCCTCTCCCAGCTTGACGGAGGTATGAGACTTGGAGAGGGGTGCTGGAGCAACCCAGCTCCGGCGCGACCTGCGCTACCGGCACGACCGGCGCTACCGGCACGACCGGCGCTACCGGCACGACCTGCGGAACAATGGCTGCCCTGACAGGGGGCGCGGCGCACGGCGCCTGTCGTGACGTCACGCGTCCTGGGCGGGGCGGGACTAGGCGGGTGGGGCGGGGCTAGAGGGGCGCGTCCGCGGCGGAAGATGATAGGGACCCCGGGGAGTTAGTGGACTCGTGCACTCTTGGAGGTGGACAAGGGGCGGGGGAAATAGGCGCCTCAGAATGACACCCCGGGGGCATTCCTATGAGAAGACCTGGAGTTTTGACCTAAGAGATTACATCTGTTTTCCCAGTGTTTCTCTGGAATCCTTTCCCTAGAAGGGGAACCGGAGTGCAATCTTGATTCTGAAATACTTGCGCTGGTGGCGTGGCTTCCTGCACATACATGTTCTCTGTAATAGCGACCCAATGCATGGCGCGTTTTATATGTGGTCAGGGGCGACAATGGCGTCACACTTACTGTCAAAACTTTCTCTAAGGATACCGGGCAGTCCACACTGCAGTGCAGCCCCGTACTAGGGCGCTGTCGGAGCCCGGCACGAACCCTGCAGAGAACAAGAAGCCTCCCGCACACAGCGTGTTAGTACGCCTGCAACCAGCCAAATTGGTGAAGGGACCACAAGAAAGGGAGAAGAGTTTTATCTAGATCATGAACAATGGAACCCGCGCTTATAACATGATGACCTACATCTGAGAAATTTACAATCTGCTTGAGAAATGGAAACGTGACATCAGCAATAGTTTATTTTACAGCAGTAACTCCTTGGTTCATAACGAACTGCAATTCCAGGCGACTGCTTTGTGCATCAATAAAATTAAAATCTTATTACAAAATGATATGCAGTTGCTGTAGAGAAATCTGGAAAATGTATAAAAGGAGAAAATATTAAAATCAGTGATCTCATCATACAGCTGAACTATTATTAATATTTTCGGACATGCACTTCTAGTCTTCTAACCCAGTCTATTAAAAATTCCCATTATTTTCCAATATGTATCATTAGTTTCTTTGATTAGCAAAGTTGTAGTGGTTGTGTTTTCTTACAGTATAGTGTATATCTTAAGTTACGCTTATTGGAAATTTGTAATTATGTTTTTGAATTTCCTATTCATATCATTTACTCATTTTTCTAATGGAGGTAGATAGTTATTAATCTGGTAGATATTTTATATATATTACCACTTGCCTTTTTTGTATATCTTTTGTAAAAATTTTGTAAATATTTGTATTTTCCTCTATTCCTTGCTTTTTAACTTTACACCGCAGCTTCTTAACACCTTTATTGTCACTCCCATTTACGTATATGACTTCTCCTAGGTTTTCCTCTTCACATTTTTTCTGTCCAATCTCTAATGGGCTATATTCACATAATTTTGCTCTGAAGAACTATTCCTCCTTAAATAAAAATGTATTGACCTCTGAATTTTAAAAGTTACAAATGTAGGGAACTATGGGATCACTTTTACAATTTTTCTTTCTTTTGAGATAGAGTTTTGCTCTTGTCCCCCAGGCTGTGCAATGGCACTGTCTCGGCTCACTGCAGCCTATGCCTCCTGGGTTTAAGTGATTCTCCTGCCTCAGCCCCCCTGAGTAGTTGGGATTGCAGGAGCCCACCACAACACCTGGCTAATTTTTGTATTTTTAGTAGACAACATGGTTTCACCATGTTGGCCAGGCTGGTCTCAAACTTCTGACCTCAAGTGATCTGTCCACCTTGGCCTCCCAAAGTGCTAGGATTACAGGCGTGAGCCACCACGCCCAGCCCATTTTTACAAATATTATATTTTTTAAATTAGTGCCAGAGAATCCAAGGAAAATAATCCATTACCTATCATTATCATCTTAGAAAAACCTACATTTGATCTACTTCATGACTTTCTTCTTGAAATAACTTGTTTCAATTGGCTTCTGAGATTCCACATGCTCTGGGTTTCCTTCTTCCTCATTGGCCATGCCTCAGTGGGGTGTGTGTGTGTGTGTGTGTGTGTGTGTGTGTTCATGCACGCCCAAGCTGCTTCCCAGCTCCTCCTCCACTCTCCAGCCTTTATGGGAAATGGGTTCACACTTCAGTTTTCTAACCAGCTTTTCCACTTTTACCTGTTTAAATGGCATGTCTAGCTTGAAGTCTCCTGAACTCATAGTTCAAGTCCTGACTTCTCACTTGAGTTCCAGTCTCATATATCAGGCTGTCTGCTGGATAGCTGTAACCCATAATAGGCATCTCAAAGATAAAATGTCCTAAAGAACTCCTAACTCTTGCCCCACAACCGTCTCCTTAACTTTCCCGCACCTCGGTTAATAGCATTTTAATCCACCCTGCTATCAGGTCATTCTATTTTTTTTTTTTTTGAGACAGAGTCTCGCTCTGTTGCCCAGGCTGGAGTGCAATGGTGCGATCTCAGCTCACTACAACCTCTGCCTCCCGGGTTCAAGCGATTCTCCTGCGTTAGCCTCCCAAGTAGCTGGGATTACAGGCACACACCATCACACCCAGCTAATGTTTGTATTTGTAGCAGAGATGGGGTTTCACCATGTTGGCCAGGCTGGTCTAGAAATTCTGACCTCAGTCCATCCACCTGCTTCGGCCTCCCAAAGTGCTGGGGTTACAGGTATGAGCTACCATGCTCAGCCAGGAGACATTCTTAATTGCCCTTTTCACACCCCACATCCCATTGGCCAGCGGATCTTGACTGTTCTGTCTCAGGAGTATGTGCTGAATTGGATGACCTTTCCCCCTCAGCTGCCACTGCCCTAGCTCAAGCTCCCATGACCTCCTGAACTATTGCCACAGCCTCTTCAGTTGGCTTTCTGCTTCTGCTCTTGTCCTCTTAGATAACATTCCCCAAACAGGATGCATGATATTTTTAGGATATAACATCAAATATGTCCCTATTTTTTATATACCTTTCCACTGCACTTAAGACAAAATCCAAGCTCCTGGCGGGGTGCAGTGGTTTGCACCTGTAATCCCAGCACTTTGGGAGGCTGAGGCAGGTGGATCACCTGAGGTCAGGAGTTCCAGACCAGCTTGGCCAATGTGGTGAAACCTCATCTCTACTAAAAATACAAAAATTAGCCAGGCATGGTGATGGGCGCCTGTAATCCCAGCTACTCCAGAGGCTGAGGCAGGAGAATCATTTGAATTCTGGAGGCGGAGGTTGCAGTGAGCTGAAATTGCACCACTGCACTCCAGCCTGGGAGACAAGAGCCAGACTGCATCTCAACAACAACAACAAAATCATCCAAGCTCCTTTTCATGGCCCACAAGGCCTAGTGTGATCCATCTCCTGCCTGCTCTCTACTGCATTTCTTGACATGTTTCTCATTGCTTAGGACACACACACACTTGCCTATTTCATACTTACATGTGCCTGCCCAGTGTTGTCCCCTCATTGTATGGGTCTTTCCCTGGCTGCCTTCTTCTCATCATTCAGGTCCCAGCCTAGCAGTCACACCCTTGTCACATTCCTGAACCAGGCCCAGGTTTTTACCGTGTTTTTATTTCTTTCACAGCACTAAGAACGACTGGAAACTTTCACACGTGGCTTGCACATTATGCACTCCCTGCTCATTCCTCTTCCCACCAATGTGGAATGCCAGCTCCATGGGAGAAGTGACTTAATTTTTGTTTCCACATAGTAAGTACTCAATAAATATAGTTAATATCTTACAGTTTTGCCGAAGTGTCAAACATGGCCGGGTGCAGTGGCTCATACCTGTAATCCAGCACTCTGGGAGGCAGAGGCAGAAGGATTGAGCCCAGGAGTTTGTTCAAGACCAGTCTGGGCAACATAGTGAGGCCCTATCTCTTTTACAAAAATAAGAGAAATGTACCAGGTGTGGTGGCAGGAAGAGATGAAGCATGGGACTCTTGGATTCACTCAGCCATCTCAGTAAAAGGAATAGAGATGGGATTGTTCTGGAAAATCTGTGGAGGACCCTCTTGTCTAATGGCATTGAACTCCATGACATACACTGGAGACCCACAAGGTTTTTGAGAATGTTACATCAGCAGAAGCAGCTTAGCCTGGAAGGGACAGAGACAGTGTGAAATGAAAAAAGCTTGTTGAATTCCAAACTGCTATAGGCAGGACATGGACTGATAGAGCTACTGGGCTGCAAATATGTGCTACCCTTCAAGAAAAAGCAAGAATAACTCCAAGAGCAGAGCCAGAAGCACAGAGGCAGAGGCCAGAGGAGCATACAGAGATGATGGATGCAGAGACACAGGCCTATGAGGTACTGTGAGCATAGACTCAAGCCTATAGAGCCACCATGGGTACAGAGATGCCCACGGTTCTGCTGTGAGCAGACACAAAGGTCTGCAGAACTGCTGAAGGGCCAGTGGGCAGCACTTCCAGCTAGGGGATTATTTTCAGACATTGAATCCTAATGGACTTTTCTCTGCTGGATCAAAATTGCCTGGGAATGGTGACTTCTTTATCCCTTCCAGTTTTCCCTTTCAGAATGAGAACATCTATCATATGCTGATTACATCATTGTTTTACATAAATTTAGATAAATTCCAAAGTTATTTGGAAACTGGTAACTTGTAGTTTCACAGTTCCACAGCCAGAACAATTTAATCCTAAAAGGAATCATGCCCAGGGTCTCACCCACATTTAACTTAGATGATGAGATGCAGGACTTCTGAGCTGATATATTGATGTGATTTTGGTCTTAGTTCATGCTGAGTTGAGACTTTGGGAGATGTTGGATGGAAAAATTTATTTTTCATGACAAATAGGGATTATGGGGTGCCAGAGGGTGGACTGTAGTGGGCTGAATGGTAGCCCCCAAGAAGATATGTCCACATCATAATCCCCAGAGACTTCATTACCTCAAATGGCAAACTATGTGATTGTAGGAAGCATCTTGAGACAAAGTGCTTACCCTAGATTTTTTCCAACTGGTTCTAAATCCAATGACAAGTATTCTTGTAAGAGATACACAGCAGAGATGTGACAGAGAAAGCAATAGCAATATGACCCAGGGGCAGAGATGCAGTCACAAGTCAAGGATTGCCTGAAGCCACCAGAAGCTGGAGGCCACCAGGGACAGAACCTCCCCAGAGCCTTCAGAAGAGGTGTGGTCCTGCTCACATCTTTGACTTCTGGCCTCCAGAACTGGGAGAGAATCAGTTTCCGTCATGTACGCCACCCAAGTCGTGGTAACTGGTCAGAGCAGGTCTAGGAAACTAACGCAGGTAGAGAGAGTAGGCTTTGCTGGGGACTTTCTTATCTGTGCCCATTGGTCAGCTTTTCCAGTACTCAATCTTGAGACAAAAACAAAAGCCAAGGAGTAACCACCAGAGTCCTTGCTCAGATCCCAAGGTCCAGGGACAGTCTTCTGTCTTATCTCTACCATTCAGAGTCTTGTATTTGTTTATATGACTAAGGAGTTTCACTGCATTTAATGAGAGGAAAAAGTTTATCTATCTCATCTTCCTGGAAGCAGACATCCTAACTCCTAGATTTTCACTTTTTAAATCAATTACACTGTTCCAGCCATAGGTTTGTTTGTTTTTTTTTCCAATTTTTTTTCTTCCTTTCTTTTCACAACTTGTCCTGTAACTGAACAGCCATAAACTTTGTAATGACTGCTTTGGTTGGCATTTTCTTGGTCAAAATTCTTCTGTGGCTCAGTTGCCTAAAACATAAGCTAATATCCCTAGGCCCAACATCCATTCCCTCCCCAACCTGACCCCGTCCTCGCCTTTTGGGTGTTATTTCCCACTGTCATTTACCAGGGTTTCCAAAACCGTGCTTTATTAAACACTAGTTCCTTGGGATGTTGATACACATTTCACACACACAATCAGCAGAAGAAAATGTATTTATAGTCAAATGACATTGGTAAACAGTGAATTTATACAAAGTTAAGCCAGTTTCTTTATGATAAGGCCTTTCAGATGCTTTCCCAGTGCACAACGTGAATCTCCAAAGAGCAAGTGAAACAAGAACCGTTCGCTAAACTTACTTGACCACAGAATGCTTCATTCTATCTCCATGGAAACTACCTTGTGAAGTTTCCTACTACAACTTTCTTCTCCAACAAAACTCACCCGTTTGTGACCATCTGAACTCATTTTGTGCTTCTGCCTTTGTATAAAAGATAAGTTCTGTGAAAGGTTAAAGAAGCAGGGATATGGCACTATTAATGGTCCGGGCACTATACAAATTGATAACTTTTTCCATTATTTTCGTTCAGAAGCCCTAACCATAGATACTCTAACAGTGATTTGTGGAACTCAATATGAGTGTTACATATTGGGTTACATGTAACAAAATATAGAAGCTATTTTTAAAATGAATCAATTTAATAATACTGCTAGATGCTGTGAGAGGCAGGGACCCCCTGGCCTGGCACTGCCACACACACATGCCTGAGTAGGAACGGAGGCGTGAGCATGGTGGTCAGCGGGCTGGTGGGCAGCAGATACCCTTTTTGTCCCTCCTTCGCTGTGACAGTCACCCTCAGGTAATCTTTGGGACTTGGAAAAGGCAGCTGCTCTCCCATCCTGGCTACCGTGAGTCACTCTGTGGCTAAAAGGGCCACGGATGGAGAGCTTGGCACTCCCAACTTTGCTGAAAGGAGGACAGCCACCAAAGTCGTAAGTAAAAACACAATTTTAGCAGCAGTGAAATAAAAAAAGGAAGAGAGGATGGGGCCAGGCCACACCTATAATTAAACTGTCTGTTTAGGAAAAGCTGAATCCAGAAGAAACACAAGCTGTAAAGTGAGAGAGGACAGGGAGCAGGGCTGCTGGAGAGCAGGGGAGGACAGGCTGGCATCAAGCGCTGCTCCGACTCTGGCCGGAAAGATTTGAGTTGGACACTGTCCAGTCACGTGTGTGGCTAACTGTACTCTAGGCACTTTTCTCACAGCAGAGGAAGGAGCTGCCATGGCTGTACCCCTGAATGCTCGTGGGGCCGGCATCGTGCCTGGGCCTCTTCCATGGAGGACCTCCAGTGTGTAGACAAGGCACCGGCAGTGCCCTCGGAGGGCTGCGCCCTGGGTCCTGGGTCCTGGGTGAAAGTCACAGCTGCTGGGGAAGTGAGAGCTCCATCTGGATACCAGAGAATACTGGGACATCAGTGCAGCAGGAGCCATCACGGAGAGCCGTGGCCAGGCAGCCCCACATCATGGGGCCTGTTCCAGGCATCCCCATGTCAGGGGGTTGAGTCTTCCCAGATCATGAGGCCTGCTCCAGGCAGCTGTGCTCTTCTTCTTCTGTCTGTAACCAGCTCCAGTCTAGGGCCTGAAAGTCAACAGGCATGTTAAAAATACAACAGCCACCAATACATCTCAGGTTATTTTTCCTCTTCAGGAGGCAATCAGCACAATTTAGAAATATATTGAACCCGGCTGGAGGCTCACGCCTGTAATCCCAGCACTTTGGGAGGCTAAGGTGGGCAGATCATGAGGTCAGGAGTTCGAGACCAGTCTGGCCAACATCGTGAAACCCTGTTTCTACTAAAAATACAAAAACTAGCCGGGCATGGTGGCGAGCTCCTGTAATCCCAGCTACTCAGGAAGTTGAGGCAGGAGAATCACTTGAACCTGGGAGGTGGGTGTTGTAGTGAGCTGAGATCATGCCACTGCACTCTATCCTGAGCAACAGAGTGAGACTCGATCTCAAAAAAAAACCCCAAAAAACAAAAATAAAAAGAAACCTATTGAAACCCCTTTATTGGCTGGGTATGGTGGCTCATGCCTGTGGTCACAGCACTTTGGCAGGCTGAGGCTAGTGGATCGCTTGAGGCCAGGAGTTCAAGACCAGCCTGGGCAACACAGCAAGACCCAGGCTGCATAAAATAAATAAGTTAAATAAAAATTAAAAAGGTAAACCCTTTTATTTATAAGTCCTGTGACTACAGGCCACTCGAGCTAAGTTACATACTCAAGCTGTACAGGATCTTTGCTTTGGATTGGCTCAGAGCCCTTGAGATTCCGTTGACTGTGTGAACTGGAAAGGTAATGTCAGTAACACCGTGGCTCACAGCACTCACTCCTGTGCTCACTGTGGGTAGCTCATCTCAGCTATGGATTTCCAGCCTCACCACATGACTCGGCTGGATGAGACTTCCTCCTCCTCCCACAGGCACGCAAGTAAGCAATGAACTGATCAAAACATATCCTGTGCCAGGAGGAGGAGAGCAGCAAGAGATACAGAACGCCCACAGACTGGAGGCGGACATTCGACTACATCAGCAAAGGCTGCAATTCACAGTGGTATCCCCTGTAATTCTTCTAAAAGCTTAAAGTTCAGGGAAGTTAGCAAGTGATTAGCAGGTAAAGGCCATGTAAAGATCTAAGCAAATGATGCAGGATTCTCTCAACAATGGAAGCTATGTCTTAATGTACCTGTACCTGGGCTAGTTTTCTCATAACTAGCACTACACTACGCTCCAAGGCCACGGCTGGTTCCTGCTATACCACCAGACTCACTAGTAACTCCCATCCCTCTCCCCTGCCCAGCACTCAACACACAAATGCTCAGCAGTAGTATGGACGGTACAGTGGGGACAGGCTTCCGGGAACAATGCTACCTTCCTCCTCATCACTGGCATTATGTGCTGCAAGGATTAAATAAGATAATGCATATATGTACTTGTAAGCCTTCAGTAATTGTTAGCCATCACTATTATTATGAATAAAAAATGTGTACTAGAAAATCATAAATACACACTGAAAAAAAATCAGCTGGGTGTGGTGATACACACCTGTAGTCCCTGCTACTCAGGAGGCTAAGGCATGAGACTCACTTGTACCTGGGAGGCAGAGGGTGCAGTGAGCCAAGATCACGCCACTGCATGCCTGCCTGGGTGACAGAGCAAGACCCTATCACAAACAAGCAAACAAACAAACAAACACTGAAGTTGAAGATAAAGCCAGATTGCTTTTCCATTTTCTTTCTCTTTTGCTATAGAAAGAAGGGACATGAAATTGCTGGGGGCTTACACAAGCTATTACCGTAAAACTCTGGTCTTGCTTCCTCACAGTGTCCTGTATGGCATTTTCTAGCAGAGTGCAGAGGTTCTGTGCTTCAGCCACCAGTTCTTCACTAAAGAAAATGATCAAATTATTAGAAAGTGGTCATTATTAGTGATGAGAGCTAACACTGCTGTTTTAAAATATGCGAAAGAGTTTTGATAATTTTGATAGTTTTTTTTTTTTTTTTGAGATGGAGTCTCACTCTGTCGCCCAGACTGGAGTGCAATGGCGCGATCTTGGCTCACTGCAACCTCCACCACCCAGGTTCAAGTGATTCTCCTGCCTCAGCCTCCAGAATAGATGGGATTACAGGTGTGTGACACCACACTTAATTTTTTTTTTTTTTGCATTTTTAATAGAGACTGGGTTTCACCATGTTGACCAGGATGGTCTTGAACTTCTGACCTTGTGATTCACCCACCTCGGCCTCCCAAAGTGTTGAGATTACAGGCATGAGCCACTGCACCCGGCCTTTTTGATAATATTTTTTAAATGAAGTAACAATTACTTTGATCCTGAGTGTCTTAAAACACCAACCCATTGACTAATACTTTCATTCATCTTGCTATGCACTTTCCACACATAAGCATTACTGTCCAAAATACAAAAAAAGCAAACAGATTTCAATAAAAAGTCAGAAGTAAAAAGCTCTTTCTGCTTTCTGACTTATTAGATAGCTGAATTTAATTCACAAACTGTCAAAATCTTAAGATATTCTTCAAATCACCTGTTTCCCAATTTTTGAAGTAGTCCAAAAAAAAAAAAAAAAAAAAAACAGGCCAAGCAATTGGGTTCCATAGTTCCTTAGAATCTGTTGAAAAGCAAGTTCTGGGATTTGATTTCCTTTAATCTATCTCTCCCCTTTTCTATAATAAGAAACACGTTTCCTCTTAGGACTGGGCCACAGTGAGAAAGAACAGCATGCAATAAAACATCCACCTTTTTCTAACCTCAGCTATGCTGTGGGGAGATGAGAGACATCCTGTATACCTAGGTCCACCTTTCTAGAGCTTTGAGGATATCACTCAAGGGAATAAGCCACATAAGGGAAGACAGTGCCCCAGAACTTGTCTCACTCTGCAAAATGTGACAATCTGATGCCAGGAGCCATTTTTGCCAAGCCTCGGGGCCTCTATGCTAAAGGCTCAGTGCCGGCCCAGAGGGCAATGGAAGAGGCTCCTGGCCTAGCTGCTATCCTCCAGGAGCTCATAAGATGTTGGGGAAATAATTTTTATTTAATTAAAAAAAGGCTGGCGCAGTGGCTCATGCTTGTAATCCCAGCACTTTGGGAGTCTGAGGCGGGTGGATCACAAGGTCAAGAGATTGAGACCATCCTGGCCAACAAGGTGAAACCCCATCTCTACTAAAAAAAATACAAATATTAGCTGGGCGTGGTGGCATGCGCCTGTGGTCCCAGCTACTGAGGAGGCTGAGGTAGAAGAATCGCTTGAACCCAGGAGGCAGAGGTTGCAGTGAGCCAAGATTGCGCCACTGCACTCCAGCCTGATGACACAGCAAGACTCTGTCTGAAAAAAACAAAACAAAACAAAACAAAAAACAAAAAAATCAGTCAGGCGTGGTGGCACAAACCTGTAGTCCCAAATACTCAGGAGGCTGAGGCAGTAGAATTGCTTAAACCCAGGAGGTGAAGGTTGCAGTAAGCCAAAATTGCACCACTGCACTCCAGCCTGGGTGACAGAGCGAGACTCCGTCTCAAAAAAAAAAAAAAAGGAGAGACAGGCTTGCCTCGAACTCCTGCGAAACTTCTTCCTCGGCCTCCCAAAGTGCTGGGATTACAAGCCTCTGCCACCATGCCCAGCAGAGAGAAAATTAAGAATCCAAGGTTACCTATGATTAAATACCAAAACAGGATACAAACTCCCCAAGGACAAGATTCTTCAAAGCAGCTGTACTGAGATAATTTACATACTATAGAGCTCACCCATTTAAAGTGTACAGTTCAAAGGTTTTTGCATATTCACAGTTGTGCAACCATGACCATATATAGTTTTAGAATGTTTTCATCAACCTCAGGAGAAACCTTGCATTATCAGACACTCCCATCCCCCTTCCCTGCCCCAGGCAATCATCAGTGTTTCCCGTGCCTAGAGATTAGCCTGCAGGATCCCATAGGGCCCTGCACACAGAAGGTGTCAAACAAAACAAACCATGGGAAGAGATGAGCGTGGGAGCAGAGGTGGCATGCAGTGTGCTGGAGAACTGGTGGAGGGCCTGCTAGACACAGACTGCTGGGCACCAACCCTGAGCTCCCAAACCAGGTCTCCAGTAGGACCTGAGAATTTGATGCTGCACTGTTGGACCAGATGAGACCTGAAGAAAGCTTGGACCTGAGCATCTATAACGCAGCGGGAAGCTGTTATTCATGACTGACTAAGGAACATCTTGGTCAGAGTGGTATTTCGTGAAGACTAATTCAACCAGATAAGGCCTGGCACCAGAAAGGCAGGAGGCAGCAGGCAGAAAGCCCTGCCCCACACCCCCCTCCCTGGCCCCGCCACTGTGGTTCAGGCAAGAGGAGGGAGAGGATGGGAAGGTCAGAGGCACCAGGAGGAGGGTGGTGACTCAGTAACTCAAGGTGGTGGTGAGGTGATGGGGGACAGATGGCTCAGGGGAGAGGAAGTGGGCCTACCTGAAGGAATGTAGCTTCCCATGGATAAAAGGTAACAGCATGTACCTGACCAGCACTCCCAATGTTCTCATTAAGTAGTCATCCAAGGCCAGGCGTGGTGGCTCATGCCTGTAATCCAAGCACTTTGGAGGCCAAGGCGGGCGGATCACCTGAGGTCGGGAGTTCAAGACCAGCCTGACCAA
This sequence comes from Sapajus apella, assembly GCF_009761245.1. Taxonomy (NCBI): domain Eukaryota; kingdom Metazoa; phylum Chordata; class Mammalia; order Primates; family Cebidae; genus Sapajus; species Sapajus apella. The sequence continues at coordinate 1,706,449 of NW_022436961.1, forward strand.
CATGGTGAAACTCCATCTTTAAAAAAAAAAAAAAAAAAAAAGTAGTCATCCAAGCCTCGGAAAAAGAAACTAGTAAGTTTCGAGGGACCACGAGAGCAAAACCTGTATCACTTTTGTCCCCACAGGACCTAGCAGATGCAACAAACACCCAGAGAAGTGGTAAAATCATCGGACAGACAGTCACCAGTGAAGAACGCTTCCATCCCCAATCTCCTGACGTGCCCTTGATGGTCACACTTAGCACTCCTAAGGAGGACCTACCTCTTCTTGGCTGTCTCGGGTAAGCTGTCAGAGGTCGTGGAAGGCTGAGACATCAGCTGCCCAGGCTGGCTAAGTCGAGAGGCATTCATGCTATCCGGGCTTCCACTGACGGGACCACGGACCTTGCTCTAAGGGACAAAATCAAAAGAAATTAGGAGCCAAGTGATGAATCACACTTTGCATTCATGCCACAGTATTTTCTCAGGAGACAACTGGCTGCCAGATGCCAGAGCTATCCCTAGAGCCCACCAGCCAGCTCCCCTACCCTAGGGTCAGCTGGTGCTTTGCATCTGGCTTCAAAAATGTTTCTGCATCAAAAGGGGGATGTTTGAGGAAAGGATTCTAAATTTAGGAGACCAGGGTGCCTACATTTATTTGCAGTTTTTTTTTTTTTTTTAAACCAGCTTTATTCCTTTATTTATTTATTTATTGAGTCTCACTCTGTCGCCCAGGCTGGAGTGCAGTGGCATCATCTTGGCTCACTGCAACCTCCGCCTCCTGAGTTCAAGTGATTCTCCTGCCTCAGCCTCTTCTGTATTTTTAGTAGAGATAGTTTTTCACCATATTTGCCAGGTTGGTCTCGAACTCCAGATCTCAGGTGACCCACCAGCCTCAGCTTCCCAAAGTTCTGGGATTCGTGATCCACTGCGCCCGGCCCCTTAATGAACTTTTACAAGAAAACAACAGGAAAGTATTTTTACTCTTTTCCACACAAAAGACACACAAAAAAAGGCTATGGGAGTTCCTGTGGCTCGCATCCTATATGACCTGGCTGAGAAGAAGCCAGGACTCCCTGACTCCCAGGGGGCTGCAGCCACTGTCCCTCCCAGCTTGAAGGATCAAGCATGGGCTCCCACTCCAGCTACCTGAGCCTCCTCAGCTCATAGCCCATGACCAGCCACCAACCTTCAGGTCACCCCTCTGCTGATCTCTGCCCCGCATGGTCCTCACCCCACCCGCGTGACCCCCCCGCCCTCCCACCCCACCCCACCCCACCCCACCCCACCCCACCCCCGGCACTCACTGTGGCCTGCAGTCCTTTATCCTTTCACGTGTCCCTCAGGCCATGGAACTCTCCTGGCTCCACATCCTCCTCTCCAGCAAAACCTCAAGGCCCACACATCAAGGAGCCATGCAAGTGCCCAAGCCTTCCATTCCTTGTTCTCCTGCTGACTGTGCCCGGGGACAGGCCCAGCATTGGCCTCCTGTGCTTCTGCCCTGGACCACAAGTGCAACAGGGGACGGTGCCTGCGCTTCCTGGCTCCCTCCCAGCCAGGCCCTGTCCCGGCTCCTGCCCCGTCCTGTCCTGTGCTGCAGAGGGGCGGCTCAACTCCAACCCAGAGAGCAGCCCTTCTCAGTGCTGAGGTTGGCCAGGGGCTCAGATCCTCCAGCTGCCTGGAGAGGCACTTCCCCAAATCCCAGATGTGATCACATCCCCACACTCAAGTTCCTTTAATATCGAGGGAAAAGACAGATCCTGCCCTGTGTCCTGTGTGCTTTGAAAATGAACATGGGCTGGGTGCTGTGGCTCACGCCTCTAATCTCAGCACTCTGGGAGGCCAGGGCGGGCAGACCTCTTGAGGGCAGGAGTTTGATACCATCCTGGCCAATGTGGTAAAACCCCAACTCCACTAAAAATACAAAAATTATCTGGGTGTGGTGGCATGAGCCTAGAGTCCTAGCTATTTGGGAGGCTGAGACAGGAGAATCCCTTGAACCCAGGAGGTGGAGGTTGCAGTGAAATGAGATTGTGCAGCTGCACTCCATCTGGGAGACGGAGTGAGACTTTGTCTCAAAAAAGTAAGAAAACATTATACAAAAATTAGCTGGGCGTGGTGGCGGGCACCTGTAATCCCAGCTACCTGGGAAGCTGAGGCAGGAGCACCACTTGAACCCAGGAGGCGGAGGTTGCAGTGAGCTGAGATTGTGCCACTGCACTCCAGTGTGTGTTACAAAACAAAGCATGGCCTGCATAAGCTCGCCCTTGCCTTCTTCAGCAGCTTCATCCTCCATTGCAGCCTCCCCACACACACCAGCCTGTCCCCACTTGGAACACACTGATTCCCCAGGCTCTCTGCCTTTGATAAAGTGACATCTCTGTCCTGGAATGTCCTCACTCTTTAGCTGGACAGCTCCTTATGAACTTTCTTATTGCTCCCTCTCTTCTAAGAAAAGCTGGAGCTCCCCCTGTGCATGGAAACTGCAGCTCATGCCTCCTGAAGCTGCTTCCCAGCCCTTCCCACCCTGAGCGGCTCTCGCTTATGCCCGTCTGTGCCCAAAGGATTAGGCCCTCCTGGGAACAGGTGCCATGCCTTCTCCCCGGTGTGTCTTGCTGGGCATACAGTCAGCATTTAATAAATGCTCAATGGATGTAAAGGACACATCAGGTATCATGTGCGAATACCTGCACCTCCCTCACCTCTTCAGATCCTCTCTATGTCATTATCCTGCTTTCTCCTTTTCCTCTCTTCTTACAGGAAGATATGTCACTCACGCTCCCAAGGCATGCCCAGAGCTCTGGCATGTGACCCCAGTCCCTCTGTTCTCTGCACTGTGTCATGCCCTCCGCCTTTGACAATGAGACTCTCTTAGGGTGCCACCTCCTGCTTCCACCATGAGCAACCATCTCCCTCTTTCCTTCCCTTTGCTCTTTTTTTAAAAAATTTTATTTCTTTATCCTCATTGTAGAAACTGACCCTTTGCTCTTAAAGGCAACGGATGCCTAAGTCACTCTTCCATCCGTGTCACCTTCTCTGCAGCCTTTCACAATGGGGCTCCCACTCCCAGCAGCTCTGGCTCCCATGACATGGCCAGGCCTGGCTCTTCTCCCACCTCAGTTCTTGGCTGTTTTGTTTCACATTTTCCCCCCATTGACATTCCATGGACTCACAGCTCTGTTAAGATGGTGTGCACAGAAAGCCCAGGTTACTGCACTGACAGCAGCGCGGATGCAGGCGATGGTCAACTAAGTCGCACTGCTGAACATGACAGTGGGCTGAACTGGTGGCCCGAAGAAGAATATGCCACATCCCAACTCCTGGAACTCCTCTGAGTGTGACCATACTTGAAGAAAGCGTCTTTAGAGACTTAATTAAATTAAGGATCCTGGCTGGGCATGGTGGCTTATGCCTGTAATCCCAGCACTCTGGGAGGCTGAGGTGGGCGGATCACGAGGTCAGGAGTTTGAGATCAGCCTGGCCAACATGGTGAAACCCCATCTCTACTCAAAATACAAAAATTAGCTGGGTGTGGTGGTCGGCACCTGTAATCCCAGTTACTCAGGAGGCTGAGGCAGGAGAATCACTTAAACCCAGGAGGTGGAGGTTGCAGTGAGCTGAAACCGTGCCACTGTACTCCAGTCTGGGTAACAAAGCAAGACTCCATCTCAAAAAAAAAAAAAAAAAAAATTAAGGATCCTGAGATGACATCACCCTGGACTATTTGGGTGAGACCCAAATCCAATGACAAGGGTTCTTATAAGAGATACCCCGATGAGGGACACAGGGGTCATATGAAGACAGAGACAGAGATTGGAGTGATGCAGTCACACACCAAAGAATGCCTGGAGCCACCAGGAGCTGGAAGAGGCAAGGACAGTCCCTCCCCAAGAGCCCTCAGAGACAGCTCAGCCCTGCTGACACGGCACTTTCAACTTCTGGGCTCAAGGTAACACATTTGTTTTTGTTTTTAGAGACAGAGTCTTGCTCTGTTGCCCAGGTTGGAATGTAGTGGCGTGATCACAGCTCGCAGCAGGCTTTAACTCCTGGGCTTAAGCGATCCTCTGACCTCAGCCTCCCCAAACTGCTGGGGTTACAGGCATGAGCCACCATGCCTGGCCCAAATTTCTGTTGTTTTAGCCTTTCAGGTTGTGATCATCTTTACAGCAGCCATAGGAAAGTAATACACAGATCAATGAAAATGATTAGCACAGGCCTTTCCTCTGACCTCCCTGCTCACACCAAGTCAAAAAACAGCGACATGAAAACTGAGCAGCAGCTGAGTGGGCTAATGATGGCTCTGTGGTGTCCCATGTGGGATAGCGGCAGTGCACAGACGCGGAAAGGCAGAGGCGGCTGGCGGGCCAAGGGCCCGGGGCCACAGCGCTCACTCACACAAGCGATCTTCAGGAGATTCCAGAGCTCCTTCTGCCGCTTCTCCTGCAGCCGGACAACAGTCTTCTCATCCTCATTCATCAAGCTCACCACCTCTTCCACCTTGGGCAGCAGTTCCAGTGCCTTCTGCTTGCAAACCACAGTTTTACTGCAAAGAATAAACATGACAAACTCTAATGGCATTTGGGCTGGAGAAAGCAGAAGCTGTGGCAACTGTGCATCTGGTCAGCAGCTGCAGAAAGTCGCTTCGCGAGGTCCAGCGAATCAGAGCAGAGGGAGGAAGGGGACCTCGCACCCAGCCTGCAACTCCCAGTCCTTCCTCCGGAGCAGGAAGGTTAGGGCTCATACCTGAGCTGTGTATAGATCACTCGCACTTTCTTCTCGAAGCTCTGAATTGCCTGAAGCAGCAGCCGCACCATTTCCTGACTGTCACCCTCAGTTCGCTGGTCTGGAGAGAGAGAGGGTAGCATAGTTCCTCAAGGAAGCCAGCAGAGAGTAGCGATGCCCCAAAAATGAGATAAGGAGAACCCCACTTACCTCGCGGCTTTTCTCTTAGTCTCCTGTAGAGCTCCCTTGCTTGCTCCTCTCTAAAATATACAAAGAAGTTCTGTCTAGATTTGAGGTAAAATATGGCTAATTTTTATATTTTCTTGGTAGAGATAGAGTTTCACCATGTTGCCCAGGCTGGTCTCGAACTTCTAGGTTCAAGCAATCCTCTTGCCTTGGCCTCCCAAAGTGCTGGGATTACAGGTGTGAGCCACTGGGCCTGGCCAAAAAAAAAATGTTTCTTAAGATTTGCTGAGCATGGTGGGATGCACCTACAGTGCCAGTTATTTGGGAGGCTGAGGTGGGAGGACTGCTTGAGCCCGGGAGGTTGAGGCTGCAGTGAGCTATGATTGTGCCACTGCATTCCACCCTGGGCAACAGAGCAAGACCCTGTCTCTTAAAAAAAATATACAAACACAAATACAAATAAAATAACTAGAGGGGAATAAAGGGTTAAGTAATCAGAGAAAATACAGAATCAAAGTTCTGACATTTGGAGCTCCTGTCCTAAGAATCCTAATCAGGGAACACTGCTGAGCTCACAGTGACACAGCCCTTGACAGGCTGACCCAGGCTGCCTGGTTCCCTCCATCTGCACAGCAGGAGCACATACACGTGATCTTCAGGTAGGAGTGAGGCGCCCAGAACCCTCCTCCCCTCCTGGAGCCAATGCCAAATACCTGACAAAGACTCAAACCAACCGTTTCCAGGTCCGACCTCCTAAGCCTCATCGGGTTCTTCCTTCTGTGTCTCACTTTCTGCTCTGAGCTATGCCTGCGTCAGGGTGTGACAAATCAGGGGAGTCTGATACAGGGGTAGAGGCTGCTTGCGTTTTACAGCCTTATGGATTACGGACTGCCTCTCAAATGCGTCATCTGAATTAATCGTTACACGTTCGTGAGGTCAGACTGCTTTTCTTGCCACTGAACAGATTTGGAAACTGAGGCTCAGTGATGATTTGCTAGAGATGACCCCACAGGGTATCATGCTCTAGAGGATAATGGTCCCACACAGCCACTGAGGGTTCCCTCAACACACACAGAAGCTCCAGGGGTGTCTGTGTGTGCTGGGCACAGTGAGACCCCCATCTGGTACTCACAGGTCATCCAGTGTCCCCCCCTGCTTCCGGCCCATGGGGCTCCTCTGCAAGTCCACGATGTCGGTCTGCAGCGCCATCATCCGCTCCACCAGGAGTTTCACTTCATTCTCCTAATGGAAAAGCTGTGCTAATGTCAACTGATGTGGTAGGAGCATTCTGAGATGCAAGATCTATGTGGGGGGGAAGGCTAGGGACCCTCCACACTCCCTGAGGACTCTCAACGGACTGGCTCAAAGGAATGTGGACTGTGGAGTCAGAATCGCTGCATTTGCCTCTCGGTCCACCACTTTCTAGTTGTGTGACCCCTGGGAAAGTTACTTACCCCCAGGTAGTTTCCTTTTGCATAAAATAGGCTTCTAACAGGGCCATTTGAGGAGTCATATAAGATGAAGTACTTAAAGCTTCTGGTGTGCTGCCTGGCAAACCGAAGATGCCCAAGGCACATTACTTTCTCTTCACTTAATCTGTCTATCTCAATGCCACCCAGCAGGAAGGCCCAGGCTGCTTTATCTCATAGATCATGAGTCCCAAGATGGGGAGAAGCACTCACGCTTTCTATGGTTAATATTCACCATTAAACACACATATCTATCAGTACTAATTTAAAAAGAGATATGAAGACACAGGTGAAGATCCTTGCCCAAGTGCACAGGCAAAGACAGGGGATAAGTCCAGGAAAAAGCCCCAGAGCCCAACTTCAGCCTTCAGTTTGTGTGAGTTTCTTAAGTCACACGTATTTCCTTTGCCTTCATAATTAACATTTTCAGTGGCGTCTGATTCACTCTGTCCTGACACTTTCTGCCTAGACCTTTTATTTCCTACAGATTTAGTGTCCCAATAAAATTTGTCAAAAACCTTCGATAAGAGGGAGTGGGAGTGTTGATCACCCCATCCTATGCCCTCCCTAACAGGAAACAGTCCCGGCTTTCCCCCAAGGGAACCTAACACTTGCTCCTTATTTAAACCTGGACCATCTCTGTCCATCCATGCAGCTCTTGCATCTGGCCACAGAGGGGCTCCCTTTACTGGCTACTCTCTTGGCCTCTTTCCAGTCAGTCCGGTTAAGCTCAAAGCATGGTGAGGAACACCTGATATTTGACAGAGATCAACCCAGTGTTGATGAGAAAGTGAGAAGTGGAAACATAAAACTTCACCCCCTCAGTAAGTTCAAAAACCCAGAATAAGTCTCCTACCCGCCCACAGAGCTCCACAGCCTGCTCCATTTCCCTCCAGGCCAGCAGCAGTTTATCTGATGCTGAAAAAAAAATTGAGAAGGAAAAACAAAACAAAACAAAATAAAAACACCACAAAACTAAAACGAAATAAGCAACTCAATTATAATAGGACAAAAGAAACCTCAGAAAGAGGAAAAGGAAAACAAAAACACGGTCTCTCAAAACGCATTGCAAAGTGCACACTCACTGATGCCAAACTCGGTTTGCTCGTTGTACTTCTCCAGGTCAATCTGGATGCTGGTTTTGAAGAAATCCAACTTGGCCTTGAGCTGCTGAGACATGGAAGCCATGGAATTCTTCATCTTGGAGAGGCAGCTGTTGTTCCGGAGGAGATTCATCCTGCAGGAACCACAAGGAACAGAGTCTTGGAGCATCTCTGGGATCCAAATTCCATTTCCTGTACAATAACAAAACCCCCTCAAATGTCAAGGGAGGTCCCGGTTATAATTATCATCATCATCATCATCATTACAGCAGCCACTCATAACTCAAGGACAATTTCCTAGCCCTCAAAAACGCCTGAGGTTCTGCACCAAACTTGGCATCAGACAAAGGAAGACACAAAGGGCCAATCATGCTGGCAAATGAGTCACACTGGGGAAGGAGTCGTAAGTCCCCAGCAGGACAGTCAGGGGAGTTTTGCTAATCCACATGGCAGTACGCTCCTCTGGGTTCCCAATCCGGCCGCAGCTCCGCCAGCCCACCCTCAGTTCTGCACTCCTCGCCTGTGCTGACCACACTCACCTCGCCAGGTCTAAAGGGGCCTCCTTCAGTCCACCCACCCAACCGCTTCCCGTCCATCCAAACCAGTGTTTCTCTTTTGTTGCTCCTAACAGTTGCTTCTGGGTTCCTGCCTCAGCCACCTCCCTGTGGCCAAAGCCACCAAGAACTTTTAAATAAAATAAATTTAAAAAAAAAAAAAAAAAAGCCTGGCACGCTACATGGCAGCTCGCTGTCCCTGCTGCAGCCGGTTGCAATCCTCCTTCAGGGTCTGGATGCTGTGCCAGACCTGGCCCCACACCTTCCTCAGCTGGAAGAAGGCAAGGTTCCTCTTGGGCTCTTGAACTAGAGAAAGAGACACAAGCAACTGTCAGAGAATAACCACAGTAACTCTCCTACAGTTAACCACATCCTGCCTCACAACGCTGCTGCACTTTCATGTTTTGTACCTACTATAGGATCACATAACTCTGGAGGGTGTATGCCTGGTTACTGTCACATACATGTTTTTATACCCATGACAGCATAAGCATGTGCCAGGTAGTCAATAAGTAGCTGTTGATTTGAAAAAAACTTTATGAACATTTGGACACATGTGTATAGAGAGCCATATGTTTCCAATAAAACTCCTTTTTTTTTTTTTTAAAAGAGATAAAGGTTTACTCTGTCACCCAGACTCATACAGTGGGGCTGATCATGGCTCACTGCAGCCTTGAACTCTCAGCCTCAAGCAATCCTGCCTCAGCCTCCTGAATAGCTGGACTACAGGCAGGCACCACCACATCTGGCTAATTTCTAAATTTTTTGTAGAGATGATATCTCACTATATTACCCAGGCTGGTCTTGAACTCTTGGGCTCAAACGATCCATCTCCTGCCTCACCTTCCTAAAGTGCTGGGATTACAGGTGTGAGCCACCATGCTCGGCCTAGGAGGGCGAAATTGACTGATGGTTTCCTGCACTCTCTCTTGCCTAGCTACTCCTTGCATGTCCTAAATAAGGAAGGCTGCCCCGAGGACCAGCAATACTGATTTCCTTCGTGTGGCTCCCTTCCTTAGTCCTGTCTCCCTCCCCTGCCTTGTCCCACACATAACTAATTATTTAGAAAAACAAAACAAAACAAATTCTTACGGATATAGCTGACACTTTCAGGTTGGGGCCGTGGGGAGATCTGAGTCTCATAGGTGATTTTACTGTTGTCGAAGAGAAAAACAAGATCCATGTCCAATGTGCGGCCCTCATTTAACTGTAAAGGGACAAGAACAAAGTGAATCTTGTGGATCCAACCCTCTCTTTTCCAGAACTTTCCCCACTGCTCAGCAAGAGCATCTTCAGCCAGCAAGTACGAAGCATTCATGAAGTCTTTCTTAACGTCTCCAGCCTACACCTACTGTCTGAATGCATTCCTATTTACAAACTTATTACATTCTATTTTACTCTGTCTCCCCTGTGAAGTTGAGAAATTCACTATATACTCCCCTGTGCAATGATTATTTCTCATATAACTTTATCTCCATAAGTCACCAGAGGCCGTGTCTTACACAGCTGTAGTTAACTCAGGTGCCCAACCCAGTTCTGTATACAGAGGCCGTTATAAATAGTTTCAGTTGACTCAAGACAGTGCAGCATCATTTTTTTTTAACACACTTGGAAGAGGGCCAAGTGGGCAACTTGAGAGATTCAAGTGCTACAGCATCACTTTTTGCAATAAAGGCAAGAGAAAGGCCTTGGAGGGTCTGAAAGTAACAAGCCCAGCAAGGTGATTTGTGTTTCCTATCAGGCCACACAGAGGAGCCCATACGCCAACTTACCAGGCAGGTATCTGCACTGTGTGATTAACAGACTACATGACAAAGTACAATGGAAATCTGAAGGTGTGATGAGTTTCCCAGGAGGCACAGCCAAAGAAAACACGGTGTTGTATACGAAGCCAGGGCTCACCTTGCTGTCTGAAATACACTGAGTGGCAGGCTTCTCGGGGATCAAAGCCAGGCCCGCTTCCTGCAGCAGCTCCTGGTCCTCCTCTGGGATGCCCGTGTCCTGCTGGATTCTGGCTTTCAAGCTCTGCAGACTCTCGTCCTCTGTCACAGGGTAGGTGTGGATGGTGCCTGTGACCATGTTCAAGATATGAACCAGCTGCAACACAACCCAGATGTTACTGGAAAACTGATTTCTTCAAGGACATGGCCATCTACTTGCCTAGCTCAGCTCTCTGCTACTCCCAGCATTTCCCAACCACACAAAGCAAGGGCCTAGCTTGAGGGTGAGAGGTCAGGTGCCATGTTTCGCATATTTTAGTCTTTCATAATCCTGTCTGTCTGTGGCTATGACCTCATAGCCAATGTCAATTAGCACAGCTGTCCTTTCTTTACTTATGCAGAAAGACGGATGCAGGAGCCTAAATTTCCTCACTAGGTCAGCTGGCCCCATCACCTGCTCTGTCCTAAAAACTGCATGTTCCTCTGGGGACCCCAGCTGTTGCCTCAGGGGTAACTAGGCTCCACGCTCACCTTTAAGTTTAAGATGTCATCCAGGGCCTTGAAGCAGCCGTTGGGCCCGTACGTGGGATCCGTGCCCCTTTGCCGGGGGTGCCACATCAGCATCAGCTGCAGCCACTTCTCCAGTCGCTTAGCCAGGACACTGTGGAGAGGAGCAGAGTGTGGGAGGAGACACTTCCAGCCAATGTTGGGCCACAGTGTGTGTCTCCCAGTATACACACAGACGGCAGCCAATGGACAGTAAACGAAAATGAAAAGGGGTTTATCGGAGAGAAACAGTATAAACATTTCCAATCAATTATTCAGGTGCTCACACCTCTTTCCTGGATTCTAAAATACCCCCAAATCAGAGATTCCTGACCTCCAAATGGCAGCATAAGAATGACCCATGAGGGCCAGGCGTGGTGACTCACGCCTGTAATACCAGCACTTTGGGAGGCCAAGGCGGGTGGATCACTTGAGGTCAGGAGTTTGAGACTGGCCTGGCCAACATGGTAAAACCTCATGTCTACTAAAAATACAAAAATTAGCCACATGTGGTGGTGTGCACCTATAATCTGAGCTACTCAGGAGGCTGAGGCAGGAGAATTGCTTGAAGCTGGGAGGCAAAAGTTGCAGTGAGCCAGGACTGCACCACTGCTCCCCAGCTTGAGTGACAGAGCAAGACTCTGTCTCAAAAAAAGAAAAGATAAGAAAATAAACGAAATGAATGAGGCTTTTAAAATACACTTTATAGGCACATCCTAGCTCAGGTGACCCCTACAGAATCTAGATCCCATGCTGCCAGATGTAGTGAGTTCACAGGACAAACTCCAAACTCCTTCCCCTGACCCTTGCAGAGCCTGCCTACTGTGAACCCACCCTTCCCTGAGGCCAACACAGCTCCTCGCCACCTCCCAAACGTGCCTCGCTCACCCCAATCTTTCCCCCTTAGAATTTCCTTCCTCCTTCCTCTTCATCTGTCCGTGTCCTTCACATCTGTCCAGACCCTTCCAAAAAGTTCTAGCTTAACCTGTCATTCCATACAGCATTAGTTCATCGAATCTTCTCTTCCACCCTGTGAATATGGTAATCATTATCCATGTCACTTAGTTATGTGTGACTGCCTTGTAGCTTTCTTTTGCACTGTATCCAATTCTGTACTATTACACAATATTATTAATTGTTTAGATTCTGGCTCTGAGACTGGATTGTAATGCCATTCAAATGACAAAGATTTATTTGTTGACTGTGACACAGAATTGGGCTACATGAAGGGTGGAAAGAGAAATAAGGTATAATTCCCTACCCTTAAAAGGACTGCTGTTGAACGGGAGATAAACCCTATGCAAAACTGAAGGTGATACAAGGTAGAGGCTATTAACGGCAATAAGAGGTATAGACAGATTGTTATGTGAACTTAGAAAAGAGATGATTTCTAAGCAGATGAGGGAAGGGAACCCATTCTAGATTTAAGATTAAGAAGGACTGCCGGGCACGGTGGCTCACGCCTATAATCCCAGCACTTTGGGAGGCCAAGGTGGGTGGATCACGAGGTCAGGAGTTCAAGACTAGCCTGGCCAACATGGTGAAACCCCATCTCTACTAAAAACACGAAAATTAGCCATCTGTAATCCCAGCTCCTGAGTAGGCTGAAGCAGGAGAATCGCTCGAACCCGAGGCAGAGGTTGCAGTGAGCCGAGAGTGCACCACTGCACTCCAGCCTGGGTGACAAAGTGAGACTCCGACTCAGAAAAAAAAAAAAAAAGATTAAGAAGGACTATGTCAAGTTCTTAGAGGACAATATCCTGATAACCTATTTAAAAGTCATCGGATGTCATTTCAGACTTGAATTTCTTTTTTCTTTTTTTATTGAGATGGAGTCTCACTCTGTTGTCCAGGATGGACTGCAGTGGCGCAATCTCAGCTCACTGCAACCTCCGCCTCCCAGGTTCAAGCAATTCTCCTTCCTCAAACTCCCCAGTAGCTGAGATTACAGGCACGCGCCACCACGCCCGGCTAATTTTTGTATTTTTAGTAGAGATAGGGTTTCACCATTTCTACTAAAGATGCTGGCCAGGCTGGTCTTGAATTCCTGACCTCAGGTGATCCACCCACCTCGGACTCCCAAAGTGTTAGGATTACAGGCATGAGCCACTGTGCCCAGCCCAGACTTGTATTTCTAAAAAAGGAAGAAAAATATGTATTCGTGTAATGCCACTGTGCCTTACCTGTTAAGATTATTGGGGTAGGGTAAAGAACTTGAAAACTTCACTGTTCCATTCAAGTCTTCACTGACAACAATGTCCATCTCACTCTTCTGCCGGACTTTTGAATGCCTGCAAATATGAATCCTGTTAGGTACAGTCACATGTTGCTACGACAGGGACACACTCTAAGAAACTCGTCATTAGGTGATGTAGTCCTTGTGTGAACATAACACAAACCTAGATGGTTTAGCCCACTACACACCTAGGCTGTATGGTACACCCTATTGCTCCTAGGCTACAAACCTGTACAGCATGCTCCAGTACTGAATACTGTAGGCCGGGGTAACACAATAGTAAGTATTTGTGTATCTAAACATATCTAAACCTAGAAAAGGTACAGTAAAAAAACAGTATTATAATCTCATGAGACCACTGTCACCTATGCAGTCAATTGTTGACTGGGATACCAGTGAAATATACATACAGTCATACATATCCCTACAACACTTAGCACTCAAGAGTCACTTTACATTTGTAATATCAGTTTACAACTATACAGGAGACTTATAGCCCCACTCTTTTAGAATAATAGTTCATTCACATTGAGTCAGGCAGATCCTTTGAGAGTTTAAGGCTGGTCAGGACTGCTTGAATGACTTTTTGAAGAGCAGCCTTTAGCAGAGTCACTGACCATCTCATGCCCAGAGTTCTGAGATAGTACTATTGCCTCCTTATCTCATCCTTGGCTTTTCCTTCTCATTTGCTTTACCTTCTGTTTCATCTATTACACATTCTTGTGTTTTGATAGAGGTTAAAATTGGGACTTCCAAACCTAGATTACAGCATGCATACGACATTTACACGAAATATGCACAATGTATGCACACACATACACACTTCCCTCTAAATGTACACAGCTAAATACTGTTTCTAAGGATAAGTGCATTTATACATTTCCCAACTTAGGGAACTTCTTGGGGTATCTGAAGTAGTATTTTAAGGTAAAAATATTTTTTTTCCCTGTTGTCCAGGCTGGAGTGCAGTGGCACAATCACAGCTCACTGCAGCCCCAACCCTGCAGGCTCAAGCAATCCTCCCACCTCAGCCTCCTGAGTAGCTGGGACTACAGGTGTGCGCCACCACACCCAGCTAATAGAGACGGGGGTTCACCATGTTGCCTAGGCTAGTCTCAAACTCCTGGACTCAAGCAATCCATCCACTTCGGTCTACCAGAGTGGTAGTGCTAGATTATAGGGGTAAGCAACGGTGCCTGGCCAGTAAAAATAATCTACACACAGCTGGCTTCAAATCTTGGTAATAAGAACAGTAAATTTGAATAATGCTTCATAGATAACCAAGTACTCTGACACAGAGCATTCACTTATTGTCATGACAGGCCCATGTGGCAGACATTATTTTTAGTCCCCCAATTTGGACCAAAGGAAATGATGATCAAATGATTTGCCCAAGGTCATACAACAGAGTAGCACAATCAGGGGCTCAAACCCAAAGTCTGGTGTTCTTTCCATTCTGTCTGAATGTCCAAATACAGTTTTTCCTCAAAACATCTGGGAAACTCAAATAAAAAATGCTTTGCTCCAAACAATACTCATTGGTAAATGGTGAACTGGCCTCTCTGGAACACACTGGAAAGCTAGAAGAGCTGGCGCATGGCAGAAGCTGGTGCTTCACAGCTTGGGCTGACACTGTGACAGCTGTGAGTTGGGAGCTCCGAAGCTTTCTAATCATGTAAGTGTGCAACAAGCCTCTGCTAGAAAACTTAGGCTGTTGATGGGAAATTAGAAAAGGACCCAAAGTAAGATGCTTATCGCTTGGGCTTGTCCTAAAATGTATTTCAAAGTGGCTTTATAATAGAATTGTAAAGCTCGAATTGCGTTTGTCTGGAAATTACTATTTACCTGCCATCTGAGATGAGATAGTAAATATTTTTAAGTTGCCCAAAGCATTAAAAAGTAGATTAGTCCTCAAAAGAGCTCCTTATTGGGTTTCAGAGAAATCTACTTGAAACTGGCCACCTGGCCCTCCGGCACCGATGAGGGAAGCTTTAGGAAGACGGCTTTGCAGACAACAGATTTCCTACGAGGACGCTGAGTCTTCAGAATGTATTTTCAACACGCACCTGTTCTTCTAGTTCTAATGGATTTTAATTCATCTTGTCATAAATAAGGCAAACGCTCAACAAGTGACCTGAATAAATGCAATAATTCCCTTAGTTAAAACCACTATAGATGCACATGTAATTTAAAGCTATTTTTATGATGCTTACACTATAAAGTGAGACTATAAATTAATGAACAAATTCCTCAATATTCCAGAACCTATGTAGCTAAAGGAGCAATGCCTGTTGTAAAGTAACTAGCCACAGCTGGGCATTCTTTGCCATTTCTCCAGACTCAGGGCATGGACCTTCCTCACTGGGGGATAAATGTAGAATTGAACAGACTGCTATCACCTAAGACCACTTTTCTGGAATCGATTTCAAAGGATACACTCTACTTTTTTTTTTTAAGACGGAGTCTCACTCTGTCGCCCAGGCTGGAGTGCAGTGGCATGATCTTGGCTCACTGCAACCTCTGCCTCCTGGGTTCCAGCGATTCTCCTGTCTCAGCCTTCCGAGTAGCTGGGATTACAGGGGTGTGCCACCACGTCTGGCTAAATGGCTAATTTTTGTATTTTTAGTAGAGACGGAGTATTGCCATGATGGCCAGGCTGGTCTCAAACTCCTGACCTCAGGTGATCTGCCCACCTCGGCCTCCCAAAGTGCTGGGAACACAGGCCTGAGCCATTGTGCCCAGCCCACTTTATTCTTATAAATAAATATTCTCATGAGGTAGATACTTGTCCTCTGAAAACACTCATGTTTTGTTTTCATTAGTTCCAGAAGGTGACAACAGCCAGTGTTGGCAAGGATGTGGTGAAAGGGGCAGAGTCCATGCTCCAGGTGGAGACGTGTATTTATACAACCTTCCTGGTGAATAGTTTGCTAACTAACATGCATCAGAAACCTTTAAAATGTGCAAACTCTTTGAAGATCTGTTAATTCCATTTCTAGGTTTTTATCTTAGGGAAACAACTGTGTGCAAGAATTTCCCTACAAGGATGTTATTCTTAGTGTTATTTTAAGAAGTAAAAATTATCAATGTGCTTTCAACCACGGGGGATAAGTTAAATGAACCACAGCACCAGACATTCAATAAAATAATGGACACTACAAATAATATGGAAAAACAAAGCATTTTCAGTATCAACTTTGAAACGCAGGTTGTATGAGGATATAATAACCTACTTTTGTTTACACACACTAAAGATCCTGGAGACACAAAACTGTTCATAGTGATTACTTCCCAATTATGGGATGAAAGTTGATTCCTGTCTTTTTTTTGGTCACTGTTTCCATATTTTCCAAAACATAAAAATGAAACAAAGTTAATCTGGCAAAAACGAGGGGGAATTAAACTACACAGTATGATTTAAGCTCAAAAGAATCCTTTTTTGTGATGCAAATTGGCTCAAAAAGAAATTCTCATGATGTGAAAAGCTTTAAAAGCATGTGCGGCACGAATGTTCATTGCAGCACCATTTACAATAGCAAAGACCTGGAACCAACCCAAATGCCCATTGATGATAGACTGGACAGGGAAAATGTGGCACATATACACCATGGAATATTATGCAGCCATCAAAAACGAGTTCGTGTCCTTTGCAGGGACACGGATGAACCTGGAAACCATCATTCTCAGCAAACTGACACAAGAACAGAAAATCAAACACTGCATGTTCTCACTCATAGGCGGGTGTCGAACAATGAGAATACATGGACACAGGGAGGGGAGCACTACACAGGGGGGTTGGGGGGGGGAAAAGGGGGGAGGGACGGGGGGTGGGGAGGAGGGGAGAGAGAGCATGGGGAGAAATGCCAGATACAGGTGAAGGGGAGGAAGGCAGCAAATCATACTGCCATGTGTGTACCTATGCAACAATCTTGCATGTTCTTCACATGTACCCCGAAACCTAAAATGCAATTAAAAAAAAAAAGCATGTGCAGAACCGTGATCAGACAATGCTACCATTGGGGTAAAAGGTGGGGAAACATCAATGCAGGAACAACAAATATAGGCCAATTTACTGGAACACGTTGTAAACACCCCTCAAAGATGCGAAAACCCTGGAAGATATGAAAACATTCCTGGAAAACAGCAGGTGCCTGTGGGAAGGGAAATGAGGGTCCAGGAGACTGGCGTGACTTGTCACTGCATACTCCCCCATTCTTCTGGAAACTTGAGCCACGTGAACTTATCATTGTTCCAAAAAATTAAAACTTGAAATAAAGAAGTTCTGAGCAGCAGTAGCATCAATTAAACTAATGTGTGGCCTCTCAAGGAACAATCTTGAATAAAATCTAACTGATTTGGGGTAATATTCACTTTTAAATTATGCATTTCAGTAATAATTAACTTTTTAATTTTTCTTTTCTGCCCCCCAGTTCTTTATTTAAATTGACAAATAAAAACGGTCTATACATATCATGTACAACATGAGGTACACACTGTGGAATGGCTGAATTGAGCTAATTACCATATGTATTACCTCACATATCATTTTTGGTGGTGACAGTTAACTTTTATATAAACATATGAACAATACATTATTTCTTTAATCAGCAAAATGAAAGCTAAAGAATACAGAGTAATTCTACAAATCTTCATTGTATCCTTTAATTTTTAATCAGAAAAAGGTGTAATTTATTAGGTTCACAATTTCAGCTACATTCTTACGTTTTATGCTCAGTTGTTGTTGTTGTTTTGAATCTTTTTTTTTTTTTTTTTTTTTTTTTTAAGAAAGAGTCTCACTCTGTCGCCCAAGCTGGAGTGCAGTGGTGCGGCCTCTGCCTCCTGGGTTCAAGTGATTCTCCCACCTCAGCCTCCTGAGCAGCTGGGATTACAGGCACCTGCCACCATACCTGGCTAATTTTTGTATTTTTAGTAGAGACAGGGCTTTGCCATGTTGGCCAGGCTGGTCTAGAACTCCTGGCCTCAACTGACCCGCCTGTGTTGGCCTCCCAAAGTGCTGGGATTACAGGCGTGAGCCACTGCGCCCAGCCACGTTCTTACGCTTTAAAAACAAAAATTTATATTCAGGTTGTAGTAAAATTTGTCAACAACAAATTTTCACATAATTCCTCCTGATTTGTCATGTGTACACATCTTATTTCTGTTTACTTAACAGCATTCTCAGTGTTAAGTGCACATTTTCACACAATAGTCTCTTATTTCCGAACACAAAGCAGATGACATTGACACAGCATTGTCTTTAAAGATGTGAAGGCTCAGAATCCACACGAAGACTTAACAGCTACTCTCTCTATCTATTAACAGGTCCCTGGAGCACAGACCATCCCACTGCCCGTGTTAGGTCCTAATAGGCCTTCCTCTCAGAAGGGACACAACACAGATCTCCCAGGCCCGGTGATGGGGCACCCAGGGAAACAGGGTGCATGAAGAGAAAGGAGCAGACGGGGCTCCCTCTTGCATCGAGGCGGCCTGGCACCACTCACCACTGCACAGGCTGCCAGTTGGGGAGGAAGGGCCGGAAGCCTGTGATGCACTCGAAAGCCAGGGTGCCAAAGCTCCAGTAGTCGACGGTCACCGTGTACTTCAGCTGCTCCAGCAGCTCCGGGGCCTGCAGCAACACAAGGGGGCACACCTGAGCTGCTCCTCTCTGGGGGGCCACGACTCCTCTCTGGGCAGCCAGCCCATCTGCTTTCACCCCAGGCTTTCCTGGCTCCATCCAAGGGGGCACTGGCGCATGCACTCAGGGTAAGGAGGGGACCCCAGGTGTGTTTAGCATGTATATCATGCTACCATTTCTAAGACCTCTCTATGCCCCACTCAAGTAAGTACTGATGGAGGGGCTAAAGATTCAGGGCCAGAGTACATCACACACCCATTGCTAGGTTTTAACTTCTCCCCTTTAAAAATGAGGGTTGCAGGCTGGGCACGGTGGCTCACACCTGTAATCCCAGTACTTTGGGAGACCGAGGCAGGCAGATCACTTGAGGTCAGGAGTTCGAGACCAGCCTGGCCAACATAATCAAACTGTCTCTACTAAAAATACAAAAATTAGCCGGGCATGATGGTGTGCACCTGTAGTCCCAGCTACTCAGGAGGCTGAGGCACAAGAATTGCTTGAACCTGGGAAGTGGAGGTTGCAGTGAGCCGAGATCGAGCCACTGCGCTCCAGCCTAGGTAACAGAGTGAGACTCTGTCTCAAAAAAAAAAAAAAAAAAAAAAAAAAGAGGGTTGCAGCATTTCAGGTGCTTATGGAAGACTAGTTTAAGGCAGGACGCAGTTGTGGGTGCTGTGTAGAAATCGGAAGAGAGACTACAAATGGTAAAGGAAAATGATGCCAGGCTGTCTACACCAAGTGCATGCATTAAGTGCTGGCTGAACCCCTGAACCGGCTACCATGTGGTTGCAGAAAGGGCCAGGATATAATGAGGCAGGGAAAGTGTGACGCACGGCTGCTGCTGAGGCAGACAGAGCTGGAGGGACCAAGGAAGGGGACACAGGCCAGCGGTCCTGGGGGTGCAGACTGGGCTCAGCAGGTGGGTGGAGACAGAAAGGACCAGGGCAAGCAAAGGCATGGAGACAGGGTTGTGCACGGTCTGGTTGGAAATGTGAAACTTAAGGAAGGGCCTGGGAGCCCAAACCAAGAGAAGACATGCTGGGATGGGCAGATCAACCTCTGTGTCTGGTTATGGGCAGATGTTATAGCTCACGCGAGTACATGACTTAACTCAGCTCTCAGTTAGACCATGGGGTCCCCCTTGCTAGACTGCTGCTGAGCTTTGGAGGACTCCAAAAGGACCTACTGAATCTCACACCAAATGGACACAGGTGCCTGAATCACAGTCCCTGCAAGTCTCCACTCTGAAAGCCTCAGATTCCTTGAGTCAATCCCAATTGTGGTGGCTACTGCCATCAGCAAGCAACCTGTGACAGGTCTCACTGGGCAACTGTGCTAAGCCCTCCTGCAATCTAATTGCCCTCCACATCGTCACTGTCACCACCTTGCCCATGATTCACTCCTCTTCAGTTTGATTCCTTCTCTACACAGTATCAAGAGTGGGCTTTCCAAAGAGTTGTTCCTCCCACTTAAAACCCATTGATCTCTGCCGAGGTTTTAAGATAAGGTCTAGAACTTTAGCCCAACCCTGAAGGCCCTTCATAATCTGTGCCCTACCTGGCTCTCAGCTTCAACTCTAGACTCTCTTTTCCTTTTGTGCTTGGTTCCAGCCACACCCGCAGCTCTTCCTGTGTGTGACCCCTTTGCACGGAATTCCCCTCCTGTCCCCTACTTCCAGTCCCTTTCACCTCCTCAGCCTTCAAGTCCCAGACCAGGCTGAGGCCTCCCAATATACACTCTCACAACACCCTGCACTCTTGCTTTGTAACACTCACCGCAACTGTAATTTCTTAGTTATCTGTACAAGCATCACAGTAATGCCTGCTTTCCTGCTAAACTCTAAGCTCTGAAGGCAGAAAAGGGCTTGTTTTTTTCCATTGCATCGCCAGCTCTGAGCATAGCACCTGGCACAGACTACGCTCCATCAAAATTCTTGAATGAATGAGTGACTCAAACAGAAACCCAATATTCAGACCAAATAACGTAAACAAAGAGTGGTAAGCTCAGAGCTCTGGCCCCTCCTCAGTGGCCCCTGAGATACCTCATAGAAACTGTGGCTCAGCCGGGCTCAGTGGCTCCTGCCTGTAGTCCCAGCTACTCATGAGGCTGAGGTGGGAGGACCGCTTGAGACTGGCATGTATCTGTTTAAAACCCTTTCCTTTCGGAGAAGACACTGAGGCACAGAGAGGCTAGGGGTTGGTGCAAGGCGCATGATCAGAGCCCTCCGGACACCAGCAAAGATGACCACATCCCTCCACAGGGCATCTGGTGGCAAAAAATGCTGACTCGACCGGGTTATAGGTGTGACCTCATGCATCCCCGAAACATTCAGAGAGCAGGTGGGACTTAGGTGCTGAGAGCAGGGTGGGAGAGGAGCCCTGCAAATGCAGCAGCAGGGAGGAGCTGACAGGCAAACAGGTAAGGCCCACTTTTTACCAGGTACTGCAGGGTCCCCACAAACGATGTGCAGAGACTGCTCTGATCCAGCTCCTTGGCATATCCTAGGTCAATAATTTTGTGTATTAACTGAAACAAAAGGGAGGAGGAGAAATCTGAGCATTATAAGAACACACTGTCCTTCTACAAGGATTCTGATTGCCTGCTGTTAGAGCAGAGGTATTTCTGAATTCCCAAGTACTATTAGATCCCATACTCCTAAGAGCTGCCAGATACAAAGGAGAATGCTGGCAACACGGTAGATTCAGGGCAAAAGAAAAGGCATATTGTAAAAAAGCTAGGCACGTGTCCTCCCACACTCAGCCACCCATCGTCAGAGCGAGGCTGAATGAACAGAACAGGCACCAGCCCTCAAGACAGCTAAAGCCGGACTTGAAACGGGAAGGACCGTGCCAGCCTCTTCTCAATAAAGACCCTCAGTGCTCAAATCTGAGCACCACTGAGTGTGAACTGGAAGAACGGCGAGCCCTATGGTAGTCACACCAGGCCTAGGTGCTGAGGGCAGCTGTATGGGAAGGGAGTGGGTGATCTAAGAGCTCAGTCACAGCATTCCACTCAGCTGAGCCTCTGCTCACCACCCCAGCTGAACACACAGAGTGGGGAAAGACCACAGTGTCAAGCCCATGGGGCAGTCACCACCTCTTCTGAACCAGGTGGCCACTGAGGAGGCCACAAAGAGCTCTGGTGAAACCACAGGCTGGACCAGGCTTGGCAGCAGATGCCAGCTCCCAGTGCCTCTTCCCAGCCACATCCACAACCAACTGATTGCTGGTTTCCATTTAGCATCAAGAGGTGAGGCCCTTAAAGCAAACAAAAAAACAAAAAGTCGATTTCCAAGAAGTGCTAGTCCCAAAGGCTAGGGGTGGAGGTGGGAAGGCAAACATTATTTTCCTTATCAGATTCCTGCAACTTGAGCAACTAACAATGTGATCCATTCAAATTTGCCTCACTCTGCAAGAAAACTGTTTTGCTGAATTTTGTTTCAAATCAAAAAGCATTCCCAGAGAATCAAAGTGCAGGCAAGGAAATGCAAATACACACAGACAGGCAGAGTGCGCTCCTTTCCTCCCGGGGCACTTCCCGGCACACCCACCCGAGGCTAAGTCCCAGGGCGCCACTCACCCTCTGTTCTCCTTGCTGCAGGACGATGTTTTCTGGCTTTAGATCCCGATGGATGATTCTGTTTTCATGAAGGTACCTAAGTGCAGAGGCTGAGGGGGTGAGAAGGGGGGGATGGGTGTTTATTAAGCCAAAAAAATGCTTTCATGACAGAATCTCCTAACCTGCAAAAGATAAATGCTATGATTGCGCCACTGAACTCCAGCCTGGGCGACAGAGTGAGACTCCATCTCAAAAAAAATAAAAAAAAAAAAAAAAAGATAAATGCTGCGTGTCCCTGAAATATACTCCGACTTCTCGAGCAAAACCTCAGGGTGGAGGGCAGGGGCCGTACTACGTAAGGCTTAGACTTTCATAAAAATCTGGCTTATTTACGCAAGGCATTCTCTTCCTTGGATTCATGAGGTCACCAACTGCAGCGTAGAGCAGTGCTTCTCAAACTACCTGGACCAGCAGCAAACAAGCTTGTTCAAAATGTGAAATTCTCAGGCCCCACCTGAGACCTCTGGATTCAAGTCTCTGGGGATGACCCCATGATCTGTGTTAACAAACTTTCCAGGTGATGCTGACGCCAATAAAGTTCGAGAAGGGAAACTTCTCTGGTCTAGAGGCTCGAAAATCTAAATTCTATAGCATGGGCAAGGGAGAAGGGCCCCTGAGGACAGAGTCATATAGTCACATGATAGACGGTCCCAGGAAGTCAGAGCCAGCTTCCAGGAAGCAGGGAGGCAGAGGAAGAGAACAGGGACACCTCCCACATATACGGACAGCTCAGCATGGACTTACTACGTGCCCAGTTTTCTGGGAGGTTCTGTGAGGGATATAAAATAAGGGGTGTGATCCCCAACTTTAAAGAGCTCAGAATCTAGTTAGAAGGAAGCAGACTGCACAACCCTGGCTGTGGAGGCATCTGATACCAAGAGCTGCTGCTGTGAAGAGGCAACATGACACCGTCACACGAGGAGGGACCCGCCTGCAGCTCAGACGGCAAGAAGGACGTGATTTTATCCCTGAGAGAGGCTGAATAACTTTAACAGACATCCTGGTTCACTGCACTACAAAAGAAAGAAATCAAGCAAGTAGTATTGAAAGGAGATAAAATTATTTTTATTTGGAGATGCTATGGCTGCAGCCTAGAGAGCCCAATAGACTAAAAATTGGAAAAAATATAGCAAGTTGTCTGGAAACAAACAAGAATATACAAGTCAATAGCTTTTCTCTATGTTGGCTATATCCAGTTGCAGTGGAAAAGAAAAAAAAACCATTCACATTAGCAACAAAAACTCTAAAACACCATGGGATACATGTAGCAAAAACAGCGGTGTATGTAGGACAGCCATATGGCATAAATAGAACAGTGCAAAAAACTGAAAAGGTTCTAAAAGTTTATGGAAAAAGATACTATAAACAAAGCCAAAAGTCAAGAGAGCTGGGAAAACAGCCTAACACATACACCAAGGAGTAAAGGTAACTAACAGATAAACAGCCCTTACAAATCAGTAAGAAAGGAACTCAGAAGGAAAATGGGGCTGGGCACAGTGGCTCACACCTGTAATCCCAACACTCTGGGAGGCCAAGGCAGGCAGATTACCTGAGGTCAGGAGTTCAAGATCAGCCTGGCCAACATGGTGAGACCCTGTCTCTACTAAAAATACAAAAAAATTAGCCGGATGTGGTGGCGTGCCCCTGTAATCCCAGCTACTTGGGAGGCTGAGGCAGGAGAACTGCTTGAACCCAGGAGCTGGAGGTTGCCGTGAGCTGACATCACAGCCACCGCACTCTAGCTTGAGAGACAAAGCGAGACTCTATCTCAAGAAAAAAAAAAAAAAAGAAAAAGAAAAATGGGCAAAGAACATCAAGTGGTGACAATGCACAGAAGAAGAGACACAAATGATGATAATTATATGAAAAGTTGCTTCACCTCACTGGCAGCCCAAGGATACTTACTGTATATCTTGGAATGAATAATTAGAAACAAATAGAAAGTCATTGGGAAATGGTAGAACAAATCACGGTAGTGCCACATTAGAACAGCAACTCTTGGGTTGATAGTTTCTGACTCAGAGGGACAGTTAATGGTATGACCTGCTTTTCGTTTAAAATTTCAAAAGTCAAAAGCAGTAACACTGAGAGGCTTAACAATGAGCCCTCTCTGTGCCACTGCCACCGCCACCACCAACATACACTCTCTCTGTCCCTGTCTCTGTCTCTCTCACACACATCAAGCCACACCAAGAGGGCAGCAGCCAGGGCAAACCAAGGAGGGGAAGACCCCTGAGGCCCGGGCAGCGATCCTGTCTGCTGTCATGGGCAGGGGACTCTGTGCAAGGCAGTGGAAAAGCCTTCCACAGAAACTGAGTAAGCAAACATGCTCTGCAAAGACTCTAAGCTGAACATTTCCTGAAAACATATTTAAGAGTCAAACTGAGAGCGGAACAACTGACTTCCACCTTATTAGGGGAGCTCTAGCTCAGAACATTAGGCTATACAAGGCGAGTATGTCTTATCCAAAATACTTGGGATCAGAAGTTTTTCAGAATTTTTTTTTTTTAGATTTTAGAATACTGGCATATTCCTAATGAGCCCAAGCTTAAACACAAAATGCATTTGTTTCATATATACCTTATATGAAACAACGGAATTTATCAAAATGATTTTATAGCCTGATGGTAATTTTATACAGTATTTTTAATAATTTTGTGCACGAAACAAAGTTTGTGTTAAGTACTTATGTGTGGAATTTTCCACTTTTGGCATCATGTCAGTGCTGAAAAACCTTCAGATTTTACAGCCCTTTGGATTTTGGACTTTTGGATTAGGGATACTCAATCTGTGGTGCCAGACCTCTCCTTACATCAGCTCTTTTAAGCCCAGCCTTCGATCGTGTGGTTCCAACATTTCATACTGTTCCTCACTTTTCATTTCCTTCCTACGTGACAGAGTACATTAATTTAGGTCCAATTAATGCCTGGATGAAGTGAAAGACTCACTGCTTTCCACATGCCTAAAACATTGTTTCATCTTGTTCTAAATTGTGTTAATGTTTACAGAGCAATGCTTCTCATCAGTACTTCTATTTTTGTTTTACTAGTTTTTATTAAAAATCAAAGCAAAGCATAATAAAGTAAATGAAGTACAATAAATAGCTGTACTAACACAGCCTTGCAGACGGGGATGGCACTGCTGTTGGGTCTGAACTACTGGCTGGCACAGAGTTCATGTGATAACTCAAAGTGTCTGTTAATTGATAGGTTCATGAAAGGCCATGTGATAACTCAAAGTGTCTGTTAATCGATAGGTTCATGTGTGGATATATGACAGGCTGCTGAAGAGTATCAGGACGTAAAACATAAAAGTATAGGTTAGTTTTTTCCAAAGCAGAATGTATGGAAGTTAAGATGCTGTAATTTGCCTGAGTACACATGCCCAGACTGAGACAAAGCCCCAGAGCTGGAGGCATAGCACCTCAGGGCAAAACCCAAGGTCCAAGCAGGTGTCCCCAGAGCCACCCCAGTGAAGAGGTAGAGGAGCATTCGGATCAGACCGAAGGCACCCCTCTCTACGCCACACAGATTACAGTTGTCACTAGATCTTCAGTGAAGAGAGACAGCAATTTGGTAACTCAATACTCTACTATTAATAGCTGTCTTTTTTTATGCTTAAACAACTGTACAGAACAAACTTTATTCCTCATTCGGGGGTAGTCATCTATTCTCAAATACCTCTGTCAACTTAATAAAGTCCAGGTTTAAAGAATCCAACAGGGGATGGGCGCAGTGGCTCATACCTGTAATCCCAACACTTTGGGAGGCCGAGGCAGGTGGATCACCTGAGGTCAGGAGTTGGAAACCAGCCTGGCCAACATGGTAAAACCCTGTCTGTACTAAAAATGCAAAAAATTAGCTGGGGTCGTAGTGCATGCCTATTTAATTCCAGCTACTTGGGAGGCTGAGGCAGGAGAATCACTTGAACCTGGGAGGCAGAGGTTGCAGTGAGCTGAGATCACGCCATTGCATTCCAGGCTGGGCAACAAGAGTAAAACTCCGTCATCTAAAAAAAAAAAAAAAAGAATCTAACAGGCATTGTTATACAGAATTTCTTGGACTGAAATGTAAAAATTCTGATAGGCAAGATCTCTTAAATGTGCCCTGTAGAGAATAAGCTTTCAAAAAGCTTGGTTCAGTATCACTGTGCTACATTTTACAAAACAGGACTTCAGAGCTGAAGTGAAATGAATCAAAATTGTCTTAAGCCTAGAGAATCTAACTTTGCTTAGATTCAATGGAAAATGAGATACTGAGACTAAGGAAAATACTGTTGTATCTGGAAGTTTATTAAAAATCTAAATCCCTGGCAATAGCAATAAGACATGTTTGTAAAAATTGAAAGCTACACCACAAAGCATAAAAGCCTACCAGGTAATTTCTCACGTTCCCATTACAGAGAAGAGCTGTGAGAAGCACCACACTGCAAACTGTTAAGCTATTTACAACTACACGGTGAGGCTGGGCACAGTGGCTCACGCCTGTAATCCTAGCACTTTTGGAGGCCGAGGAAGGAGGATCCCTTGAGGCCAAGAGTTTGAGACCAGCCTAGGCAATATAGCAAGACCCTGTTTCTAAAAAAAAATTTTTTTTAATTAGCCAGGTGTGGTGGTGCATGCCTTCATCCCAGCTATGTGGGAGACTGAAGTGAGAGGATCACTTGAGCCCAGAAGTTCAAGACTGGAGCCTGGGAGTTCAAGGCTGCAGCGACCATGATTGTGCCACTGCACTCCAGCCTGAGTAACAGAGCAAGACCCTCCCTCCAGAAAAAACACAAAAACTAAAATAAACGACACAAAGCATTTCCACAGAGTGGGTCCACATGGTGGACTTGCCACAGGAAGATAACAGCCTCCTTCTCTCACCCTCCTCCGGAGCTGTGCCCTGGTGGTCACCCCAGCCTTTCCCCAGCTCATGAGGAAGGCATAAACACATGACTGAAGAATGTGACAATCCCATGGGTCTTACTGATGAGCCACAGCTCCAAATCACAGCCCTATGTGTTTTTTTTCAGATGACAAACCACAAACTGGGGAACAGATAAGAGCAGCTAGACTTCCAATGAAAAAGCATTTTTATGAGGGTGGGCTCACAAATCCCTATTACAAGTTTAGAAGGATGACTAAGTTCCCTTCGGAACATTGTTGTTTGAGCTACATTCCACAGAGAACAAGTGGAAAGATAAATGGTCCAAAAGGGTGAGGGAGAGATTAGATGGGTACAAAGACGCCCGTCGCCAGCTGGTAATCCAAGTCACCAGTGAGTGGGAAGGGCAATGGATGTCCGTTCCCTCTGTAAAACCCGCTGCCTAGGTCCTACTGTGCCAGCCACTTCAGCGTCACTGGGCTTCCCAAACGAAACAGACTGGAAGGCCAGCTATGGACATGGGAGAGAGATTTAGTCTGGCTAAAGGTTACTTGGCTAAAATAGCCTTCGATCAATCAGTGGGGCACCAAGGCAGTAATGCTGGGTGCTGAGGGGAAGGTGTGACATCTTCATAATTCATGCCATGAGGCTCTATCAAGTGTCCGCTAACTGCACATGGTGGGAAATCTGCCACTGAATCAAAGCCTTTTCCTAACTTCCTGCACAGACAGTCTGGTCAACTGTCCTCAAACTCAGAAGTCAGCCCTCACTGCCAAAGCACAGGCAGAAATCACAGAGCAGTAATGGCAATGCCAAGCATCAAAGGAGCAGAGGAGGTGACACCAGCAGAAGGACCCACAGGAGAATCCCTGTAGCCCAGGCCAGGCTGTAGTCCCCACGGAAGGGCGGGTCTGCAGCTGTGCTCGAAGGATGGGCAGGCTCGGGGTCTCTGGGAGGTGTGGGAACAGCTTCCATAAGAGGCAGCGCATGCGAGGCCAGCAGGGGACTGACAGGTGGGTTTGGAGTCCTGGATGGAGGCTGGCGTGTGGGTTCCGAGGGTCACGCCTGGAAGCTGGTGGGTGGGTTCCGTGGGTCATGCACAGAGGCTGGCAGGTGGGTTCCAAGAGTCACACACAGAGGTTGGTGGGTGGGTCCCATGGGTCATGCCCAGGCTGGCTGCCATGGGTGAGAGAAAGGCGTGGTGAAGGGGGTGGGCCTTTATCTAAGAGCAGAGTATGGATGGAAGTGCCCTTCCAAAACAGAAGGGTGGATTAGCACACACGGATAAGGAGGCCAGGGAGGAGGTCGCTGCGGGGATTTGCTGTGACACTGAGTCCGTGGAAGCAGCGGTCTGCAGCCTCTGCAATGGGAGGCTATGAGTAGCAGCAGGGGCCGACTCTGAGAGACCAGGTTGGACACAGACACTTGGTCCAGGACAGCGGGCAGAAAGTGGCACCATGACACAAAAGAGAGGATGGCAGGAGGGACCCCTGGCTGAGGAAAATGACCAGGGTTTCTATTGGAAGTGACTGGAAGACAGACCTGGTGGACATGGATATGGACTTTAGGATGAGTTCAAGGTTGACTTCCAGATTCTGAGAATGATATGGTGACAAAGAGGGCACAGGAACGGCTGGGCAAACAACGCTGAGGGGCAGCGGGCGGCCGGCACAGGGGCAGGGAGGGAAGGATGGACAGGCCAGCGCACGGGCAGGTGGCAGAGATGAGGCACAGAGCCCGTGGGAGGCAGTTAGGCCGCCAGCTGGGGGATGTCACCGTTCCGAAAGCCAGAGGTCTGGACAATGACATGGAGTTGTTAGAGGGAGACGGGGCCATAGAGAGCACCTGGAAGCCCAAACCCCTCATCCTAAAGTAGGGGAGGCTACAGCCAGGACATGCTGAGCCTCGCCTAAGGCTCTAGAGCTGTAAAGTGGAGCCAGGACTGAGGGCCAGCTGTCTTCTCTCTCATCGTTACTGTGTTTATTAACCTGATTCCCTATGCTTTCCAACAAGCTTTATGTGCAAACGATCTGGGGTCAGGTCGTCATCTTTTGTTATAATCAACACTTCGGTCAGACGGATGTGTCTGACAGAACCAGTCCGAAGATCCACAACACTAGGCAGAGCGACCGATGTGTGATTCCTGGAATGGAGCTCTCTTCCCCAAAGCCAAGTGCTTTCTCTGAAACCCTCTGCTCTTTAATGGTGATGTCCTGGACGCCTGCTAGGAGCAGGTCCAGTAGGAACAGAGGTGGGGCTCATAGAAGGAAGCACGGACAGCAACAGAGGGTGGGTTCCTGAAGGCTTGGAGCATGGGATGGTCTCACCACAGCCGACTGAGCAGCCACCTGCAGAATCCAGGAGGGCTGATTCCAATCTAAGATCTGATAAGGCCCATGCCTACCCAACAGGGCCACAGCCCACGGCAGCAGACAGCGCAGCAGCCTGCCCCACAATCTTGAGAGCTCAGAATTTTGCACCTCCGTTGACAAAAGAAAACGCACGCCAATGTTTTCCAAAGGATAATGAGCAAGACTATTTAAATAGAGTCCACTCACATATAACTTCCTTGAGCTATTTTAGGGACACATTATGTGGCAGTCCACATCATTTTCAGCTGCTCCACACCTGTCTCTAGTCACCTATCAGCATGGAGCAACGGTCTGGCGGGCGACTCCTGGCCAGGATGCAGGGGGCTCACCTCTGTGCTTGACAGATATCTGCTCATTTCTTTCTTTTTTTTTTTTTTTTGAGATGGGAGTCTTGCTCTGTTGCCCAGGCTGGAGTGCAATGGCACGATCTCAGCTAACTGCAACCTCTGCCTCCAGGGTTCAAGTGATTCTCATGCCTCAGCCTCCTGAGTAGCTGGACTATAGGTGCATGCCCCCATGCCCGGCTAATTTTTGTATTTTTAGTAGAGACGGGGTTTTATCATGTTGGCCAGGCTGGTCTCAAACTCTTGGCCTCAGGTGATT
Source organism: Sapajus apella (assembly GCF_009761245.1). NCBI lineage: Eukaryota > Metazoa > Chordata > Mammalia > Primates > Cebidae > Sapajus > Sapajus apella. The sequence continues at coordinate 1,736,276 of NW_022436961.1, forward strand.
CACCCGCCTCGGCCTCTCACAGTGCTGGGATTCCAGGCGTGAGTCGTCACACCTGGTCATCTTCTCATTTCTCTCTGGCACTCTGCAGCATCTTCTTGGGCAACGTAAAGTTCAGTGGAAAAATCCTATCCATGTCTGTTATCTTGACACTGTTCTGAATGGGTGTCTCTGGGAGGTTAGTGGCACAGAAGAGAGTTATAAGCCAACAGGTTTAACCCAGAAGACCAGGCAATTAACCCGGACCCAGTGGTCAAGGGTGTGGCTCTGCCACTTATCTGAAGTCAACCTGGCAGAGAACAGCAGTGGCAACTCCAACAAAGGAAATGTGGGGCCAGCGCTTGGAACAAACTGGAACAAAATATGCTCAGGAAATGTTCCAAAATACAAAAGAGTTATGTTAGATGAACTCTGGCTCAGCTACCAGATCCTTGCAAAAATAAATTTAATGGATTTAGTACACAAATCAAAAACAGGGATGAATGTAAAACATGAGCTCATCAGCAGCCTCAACCACAAAACCAGGAGTGCACTGTACCCAAAAGGTGGTGGAGATGGAAACAGGCCTGAGGAAGGCCAGCCGCTTCCAGGATGGGACTCTCAGAAGGCACCCACCCGTGTGTTCCCTGGATCCAGCCTCAGGTCATGCCCTAAAGGAGGCACTGAGCGTTTCCAAAAGGGGAGGCCAAAAATCAAAATCCAGAGCGGGAAGGAAATGAGCAAGGAACTAAAGACTTGCTGAGTGCACATTCCGCAGGAACAGAGCATTGTGCTTGGAGCTTTATTTATATCTCCTCATTTGATTCCACAACAATTCTAACAAGGTGAGCAAGGCTCCCATTTTACCGCTAATAAAAGGGTGTTAAGTAATGTGCCCACGGTCACACTGCTAATAAGCAGAGGAGCTAGTATGGGACCTAGAGTTGTTCATGATGTGTGGACATCTGATGTGTTTAAAAAAAAAAAAAAAAAAGGGCTGGGCAAGGTGGCTCATGCCTATAATCCCAGCACTTTGGGAGGCCAAGGTGGGTAGGGTAGATCAAGAGGTCAGGAGTTCAAAACCAGCCTGGTCAAGATGTTGAAACCCTGTCTCTACTAAAAATACAAAAATTAGCTGGGCGAGGTGGCAGGTACCTGTAATCCCAGCTGCTCAGGAGGCTGAGGCAGGAGAATTGCTTGAACCTGGGCCCCGGGTGGATGTTGCAATGAGCTGAAATTGTGCCACTGCACTCCAGCCTGGGCAAGAGAGTGAGACTCCATCTCAAAAAAAAAAAAAAAAAAAAAATTGGTCCTTACTTATTTTAATTTCCTTTAGGATTTATTTTATTCATTTGACAATTTTTTTTTTTCTGAGATGTAATTTCCCTCTTGTTGCCCAGGCTGGAGTGCAATGGCGCAATCTCAGCTCACCGCAACCTCCTCCTCCAAGGTTCAAGTGATTCTCTTGCCTCAGCCTCCTGAGTAGCTGGGATTACAGGCATGTGGCCCTACGCCAGGCTAATTCTGTATTTTTAGTAGACACAGGGGTTTCACCATGTTGGCCAGGCTGGTTTTGAACTCCTGACATCAGGTGATCCACTCACATCGGCCTCCCAAAGTGCTGGGATTACAGGCGTGAGCCACCTTGCCTAGCCCTCATTTGACAAATATTTATAGAGAAGCTGATATACACTAGGTACTGCTGTTCTAGATGCTGGAGATACAGCAGGGACTGAAGTTTATGCCCTTAAGAAGTTTACCTGGGCACGGAGTAGGCTGGGCGTGGTGGCTCACGCCTGTTAATCCCAGCATTTTGGGAGGCCGAAGTAGGCGGATCGCATGAGGCCAGGAGTTCGAGACTAGCCTGGCTAACATGGTGAAACCCTGTTTCTACTAAAAATACAAAAAATTAGCCGGGTGTGGTGGCACATGCCTGTAATGCCAGTTTCACAGGAGGCTGAGGTAGGAGAACTGCTTGAACCTGGGAAGTGGAGGTCGCGTGAGCCAAGATCATGCCATTGCACTGCAGCCTGGGTAACAAGAGCAAAACTCCATCTCAAAAAAAAAAAAAAAGTTTACCTGTAGTGTACTAGTTAGTAGCTCAAAGTTGAATTATTTCCAACTCAGGGTCACAGAGAGGAAAAACAGAGAATCAGCAACCTACAGAATTTAATATTCATCTGCCTATGTATAGGAGACCTGCAGCACATAAGCACTTGAGAACCCACCTGTTTTCATTATTCTAATTTACAAGTAATTTAAATATATACACACACGCAATTTAAATAAAATAATATAAAAACTACCACACAAGCTGGGCGCAGTGGCTCATGCCTGTAATCCCAGCACTTTGGGAGGCCGAGATGGTCAGATCATGAGGTCAAGAGATCGAGACCATCCTGACCAACATGGTGAAACCCCATCTCTACTAAAATACAAAAATTAGCTGGCGTGGTGGACTACATGCCTGTAGTCCCAGCTACTCGGGAGGCTGAGGCAGGAGAATTGCTTGAACCTGGGAGGCAGTGGTTGCAGTGGGCCGACATTGCGCCACTGCACTCCAGCCTGGTGCCTGGCGACAGAGCAAGACTCTGTCTCAAAAAAAAAAAAAAAAAAAAAAAAAAAAAAAAAAAAAAACTACCACACAAGTCAATGGTAAGTGAATTCAAAGTGGACCCAGACCAAAAGAATGTGTAACCAGAGTGCTCACTTTGGCAGCACATATGCTAAAATTGGAACGATACAGAGAAGATTAGCACGGCCCCTGCGCAAGGATGACACACAAATTCGCATAGCATTCCATATTTAAAAAAAAACAACAACAAAAAAAAGAATATGTAACCAGAGATGTTCTGTGACTATCAGTAGGGAAGCACCTGCAGAATAAACAACCACATGAGGAAGCCAAGAGTTACGTGCACTTATGCCAATAACTTAAAGACTTTTGGCCAGGTGCTGTGGCTCACGTCTGTAATCCTAACACTTTGGAAGGCTGAGGTAGGGGATCACTTGAGGTCAAGCATTGGAGACCATCCTGGCCAACATGGTGAAACCCTGTCTCTGCTAAAAATACAACAATTCGCTGGGTGTGGTGGCATGCGCTGGTAAACCCAGTACTTGGGAGGCTGGGGGAGGAGAATCGCTTGGACCCGGGAGGTAGAGGTTGCTGTGAGCCGAGGTCACCCACTACACTCCAGCCTGGCCGAGACACTGTCTCAAAAAAAAAAAAAAAAAACTTTCTTAATAACTACCTGCTAAAGTCATCAATAGTCTAAAGAGTGAAAGAAAAATATCTGGGAGAAAAACATCCAAGAAAAATAACTTGAAAAAACCCTAACCAAAGAGAAACAAAATAAAAGTTGCCCATGAAAAGCAAGAGAATATTCCCCAACCTGCTAACCTGCCTTCAACAGAGAACAAATAAAGAATCTGGCCACTGAGATAAAAGATACAATCAAGTAAGCCTCCAAGCAAAACGTGGATGGGTGAGCCTTGGGTCAGGGTGTCAAGAAAACAAGGGGAATTTCTAACTGATGGATTATATGCTCTAGGTAGACAGAGGAGACTCATGCAGGCCATGCACAGGGTGTCCCTTTGGGCCAGCACTGGGTGCCCATTCGAGTCAAATAAAACTGGTGTAATGTCAACTTATCCTCTATGTGAACTCTACCCACAGGGATGAAGACATAGCACAGAGTGAGATGGGAATTTTATATGTCAGACTATTTTGATCTTAACCTTAAGTATGTCATTGCTTGACTTTCCCCCTTCCTTTCCTTCTTGCTTCTCCTCTGTCCAAAGCAGCAGTCAGGAAGAGACCAGACCCACACTAGCAAGACAAAGTGTTGGACCATGGACCCTTCCAGGCCCCAGCTTAGACACAGCTTTACAAATGAGGGAGAATGTTAACATCTGGCGAACCGAGGGGAAGGGTATGTGAGTTTCACTGTACTACTCTTTAAACTTTTCTATATATTTGAGAATATTCCAAAAAAAACTTGAGCAAACAAAAGAAAAAATATATACAGCTCCGAAAGGTTGAGGTAGGGGAGGGATGAAAACGGCATCAATTCTCCAAATCTGGTCTAAGATAAATTCTCAGTAACTCTAAACCTTAGACCCAACTATCAACTTGCACCAACAACCTTGGAGATTATTTTCTAAAAAAACAAAAAAGCCCTGAGCAAGTCCCTCTCCCTTGTGACATCTGTTTCCCTAGGCTGGGCCAGGTGCTGACCTTCAGCACCCACCCCTCAGTTCCCTCCTGAGTGGGTGCCAGGGTCTAGGAGGTTCCACTGGCCTCTGCAGGCTGAGGTCACTCTTCCCCATGAATGGCCAGCTTGGCATTCTCAGAGGGTGCCACAGACGCCTTCATCTGGGGACACCAACAGTACCCAAGGGATTAAACAAGGACAGTTTTTCCTACGCCTCTGGCTAGCAAAGAACTGCCAACGTGGGAGTGGAACAATTCATTGCCAAGGGACAAAACTCATTCGAATGACAGCGTATTCCAGCACTGGCCATTCCAGGAAAGTGGGGAGGGGAGCTTCATAATGGGAAAGGAAATCTGTTATTCCCTATACATCATAATTCACTTGATGAGTTAGTCAGGAAGGAAGGGAAACCTATTTGAGTGCAGCGTCTGGCTGGCTGGCTCCTTGTTGACCTCCCCACTCCACCAGGGTCCCCCTCCCTGGGTTCCCAGTCCCCCTCCACAGAGACCAAAGGACCCAAGTGTCTGCCTGCGGTGTTCCGCAGGGACTCACAGGGGCACCACACTCTCCCCGAAGGACGCGGCCTGACTCCCAGGGCTGGGATTTACCAATGTCACTCAGCAAGGTGAGGATGGCGCCTTCCCGCAGGCCACAGCAGTTCTCAAACTGGTTCAGGTACTGTCAAGAAAGTGAGAACAGCGTCAGAGCTGGTAGTCACAAACCACGGGAAGTCCACATGTGTCTCTTATCAGCCAATGTGACCAGAGAACTGATCCCAGGCCCTGATCTTCGGGGGACCTGCTTTTGAGGAAGCCAGGGTAGCAGGATTAGCAGGGATTGGCCCGAGGAGGAGAAGGAGGAAGAGGAAGGAGGAGGAGGAGGGAGGAGGAGGAGGAGAAAAGAGGAGGAGGAAGAGAAGAAGGAAGAAGAGGAAGGAGGAGGAGGAGGAAGGAGGAGGAGGAGAAAAGAGGAGGAAGAAGGAGAAGGAGGAAGAGGAGGAGGAGGAGGAGGAGGAAGAGGAGGAAAAGGAGAGGAGGAGGAAGCAGTCCTGACCACCTCCGGGCTCTCACATCCTCACAGCAAAGGCTCTGTGGCAGGGAAAGTTTGATTCTCACCGGCTGCTGAAGTTCTGAACAAGGCAGGCCGAAGTCTAAGTACAGGCAATAGGAATTCTCTGTGTCTAAAGGTCCCAGAGACAGGCCAGGCTGGGAAGGCATCACTGGAAACCACCTGCTATCTCCTGGCCACGTGGGTGATGGTAACAGTAGGAAATACTGAGCACTTATTACGTGCCTGGTGCTGGAGGAGCTCTGCATGGATTAGCTCGGCAAACCCTTCCCTGTGTGACCTCATTTAATACTAACCACCATAGGTGGAATCCCCATGTTGGAGGAGGAAACTGAGGTTACAGGGTCGGATACCTGTTGGCTCACACAGCTGTGAGAGGACAGTGCTGGAAGGAGGCACGGGTCAATGTGAAGCTTGAGCCCAAGCCCTCAACCCCCTGCCTTCCAGGCCCCTCAGCTGTCCCTGTGCTGTTGGAGCTGGCCTCAGAGGCGGAAAGAGAGGAGCTTGCCAGCTGAGCCTCACAGGCAGGAATTCACATCATATTCATAAACACTCAAGTCTGTCTACGCACCTGGCATACAGACTTTTAATATCAACTCTTACATGTGCCTATGTGCTGGCCAAGCCTGCCTCTCTGTGCCCATGGGTGGAATGCAGATTTTGAACTTTTTAGAGGGAACGAAGGAAACAACAGATAGCAAGAGCCCCGGACAACAGTGTCCTCCCCCAGCCCCACTGGGTGACACAAGGACAGGGTCCCTTAGGATTCGAGGCCTTCCTGTCATCCCCTCAATCGTCCTGCAACCACGCCAGGTCGGTCATGTTAAACTTTCCATCTCTTCTTCCCTGGCTCGTTGGCTCTTTGCCGCCTAAAAGACCAAGTCAAAAAGCCTCTGCCTCACTTCAGAGCCCTCTGTCATCTGGCCACATCCCACCTACTTCCAGGCTGCCCTCTGTGAACTCTCCGCTCCACTACAACATGGCTTTATCTCTACACAGCTGCAGTTAGTAATGGGTGACTGTCAAAGGTTAGCAAAATAAAGAGGAAAATCAAAGTGCTGCCGAGTTCCCCGTCTCTCATTGTGGGTCATGCCAAGAGCTGTGTTCATATCCTGCTGTGAGTGCCACTCCCAGGATGTGCCCATCTCCAGGGACAGCCACTCCGGCAGGCCAAGCCCCATGGAAAATTTCCTTTTATTTATCTCTTTCTTTTGAAACAGGATTATCTTTTTCTTGAGACTGTGTCTTGCTCTGTTACCCAGGCTGGCATGCAGTGGCACAATCATAGCTCACGGTAGCCTCAACCTCCTTGGCTCAAGCCATCCTCCTACCCCACCCTCCCAAGTAGTGGGGACTACAAGTGCACGCCACCACACCTGACTAATTTTTCATTTTTTAGTTTTTGAAGAGACAAGGCCTCGTATGTTGCCCAGGCCAGTCTCAAACTCCTGGCCTCAAGCTATTCTCCGGTCTCAGCCTCCCAAAGTGAAAAGTTCTTGTTTATTTAAAGAGGCACAAGGGCCTGGAGGAACAGTGAGAACAGCGCCTGACATGTGACTGGGAACGGCCACTGAAAGGGATTAAATGCCTGGGCTCCCGCCCCCACTCTTGTGACGCTTCCAGAGGAGAGGAGAGGTGCAGGGGGCTGCACTCGCAGAGCAACCGACCTCTTTTTCAATTAAAATAAAAATTGTTTTGGCCAAGCACGGTGGCTCACGCCTGTAATCCCAGCATTTTGGGAGGCTGAGGTGGGCTATCACTTGAGGTCAGGAGCTCGAGACCAGCCTCGCCAATGTGGTGAAACCCTGTCTCTACTAAAAATACAAAAATTAGCCAGGCATGGTGGTGCACGCCTGTAATCCCAGCTACTCGGGAGGCTGAGGCAGGAGAATCGCTTGAACCCAGGAAGCGAAGGTTGCAGTGAGCCGAGATCATGCCACTGCACTCCAGCCTGAGTGTCACAGCGAGGCTCTATCTCAAAAACAAACAAAAAACTTATTTTGCTCATAGCTTGCAGTTTTTATGTTATATGGTCTTATTCAGTCTCACAGACGGAGAGGTGGCCTGAGGTTGGGCCCCTTTGGGCTGGGACCCAGGCTCTGCTGCTAAAGCTATGTGAGGCCCAACCTCTCCGGGTCACGACACCCACCTGTGATGTAGGAACCATACTGTGCACCCATGTGTGAGCTGTTGGAAATCGAATGAGGTAACATGAACTAGCAGGCTGTGTTCTGCCATTGAGAACAATGGAAAGGAGGGTACCCAGAACTGCTCCCGGGGCCAGGAGGGGCTGCCATGAAGAGGTGGTGTGGTGAGAAGGCGGAGAGCAGAGCCCCACAGATGAGTCCAGGTGGGTCAGGTGGGTCGGATGGGTGGGCTGGGTCTGCAGCCCTGGCCCAGCTCCCTGATCGCAAAGCCTGCTCCCTCCCTGCTACACTCCCCACCACCATGTGCGGTGCTGTCCTATCTCTGGAATAAAATCCCTCCTAATAAGGACAGCAATGGTGCTAGCACCAAAGGCTTGAAGTGGCCGTAATGTGTCCAGGGAGGAAGCATTTGTTTTGGAACTCGCCCAGCCTTCCCCACGCCCAGACCTGTGATGAGTTTCCTCGTCATTGGAGTAATCCCAGCAGAGTATGCAGCACGCCCTTCCCCCTTCCCTGGCATTCTCGGAAGTGCCTCTGACTCACACACACAGCAGCCCCAGGTGGGCAGGGAACAGGGGATCTGAAAGGCAAAGCAGTCCTGCTGGAGTCACTGGGGCTCCCCAAGCTTCCTGATGATGACAGCAGTGAAAGGTCTCCCCGTACCCCTTCCTGGTGTCCCACCTGCCTGGACAGGCTGTGCACCTGGTGGCTGCAGGAGCCTCACCTTCCGGAGATCTCCTCCTTGGCAATACTCCATGGCCAGCAGGGGCAGGTCATTAGGCGCCAAGTTCTGCATCCCCTCAGGGACATCCCGAGCAGCCACCACATTGGGGTGGCTCAGCCTAGGAAGGAGGAAAACCAATGAGAGCTCCTGCCCAGACCCATCCCTGCCACCCCCACCAGCTCTCAGCAACAAAGGCCCAGGATAACCCAGGGCTTCCAAACAGAGGAAGACGGGGCCCAGGATGGGCGGCCAACTGCAGTGCCTGGGTCAGTGGAGCTGGCCCAGCCCCACCCACAGCACCAGAACTCAGACCCCGAGGGCACGCTGCATGTGACTTGGGTTTCTCGTGCCTGCCACATCCCAAGTCCTCATCGTGCTGCCAAACTGCTCCTACGAGGGTCTTCCAATCTCATGCCCTCCACATGGGGAGGACGTGTCACACACGCTAGCGGGCAAACAACGTGGTGCCTGATTTTTGTTTTCGTATTTTTTTTCTTTTCTCTGTTTACTTCTCGGCAGGTTGATTCACGCACACACATCACCCCCAGGTGGACATGCAGAAAGGGGTCTAAGAAGGAACTCATGTAACCAAATGCAACCATGATGTAACCAAATGGCACCTCCTCTTTTTAAGAGGCTGGCAGAGGAGCCCCTGCGTGGTGTCCTCGCTAGCTCTTTTGGAGCCCACCTAATGCCTCACTAGCTAGGAGGACAGCAGCCACCAGGCAGACGGAAGCCTGGTCTCCATACTGGAGGAATAAATGTCAGCAGCAGCATGACAGCAGAGAACGGTCACGTACTACCTTGAAATTGGAAATATAGGAGGAAAGAACGCTTTTTTGCTGACAAAGGAAAAGTCACCATGATAACTTATTAAATTGTTTAAATTATTTAATATTACGAAATTGATAAAAAGCCCTTGACGAGGCCCCGTGTGGACTTAGCTGCTCCTCCTCTAGCGTCTTTAGAAGCAGCAGAGTCGCTGCGGAGACTGCCAGGCTGGCATCCTGATGGAGGGGCTGAGATTTATGGCTCTCCTTTCAGATGCAGTGGGGGCTGGTGCTCCAGGTTTCCCTCGGGTCCCTGCACGCCAGGCCTCACCTTCTCATGATCTGGATCTCCAGGCACCACCGGTCTCGGTTCCGCGGGCTGAGCTCCTGCCGGCACTGCTTGATAGCGATCTGCTCACCTGTTTCCTACAGAAACAGCATGGTGGGGATCAGAACAGTGAGCTGCAGGCCAAATCCCACCTGTCCGCTGCAAAGGAGGGGTCTCCAGGACCCAGCTGTCACCTACAATCACCTCCTGGTACCCCTGGGCCACATGTGCACCCCTTATGGACAGCCCCGTGGCAACTGTTCTTCGGGCTATCTCCTCACCACCCCACCTCTCACCCAGCCTCTCCAGCCTCATTTTGTTTTGTTTTGTTTTGTTTTGTTTTTTGAGATGGAGTCTCACTCTGCATTGGCACAATCTTAGCTCACTGAAACCTCCACCTCCCGGTTTCAAGTGAGTCTCCTGCCTCAGCCTCCTAAGTACCTGGGACTACAGGCATGTGCAACCATGCCTGGCAAATTTTTGTGTTTTTAGTGGAGATGGGGTTTCACCATGTTGGTGAGGCTGGTCTTGAACTCCTGACCTCAAGGGATCTGCCCACCTCGGCCTCTCCAAGTGCTGGGATTACAGACGTGAGCCACGGGGTCCAGACTTGCCTACCTCATTTCTATCCATCTAGAGTCTACAGAGCCTTCAAGGCTCTGCTTCATTCCTAGCTCTGCCATGAAACCTCTGCTGCCCATTCCTGCCTGGAGAGGTTTCTTTGTCCAAACCTCAGCTATTGCTGGGACACTGCTTATAATTGACCATGATGACCTATAAAAATGGCACTTGGATGTGGTTTAGGCTAATAGTGAATGCCACATTGAGTGTCTTCCTTGTTTCACGGGAGAGTTTTGCCTCTTCAGAGAGAATGCAAGCATAATATAGGAGATGAAACACCAGCTGGTTCAAATTCCAACTATGCCATTCACTAGCTATGTGACCTTGGGTGGGGTCACATAGACCAACTGAGTCAAACCACTTGATCTGACTCAATTTTTCATCTGTAAAACGGGAATATTGATAACCACCTGTCAGGGCTGTCATGAAAACAAGCCCCTAGCAGGTGTTAGTAAACCCCACACAGCAGGGAACCCAGGTCACCTGAGCACTCCTGTTTAAAATCCTGCAGAGATCGGCTCCCACCTTCCTTTCCAGCCACTCTCCCAAGACACTGCAGCCACACGGCACCACCCGTCCCAACGGTCAGCCCTGCTCCTCTACACTCACCAGCACAGGTGCATAGGCACCATGGTCTGCCCAGCTCAACAGGGTCTCGCCCTCCGCTATACTCCTATTACAGCTAATTACTTCAGTGCACACGCCAAAGTGTCACTTTCTGCAGAATAACGAGCTGTTTTCTCTTTTCTTTGTTAAATTACAGACCTGTCCATCTTCATGGGCTTTAACCTCTACCCAGGTGACCAGCAGCATCCTCAGTGGTGGCTCCTCCACCTGCTGAATCATAAGCTGAGCCACTGGCTCCTGGCAGCCTCCCCTCTTCTCCCTGGTGCATGAGTGGGGACGCTGGAGAGGGGCAGGCCCTGAGGCTGTGGCACGGGCAGCAGGGAGAGCGGCTCTGGCCTCGGGCACTCCAGCCGCTGCCAGGGAGTTACCACTGCGCCAATGTTACCTCTTTTAGCTGTGGGGGTTTCCAAGATGACTGAGGGGCAGCTGCCCTGGCTACAGCTCCTGGAGCCCCGGGCTGAGAGGCGATCCTGCCACCACTAAATGAGCTGACCTGTACCAACATCCCAACAAGAGGCTGAGGTAGGAGGATTGCTTAAGTCCAGGAGGTAGAGGTGGCAGGAGATCTGGGCAACAGAGTAAGCCTCTGTTTCAAAAGAAAAAAAAAAAGGACCCACAGAGAACTACAGCAAGGCCTCCCGCTGTGGCTGTTCCCACAGCAGTGGAGCCACCTCAGTCTTCCGGTTACCAAACTGGCCAGGATCCCTGCAGGAATAGGGACCTTCCTAGCAAGCAAAGGAAAAATGGACAGCTCCACACACACCAGAAGCTGTTTAGTAAGGCCACTGAGTCACTGACCAATGAACCAATCCCTAACACTGACACCAAGAACCAAAAGCTTCAGAAAAAAGGTAGAAACGGAACGGTAGACTCCATGCCAGAAAGCAGGTACCGGCAGGTACCGCCAACGCCTCTACAATACTCTGGGAAGCTGCTCTCAGCAAAGCCCAATACCACTTTGGCTAAGCTTTCCATCAGACAGTGGCCTTGCATGCCTGCTTTGTTTTTTTAACAGCTCTACTGAGAATAATTCGTGCACCATACAATTCATCCATTCAATGGTTTATGATATACTCAAAAGTTGTGAGACCAAAACCATGATGCACTTTAGAACATGTTCACCATCCCACAAAGAAACCCCACACCCGTCAGCAGTCGCTTCCCACTCCCCCGACCCCTCCAGTCCTAAGCAGCCACCCATCTCTTTCCATCTCTATGGATTACCGTGTCCTGGATGTTTCCTATAAATGGAATCATACATCATGTGGCCTTTTGTGACAGGCTTCTTTCCCTGAGCACTGTTTCCAAGGTCCACCCATGCTGCAGCCACAAGCTTACGTCTGTGACTACCGCAGACCCCTCAGTCCAGTCTGCAGCAGTAGGCATGGGCACCCAGGTTCTGCCCTAAGTGTCCTTCTCATTCTCTCTTTGCCTATTAGAACCCTGATCTTTGGCCTAGATTCTGAGGCATCCTCTGAAGAACTGACTTCTTTCAACAATTGTAAACCCTGTTGCTATTTTTTGTTTGTAGAGATAGGGTCTCACTCTATTGCCCAGGCTGCAGTGCAGTGGAGTGATCATATCTATCTGCTGCCTCGAGCTCCTGGGCTTAAGCGATCCTCCCACCTCAGCTTCAAGTAGCTGGGATTACAAGTATGTGTCATTGTGTCCAGCTACGTTTTTAATGTTTATTTTATTTTTGTAGAGACAGAGTCTCACTATGTTGCCCAGGCTGGTCTCAAACTCCTGGCCTCAAGTCATCCTCCTACCTCAGCCTCCCTAAGCACTGGGATTACAGGTACAAGCTCCTGCACCTGGCCACTTTGTTGCTATTAAACTGATTACGACAGTGGCACAAGTCACGGTGGACAGAAGTCCACCTCAAGCTTTTCAAGAATTAGAGAATGTGGCAAAAGAATAACATTTCTGGCCAGGCACGGTGCCTCATGCCTGTTATCCCAGAACTTTGGGAGGCTGACGCAGGTGGATCATCTGAGGTCAGGAGTTTGAGACCAGCCTGGCCAACGTGGTGAGACCCCCATCGCTACTAAAAATACAAAAACTAACTGGGTGCGGTGGTGGGTGACTGTAATCCCAGCTACTTGGGAGGCTGAGGCAGGAGAATTGCTTGAACCCGGGAGGCCGAAGTTGCAGTGAGCTGAGATCACACCATTGCACTTCAGCCTGGGCAACAAGTGAGATCTGTCTCAAAAAAAAAAAAAAAAGAAATAACATTTCTTTAATTGATGTGCAGATCATGTTACACCTCCCTGTACCTCTCGATTCCTGGTCTGTTCTCAGGCTGACATGAACTTAGTTTCAGGTTTCACTTCCCCACAGTGCTCAGACTCGGACAATTTTTGCCCAGTTCTGTGGTAGCTTCGTCCACAGCAGCTCTGCCTGACAATATCTGCTATGGTTTAAGTGTCCACAGTTCTCCAGAATTCACTGAAAGCCAGTTCCTGTTGTAGCAGTATCACCTCAGTATTAAGAGGCGATTCGGCCACGATGGCTCTGCACCCGTAGGTGGGACTGATGGTTATAAAAAGACGAGTTTGGCTCCTTTTGTCTCTTGCCCTTTTGCCTTCACCCTATGATGATGCCTTGATCTTGGACTTCCTAGCCTCTAGGACAGTGAGAAATAAATCATTCTAAATCACCCATTCTCGGCTACTCAGTGACAGCGGCACTGAGTGGACTGAGACTGCTACAGACACTTGCCTCCAGTTAGATGGAGTTTGCAGCAGAGCTCAGACGTGGGGAGCGCAGGGTTCCACAGAGACCGATGGCCCCATTGCAGTGTGGGGTGCCGTTGCCAAGAGCATCTGTCCACCTCGGTCCACCCTGCAGCATTTCCGTGGACAGTATTCCAAGCAGTGGTTTAGCCGAAGAGACTGTAACTCATGCTTCGTTACCTCAGAATGACTGAGACTTTAAGCCAAGATACTGAAAAATCTGCAGCAACTTAACTTCAGTACGCAGAAGAGTGCACTCATTTTATGGCTCCCGTAACACATTATCACAAACTTGGTGGCTTAAAATAACACACTTTATTTCCTTGCAGTTCTATCTGCTGAAGTCTGACGTGGGCCTCCCTGGGCTAAGATGTTGGTGGGGCTGTGCTCCTTCCAGAGGCTCCAGGGAGAGTCTGTTTCCCTGCTTTTCCTTTTCCATCTCTAGAAGAACCACTTTCTTCAGCTCACGGCCCCTTAGCCCATCCTGGCATCAGCCATGGCCCACTGCATTGTGGTCACATGCATGGCTGACACTGGCTCTGCTGCCTCCCTCTCCCACGTTTAAGAACCCTTGGGATTACACTGGGGCCCCTGGGAAGCCAGGCCAATCTTCCATCTAAGGGCAGCTGATTAGAAAACTTAATTTCATCTGCAATCTTAATTTCCCTTTGCCACGCTGCCCCACCTGGTCATAGGTTCATGGATTACGACGCAGATTTCTTGGCAGCGTTGGAGGGGATTATTCTACCTATCACATATAAAACAGGACAGATAATCAGATCCAAAAGGTAGATTACATGACTTAGTTTATTAAGTGATTTAGGTAATCTGTCTAGCTACAAATTGGATAATTGCAGTCTTTTGCCCAACATAAACATTGGACCTAAATACAGCTGCCACTTGGCCCAACCCAAAATCAGGAGGAGATTTTGACACTGAAGACTGAAGATTTGATACTGGCCTTAAATATGCAAACACAAACTTAAAAAACTGAACTCAGCAATGTGAACACTGAACAAGTCTTGAAATAACGGCATAGAAACCAAAACTAACTTTCTACTCACAGACAGCTCAGCTTCGCCCTAGAGTTGACAAGAAATCCTGAATTCCTGGGCCTAGGAAGGTCTGCTCTAGATACAGACATACTTAAACTTTTCATAACACAGTGGCTCTCATCTGCCTCTGAAGTATTCTGAAATATTCCCAGTTTTTCCATGAGTAATGTTTTATTTGAAACAGAAATACAAACAGAATGACTTTGTTACTAAAAAACCTGCTCTAGAAAGCAAAATTCAATTAAAACAGCCCAGAAACAGGCTACAAACACTGGATATGAAACTCTGGGTAGTTTGTTCTGCACTAGCAGTGGAACTCAAGCAGATGTAAAGTAACAAAGATGGCTTACTTTATTTTGCATGGAATCTAATGAGTCTTAGCTCAGTTCTGTGGAAACCCAGACTGGGCCTGAGCCATCTCAATATCCAACTTCTAGTACGTGAACTCCTTGTTGGCGACAAAACTTAAAACTGCTTTGTAGCCAGGCACAGTGGCTCACACCTATAATCCCAGCACTTTGGGAGGCCAAGGCAGGTAGATCACTAGAGCCCGGGAGTTTGAGACTAGTCTGGGTAACATGGCAAGACTCTGTCTCTACTAAAAATATTTTTAAAAACTAACCAGGCATGATAGTGCAAGCCTGTAGTCCCAGCTACTTGGGAGGCAGAGGTGGGAGAATCGCCTGAGCCTGGGAGGCCAAGGCTGGGCAATAGAGCCAGACCTGCGCTGAGCTGCAGTTAAGCTGTGATTGTGCTGCTGTACTCCAGCCTGGGCTACTGGAGTGAGACCCTGTCTCAAAAAACAAACAAAAAACAACAACAAACTGATCTGTATTTTGAGAAAAGGGAGAAAGGGTCTCCTGTATGTCCACATTGAATGTAATGATTATGAAGGTCCTCAGAATTTGCAGTTCCTTGCCTTTGATGCATGAAAACATAAAACTTGTGTATAAGCATGTGTGTTACAAGGTGTAAAAAAGGCAGAGGGGACCGGGCGCAGTGGCTCACATCTGTAATCCCAGAACTTTGGGAGCTGAGGCAGGTGGATCACAAGGTCAGGAGATCGAGACCATCCTGGCCAACATGGTGAAACCCCGTCTCTACTAAAAATACAAAAATTAGCTGGGTGTGGTGGCATGTGCCTGTAGTCCCAGCTACTCGGGAGGCTAGTCAGAGGTTGCAATGAGCCGAGATTGGGTCATTGCACTCCAGCCTGGCGACAAAGTGAGACTCCATCTCAAAAAAAAAAAAAAAAAAAAAGGCGGCAGAGGGGGAACACATCCTCAGATCAAAAGGTGCCTGGCAGAGGCGAGCTGAAAACCAGTCACAGGAGAAACAAAAGGGGCTGGCCCAGCTTCCTGAAGTTCGGCTCTTTCAATGACTCAGGGGAAACGCACAGAGGCCAAGAGCCACATTTAGATCCTTAGCGCAGAAAACCCAGGGTCCCATTATCATGGCAAGTGTCCATCCAGGCCACTGTGGACACGGGGCAATTAGTAACAACCTCCTCCTCCTTCTCAGAACCCACCCCCTGAGAAGAGTGCTTCAGAAAGGACGCGCAAGGCTGGGACCAGAGAGACTGGGCAGCAGGACCCAGTCCTGGGAGCCAAAAGGTTGGGGTCGGGCTGCAGTTTCACCCAACTCAGCAGGTGACTGAACACACCCTGTGCTCCAGCATCGCCTGGTTTATGCTAAGAGGGACATGACTTCTTCACCCTACTCCCTACAGTATAGACCCCCAGGGGCACAGTGGCCTCCCGCCTCAGCCACAGGAGCCAGGTGCTCAGGCTCAGGAGGCAAGCAGGTCAGGTGTAACTCCCTCCCCCACTGCCTGGTAAAGGTGCGACAGGACCCCATGGTATAAGCCTCTGCGTCCTTATCCATAAGATGGGGATGGCTCCACCTGCTCCAGGGAAGTCAGCTAAAAGGAAATGTGGATCTGTCTGCAGGGAGCCAGGAATAAACGACTGCAGCCCCACTTCCTTTTCTCGCCCCGTGGAGATGCTGCTCTGCCCACTCGAGTTGCCTTCTGTCTTCCTGCCAGGTGCTCGAAAGTCTATCTCCTTTCCAGATCCTGCTCAAGTTCCATTTACCCCAAGAAGGCTCCCTTCCCCAGCATTCAGGAGAGATCGTGCAGACAGGGAACCCAGCTCGGCTGCCACAGGATGCCCTGGAGAAACGGTAGCCACTGTTAGCACACACTTTGGTGCTTGGATTTAGACTCATTGAATGCGTTCCCGAATGTCCCTGGATCACTATGATCAGAGAGTAAGCACACAAAGGGCAGGGCCCCTTTTTTCCTGGTATCCCTGATGGAGCTCAGGCCCAGACTCTATAAATCCCTAGAGAAGTGACTGAACAGAGCAGAGGCTTTAAGGCTTCGAAAGACACATATAGGCTGGGGTGAGATTCGTCTTGTTCCGTGAAGGGTCGAATACAGATCCATGCTGCTTCATAGAAGGGATCGTTAATACTCTGCCTTCTAATAGCCAGCACATACACTGCCTCCTCCACCCCCACGAGCATCCCGCAGGGTTCCAGGCAGTGCTTCCTGGTCCCCCTCACAGCCAAGTGAACAAAGAACATGACGGTATCTCAAGGTACCCTGGGTCGCTTCCAGAAGGCAGCTAACCCACATCCTGCCCAGCCATGTTGGGGACCCAGCACTGAGGCGACTGATACCTGAGAATCCCCATAATCCATGTGAGAAGTGGGGGCCCACAGCCAAGATGCTGACAGAGCCAGGATCTGAACCCAGGTCTATGCCTAAGTCTCGTGTTTGCTCCCCTCCGAAAACATGCTGCCGGGTGGGGGACTCGTTATCTCTTTCTCTTCTTCCTTTGTATTGAACAAAGGTCTCATTGAAAATATCAGCCTATCTAACCCATACTGGGAAGTGGCTTGTGCTGACCCCTGGGCTGGAGGTCTTAGGGAGTCCTGACAGAGTGCGGAATGGTGAGGCCCACGCATAGCAGGAGAACCACAGGAACAGGGGAAGCAGGTGGGGGGCTCACTTGTTAACTGGCCGCCCTCCCCGGAAAACATTCAACGTGGGGTTCTCTGTTTAACAAGGACGACTTGCAGTGTTTTGTCCTCCAAAGAAGCATTTTCCAACCAAGTGCAGTGGTTCATGCCTGTAATCCCAGCAATTTGGAAGGCCAAGACAGAAGGATTGCTTGAGCCCAGGAGTCCAAGACCAGCCTGGGCAACACAGAGAGACCTCATCTCTACAAAAATAAAAAATTAGCCAGGCGTGGTGTCTCATGCCTGCAGTCCTAGCTACACAGAAGGCTGAAGTGGGAGGACTCCTTGATCCTGGGAGTTCAGGGCTGCAGTGGGCCCTGATCGAGCCACTGCACTCCAGTCTAGGTGACAGAGGGAGACCCTGTCTCAAAAAAACAACAACAAAAAACCAACAAAGAAGTGTTTTCCCCTTCCTCCTTCAAAAAGGTTTAGACTGTGGGGAACGGGGAGAGCCTATGGAACACCGAGGTCCCACCCTGAGTCCCCACCACAGAGGGCCACAGGCATAATGGAAAAAGCATGAGGCTGAGTTCGAGAGAGACACAGGTTTCAATCCTAGCCTCTTTGCTTGCAAGCTCAGCCTCTATGAGTGAGTCACAGGGACTGTGCTTCAGTCTCCTCAGCTATAAAATGGGAACAAAGACAACAGTACTTCCTTTCGGAGTTGTCAGGACTGGACAGAAGGCACGTAAATACCTAGCCTGGTGCTGGCGCATAGTAGCTTCTTCTCAGTAAATGATGCCCCTGATTATCAGGCCACTTCTCTGACTGAGGATACCAATGCTTAGGGGCTTTTTCATATAATTTCTATTGTGATAACTAAAACACTCCCTCTTCTGCAGACGAGATACAGTGCGAGGAGTGTTAGGAAAGTGTGCACTGTTGCCACGTGGAGTAAAACCATGAGAGTTAACCAACACCACCAGAGCCCAGCTGCTTCTTTCAAGAGGCTGTGAACAGGGGGGTCCCCAACAGAGAACACACATGCTCATCTTCCAAACTTGGACAATGATCAAAGACCTCTCCTCAGCACCCAAAGCAGCCCTAGAGAGTTCCCAAACTTAAGGAGAACCCGGGAGGAAGGTGGGGAGCTCCCTGGCCTGGGTCGGGCTTAAGGGCCTCCACTGAGGACCTGCAGGCGCTCCACTCCTCCTGCTCCCGTCCACCTCTACTCCACCACTAAGTCCTGTAAATTCCACCCCTTAAATCTCTTTTTTTTTTGAGACAGAGTTTCACTCTTGTTGCCCAGGTTGGAATGCAATGGTGTGATCTCGACTCACTGCAACCTCTACCTCCCGGATTCAAACAATTCTTCTGCCTCAGCCTCCTGAGTAGCTGGGATTACAGGCATGCACCACCATGTCCGGCTAATTTTGTATCTTTAGTAGAGATGGGGTTTCTCCGCATTGGTCAGGCTGGTCTTGAACACCTGGCCTCAGGTGATCCACCCGCCTCAGCCTCCCAAAGTGCTGGGATTACAGGCGTGAGCCACTGTACCTGACATAAATATCTCTTAAGTCTGCTTACCTTTCCCCATCTCTCACCTGGATGACTCCAAAACCATCTGACCTGGTCTGCCCGCATCACTGGAGCAGTGCCGCAGCACCCCAGTAGCAGCTCCTGAGAGCTGGTTGTTAACTATTCAGGAATCTGGCTGGAGCGGGCTGTTAAACTGCTGGTGGCTTTAAGTCAGCCCTGGTGGGAGTAGCTACTCCATGGGAACTGCTGCCCACTATGGATCAGGGCATTGCTTCCGAGAGCTGGTTTTTCCCAGCACGCCACCCACTGCCTGGGCTGTCCCAATCTGTCCCTATGGGCACAGTGCCTCCCTCTAATATCGTTCCACAGCTCCTCTATCAAAGCAAAACCTCCTCGGCTGAAACTGTCCAGAAAACACCACAGGATCTGACTCGTACCATCCACCTCGGACACCCAGACATTTGTGCCCTGTCCTCCCTTCCAGCCACGCTGGCCATCTGACCTGCCCAGTCACCAAACCTGCCCTCCACAGGGGCCCCTCAGCAGCCTCTCCCTCTGCCTGGAACTCTCCTTCTACCCTCTCTGCCCAGCAGACTTCTATTAGGACCTCAGTTTAAGCGCCACTTCCTTGGGGAACCTCCTTTGACTCCGATGATCCCACTCCCAACAGAAGTTCCCAGTGCACTGGGTCCCTCTCCCAACTTGCACTTATCACACTTAGGAGCTTACATTTCTAACTAGTTGACGAATGGCTCTTTCCCTTCTCCAAAGAGGTCTGCTTTAATCACCACTGTACCCATAACAGACATTTGATGAACATTTGTGGACTGACTGAGTGGTTGATTTGGGGCACCTAGCACATATACAACGTCAGGCATTTGCTACAGGAGAACTTAAGGAGCTTCAAGGCCAGATCCAGCCTTGGCTGACCAGGAACGCAGGATCCTGACGAGACTTACTCCACACACAGATGGGAAGGACAGCAAAGGAGCCGGCCTGGAGGAACTCACCGGGAGAACCAGCTCTCACGGAACAACGCCATCCCAGACGGGTGTGCAGAGGTGGCCTAGAGCTGGTCCTGGAGGAATGTGGATGAGAGGGAGGCCTGTCCCAAGACAGGGCTCAGTGGCTGAACCATAAGGAGCCAAGGGGAAGAATGATGGAGAGGCAGGTGCAGACAGACTGCGTGGGGTTTAGCCGGCAGAAGGAGGAGGCTGGCTTTCGGCTTTTTAAAAGTAAGGAACAGGCCAGGTGGAGTGGCTCAGGCCTGTAATCAAAACACTTTGGGAGGCCAACAGGGGCAGGTCATCTGAGGTCAGGAGTTTGAGAACAGCCTGGTCAACATGGTGAAACCCTGTCTCTACTAAAAATACAAAAATTAGCCGGGCGTGGTGGCGGGTGCCTGTAATTCCAGCTACTCAGGAGGCTGAGGCAGGAGAATCACTTGAACCCGGGAGGCAGAGGTTGCAGTGAGCTGAGAACATGCCACTGCACTCCAGCCTGGGCGACAGAATGATATCCTGTCTCTAAATAAATAAATAACAAATTAAGACTTTTGAAAGGGGAAGGAACTGGAAAGTCATAATTTCATATTCATGGATTAGAAGAATATTGTTAAAATGGCCATGCTACCCAAAGCAATATAAGATTCAATGCAATCCCTATCAAAATAACAATATTTGTCACAGAATAGAAAAAAATCCTAAAATTCATACGAAACCACTGAAGGCCCCAAATACCCAAAGCAATCATGAGCAAAAAGAACAAAGCTATAGACATCATAGCACGTGAATTCAAAATATAATACAAAGCCATAATAACCAAAACAGCAATGATACTGGTATAAAAACAGACACATAGACTAATGGAACAGAGCAGAAAACCCAGAAATAAATCCATGCACTTACAGCCAACTCATCTCGAACATAGGTGCTAAGAACATACACCGGGGAAAGGACATTCTCTTCAATAAATGGCACTGGGAAAGTGAATATCCACCTGCAGATGAGTGAAACTAGAGCCCTATCTCTCACCAGACACAAAAATCAACTCAAAATACACTGAAAACTTAAATATAAGATCTGAACCTATGAAACTACTAGAAGAAAATAGGCCAGCCATGGTGGCTCATACCTGTAATCCCAACACTTTGGGAGGCCGAGGTGGGCGGATCACCTGAGGTCAGGAGTTTGAGACCAGCCTGGCCAACATGGCAAAACCCCGTCTCTACTAAAAATAAAAAAATTAGCTAGGGTGGTGGTGTGCACCTGTAATTCCAGCTTACTGGGAGGCTGAGGCAGGAGAATTGCTTGAACACAGGACACAGAGGTAGCAGTGAGCTAAGATCATGCCACTGCACTCCAGCCTGGGCAAGACTCTATCTCAAAAAAAAAAAACCAAAAAAACAAAACAAAAAAAAAACAAAATAAGCTGGGTGCAGTGGCTTACATCTGTAATCCCAGCACTTTGGGAGGCCAAGGCAGGGGGATCACAAGGTCAAAAGATCAAGACCATCCTGGCCAACATGGTGAAACCCTGTCTCTACTAAAACTACAAAAATTAGCTCGGTGTGGTGGTGCAGTATCTGTGGTAGTCCCAGATACTTGGGAGGCTGAGGCAGGAAAACTGCTTGAGCCTGGGAGGCGGAGGTTGCAGTGAACCGAGATTGTGCCACTGCACTCCAGCTTGGCAACAGAGCAAGACTCCATCTCAAAACAAAGAAAGAAAAGAAAAGAAAAAGAAACGGCACAGTGGCTCATGCCTGTAATCCGAGCACTTTGGGAGGCTGAGGTGGGCAGATCACAAGGTCAGGAGTTCACGACCAGCCTGGCCAACTTGGTGAAACCCCACGTCTACTAAAAATACAAAAATTAGCCATGTGTGGTGGTGAGTGCCTGTAATCCCAGCTATTCGGGAGGCTGAGGCAGGAGAATCACTTCAACATGGAAGGAGGAGGCTGTGGTAGACTGAGATCACACCACTGCACTCCAGCCTGGGCAACAGAGTGAGACTGTCTCAAAAAAAAGAAAAAAAGAAAAACTATAAATAGAACTATGATATGATCCAGCAATCCCATTACTGGGTATCTATCCAAAGGAAAGGAAACCACTTTACCTGATTTATTGGCACCTCATGTTTATTGGCACCCTCATGTTTACTGCAGCACTGTTCAAAATAGCCAAGATATGGAATCAACCTAAATGTCCATCAATGAACAAATGAAAACGAAAATGTGGTACACCGACACAATGGACTCTTATTCAGCGATAAGAAAGAATGAAATCCTGTCATTTGTGGCAACATGGATGAGCCTGGAGGGCATTACATTAAGGGAAATAAGCCAGGCCCACAGAGATAAATACCACATGTTCTCACCCATCTGTGGGAGCTGAAAAAAACTGATCTCAGTTGGGTAAAGTCGGTTGGCCGACGCCTGTAATCCCAGTGCTTTCAGACGCTGAAATGGGAGGATCCCTTGTGTCCAGGAGTTCGAGACCAGCTTGGGCAACAGAAAGACCTAATACCTACAAAATTTCAAAAATTAGCCAGGCATAGTGACATACACCTGTAGTCCCAGCTACTCAGGAGGCTGAGGCAGAAGGATCACTTGAGCCCAGAAGGTCAAGGCTGCAGTGAGCCATGATGTCACTACTGTACTCAGCCTGGATGATAGATTGAGACCCTATTTCAAAAGAAATTAAAAATTTAACAAACAAACAAAAAAAAGGCTAGGCATGGTGGCTCATGCCGTAATCCCAGCACTATGGGAAGCCAAGGTAGGCGGATCACCTGAAGTCAGGAGTTCGAGACCAGCCTGGCCAACATGGTGAAACCCTGTCTCTACTAAAAATACAAAAGTTAGCCGGGCGTGGTGGCGCATGGCTGTAATCCCAGCTACTCAGGAGGCTGAAGCAGGAGAATCGCTTGAACCCAGGAGACAAAGGTTGCAGTCAGTTGAGATCATGATACTGCACTACAGCCTGGGTGACAGAGCAAGACTCTATCTCAAAAAAAAAAAAAAAACTGATCTCACCCAGGCGTGATGGCTCACGCCTGTAATCCCAGCACTTTCAGAAGCTGAGGCAGGTGGATCACCTAAGGTCAGGAGTTCAAGACCAGCCTGGCCAATGTAGTGAAACCCTGTCTCTACTAAAAATACAAAACTTAGCTGGGTGTGGTGGCACACACCTGCAATCCCAGATACTAGGGAGGCTGAGGCAGGAGAATCGCTTGAACCTGGGAGGCAAAGGTTGCAGTGAGCCGAGATTGCGCCATTGGACTCCAGCCTGGGCAACAAGAGCAAAACTCCGTCTCAAACAGACAAACAAAAAAACCTGATCTCATAGAAGTAGAAAGTAGAATAGTGGTGACCAGAGGCAGGAAGGGGTGGAGGATAGGGGCCAGAGGGGGAATAGGGAGGGACTAGTTAATGGGTACAAAATTACAGTTAGGTGGAATAAATTCTAGTATTCTACAGAACAACAGGGTGACTGCAGTGAATAAAAATTCATTCTGTATTTCAGGCCAGGCGCAGTGGCTCATGCCTGTAATCCCAGCACTTTGGGCGGCCAAGGTGGGCAGATTACCTGAGGTCAGGAGTTTGAGACCAGCCTGGCCAACATGGTGAAAACCCTGTCTCTACTAAAAATACAAAAATTAGCTGGGCATGGTGTAATCCCAGGTACTCAGGAGGCTGATGCAGAGAATTGCTTTAACTCAAGAGGCAGAAGTTGCAGTGAGCCGAGATCACACTACTGAATTCCAACCTGGGCAACAGGGCAAAACTCAAGTCTCAAAAAAAAAAAAAAAAAAAAAAAAAAAAAGAATAATTGTATATTTCAAAATACCCAGAAGAAAGAATTTTGACAGTTTCCAACAAAAAGAAAGGATGTTTCAAGTGATGAATATGCCAATTACCCCGACTTGATCATTATACATTATATATGTATCAAAATATCACATTGTACTGTACCCCATAAATATGTACAATTATGTGTCAATTAAAAATAAAAAACAGGCCAGGTGCAACGACTCATGCCTGTAATCCTAGCACTTTGAGAGGCCAAGGCAAAAAGATCACTTGAAGACAGGAGTTCTAGACTAGCTGGACAACATTGTGAGACCCCCATCACTACAAAAAATTTTTTAAAAATCTCAGCTAAGGCCAGGTGCCGTGGCTCAGGCCTGTAATTCTAACATTTTTGGAGGAAAAGGTGGGAAGACTGCTTGACGATGGGAGTTCGAGACCAACCTGGGTAACACAGCAAGACCCCCATCTCTACAAAATTTGAAAAAAATTTTAATTATTTGAAATATGGATTTTCATTATCATTCTAAATGAAATCCTCACTTTCATGTGGATCTGCTTATTTTGTGCTGTGCAGTATTGCAAGTAATACTGGGAAGACATCATAGTCAGCAAATATTTTAAATAAAATTTTTTTTTTGAGACAGGGTCTCATTCTGTCACCCAGGCTGGAGTGCAGTGGCACTATCTCAGCTCACTGCAACCTCTGCCTCCTTCAAGCAATTCTCCTGCCTCCACCTTCGAGTAGCGGGAATTACAGGTGCACGCCACCATGCCCAGCTAATTTTGTATTTTTGGTAAAGATGGGGTTTCACCATGTTGGCCAGGCTGGTCTGAACTCCTCACTCACTTCAAGTGATCCACCAGCCTCAGCCTCCCAAAGTGCTGGGATTACAGGCATGCGCCACCATGCCCAGCCTTTTAAATAATTTTAAAAAAATTGTTTTGAGACAAGGTCTCACTCTGTTGCCCAGGCTAGAGGGCAGTGGCACAATCATAGTCCACTACCGGCTCAAACTCCTGGGCAAACGATCCTCCCACATCAGCGTCCAACTGGGATTACAGGTATGCACCATGGCTGCCTAATTTTTAAAACTTTTTTGTAGAGATAAGGTCTTGCTATGTTACTCAGGCTGGAGGTCTTGAACTCCTGGTCTCAAGCAATTAAAATATTTAAAACTATTTACTCTCATCCTTTCAATGTTCCTATTTCTGTATATTTTATAACATATAATATCAGTATATATTAGTACATGATATTCCACTGTTACCATAGATATGTATAATACAGACTAAGAGCTTAACTTTTTTTTTTTTTTTTTTTTTTTTTTACTATTTATTTAGATGACATAGTCGATAAAGCTTGGAGACCACTAACCTAGTGTCAGTTCAGAAGTTCTGAAGCCCTCTTCCCAGTCCCCCTACTCACTGTCCCAAGATGCCCAAGACCAAAAGTGAGCCCTTGGCCCATTAGGATCAGAGAAAGTGGAGGCAATGGGGAGGGAGCCTAGCTCCCCGCCCCTCCCCAGGCTGCACAGAGGGCCTACCTGATTGTGCCATCGGATGACATTTCCAAATCCCCCTGTCCCAAGGCGCTCTTTCATTTCCCAGGCCCCACACGTCTGGGTTGTCAGGGAAGGTGACCAGCTCATTCTGATGTCGTGCTAACTCTGTAAGCAATTTGGGGTGGGGGACAAAAGGTTAGGATTAAGGAAAAAAAAAGGAGCTCAAAGGGCTTGAGAAAGCAAGAGATACCACTGCTCTTGAATGGGAGAGAAAAAAAATACGCTGGCTTTTTACCATTTACAATGTGTTTGGTTTGTCCAAACTCTGTGGCAAACTTTTGTCCCTTTACCCTCCCCCACCCCGGTTGCTGTGGCAGCAGGCAAGAAAGAAAGCCACCTAGGGAGGCGATGCCCACGCCCTTGCCCTAGCGAGGGAATCCGCAACTGACTCCACCAGGGCCCCCGGGCCTGCCCACCTTCTGCCCGAGGTGGCAGGGACAGAACCTACTTCTGAGCGTCCCTTCGGTCACGTGTGTCTTTACAACATCCCCATAAATCGCGGGTTTCTCTCAAAGCCACCCACTCCCAAGGAGCCACCCCGCCAGAGCTGCTTCACCCGGCTTCCCAAACTTCATCCCGCACAAGTGAAACGCTCCCCTGTCCGCAAGCTGCAACTTTCGAGGGGCACAGAGGGGTCTTCCCGGCCTGCTGGGAGCGGGGCGGCGGGGAGCGCGCCCAGGCAGGGCTGCGGGGCCTGCAGGTGGCACCTGGGCCGCGCCCGCCGGGGGGACTCACCTGTCGGCGGGGACGCGGGGCAGGGGGCGGGATCCCCAGGGCGGGGGAGGCGGGGCTGGGGCGGCCAAACCCGGGGCTCTGACGCCCCCCTAAAAACATTAAAATGCGGGAATCTTAACCCCGGCAGGGCGGCGCGACTTCCTCAAACACTTCCTGCTCTGACGTCACGGAGCACGTGGGCCGTGGTCGCTCTTAAAGGGGCGGCGCGGGGCGGACCAGGTCCAGATGCTGCAAGCGCCTCGGGGCAGGCCCCCGAGACCTCCGGGCGACTCCCCGGGGGCGGGGTGTGGGGGCGCGTGTGGCCTCTACAAAACTCTAGGGAAAAGTAGACTGTGTTCACCTATGTAAAAGAACAGCCCTGAAATGACCCCCTTTACGCCCTGTTCTATTTGGACAAGTGACTTCTACCTGGAGCGGTTTCTGGGCCCGGCCTGGGGATTTCCTCACCCGGCCCCCTAGGCTTCCACCTCGTTGGAATTTCCCGCGCCCGGATGGGATGATTTAGGGACTGTTTGCGAGAGCTGCCATTGCCGCCTGCCCTCTTACGGGCGCTCCCCTGTCTGGGGGGTCGCTTGGCCGGGTGTAGAGAAGGATCAATCACAGCTGACTCCTCAGAGGTGACAGTCCCCCCCACAACCACCCCCCGTCCAGCCCTTAAGAAAAGGAGACCTAGCAGTGTGAGGCCAAACTGCAGCCCCAGCCCCGGTGACGCGGGGAAACCGCGAGGCGCTCAGCTCAGCGCCTGAGCTTCATCGTTCATCTCTTTCCTGCTTGGAGTCAGAATGCCCTCACTACTGAGTTTCTCCGTTTTATGGGATTACATTAGTGGACAAAGGAGGGGTGTGTGTGCGTGTTACTATATTTTATTCAAGCAGGAAAAAAGTACCAAAGGAACCTGAAGATGGTAATAGTAACTCACATCTATAGAGTGCTTTCACAGTGCAGGGCGCTGTTCTAAATCTCTGTACTTAGATTTCCTTATTCAATCCTCTGGGGAACCCTATACATTGGACAATACTGCATCATCATTATTATTAATTATTATTATTATTATTGAGACAGGGTCTTGCTCAGTCACCCAGGCTGGAGTGCAGTGGTGTGATCACAGCTCACTGCAGCCTCCAACTCCTGGGCTCAAGTTATTCTCCTGAGTAGCTGGGACTACAGGTGCACGGCTGCTATACCTGGTGGGGTCTCACTCATTGTGTTGCCCAGGCTGGTCTCGAACTCCTGGACTTAAGGGCTCCACCCACCCGTGCCTCCCAAAGTGTTGGGATTACAGGCGTGAGCCTCTGCGCCTGGTCTGCGTTATTATTATTTCCATTTTGCCAGTGAGAAAACCGAGGCACAGAGAGGAAAACCCTTTACGGTAAAATCATAGGGCTGCTAGGTAGAGGAGCTGAAACTCAAACCCTAGCAACTGGTTCCCAGGTTCTTAATCCGTGGTTAAAAGTGGCATGTTAAGAAGTTCAGAGGAGGCCGGGCGCGGTGGCTCAAGCCTGTAATCCCAGCACTTTGGGAGGCAGAGGCAGGTGGATCACGAGGTCAAGAGATCGAGACCATCCTGGTCAACATGGTGAAACCCTGTCTCTACTAAAAATACAAAAAATTAGCTGGGCATGGTGGCGTGTGCCTGTAATCCCAGCTACTCAGGAGGCTGAGGCAGGAGAATTGCCTGAACCCAGGAGGCGGAGGTTGCGGTGAGCCGAGATCGCGCCATTGCACTCCAGCCTGGGTAACAAGAGTGAAACTCCGTCTCAAAAAAAAAAAAAAAAAGAAGTTCAGAGGAAGCAAACTAGATTTTGAATCCAGATACTGCTGTTGGCTACCTCTGAGGCATCGGGGCAGGTTACTTAACCACTCTGAGCATCTATTTCCTCTTTTAAAATGTAGGCAATATTAGGTTGAATTGCATTTAATTGTCATTTTTTTTGAAATTGAAAACAGCCAAAACATCAATGAGAAAGATCAGCAGTTTCATCTGCTTCAGTGTAATAGCAGGAGGATGGCAGGGTCCCAAGTCACAGAAAGGAGGCGGCCCCAGAGCTGTTGTGAGGGACAAATGAGGTATTGATAGGCCATTACTGCAGGAAAAAGATGTGTGACTTCACTGAAGACCAGACCGCAGAGTTCAAGGAGGCCTTCCAGCTGTTTGACTGAACAGGTGATGGCAAGATCCTGTACAGCCAGTGTGGGGACGTGATGAGGGCCCTGGGCCAGAACCCCACCAACGCCGAGATGCTCAAGGTCCTGGGGAACCCCGAAAGTGATGAGATGAATGTGAAGGTGCTGGACTTTGAGCACTTTCTGCCCATGCTGCAGACAGTGGCCAAGAACAAGGACCAGGCCACCTATGAGGATTATGTCGAAGGACTTCGGGTTTTTGCCAAGGAAGGAAATGGCACCATCATGGGTGCTGAAATCCGGCATGTTCTTGTCACACTGGGTGAGAAGATGACAGTGGAAGAAGTAGAGATGCTGGTGGCAGGGCACGAGGACAGCAATGGTTGTATCAACTACGAAGAACTCATCTGCATGGTACTGAATGGCTGAGGACCTTCCCAGTCTCCCCAGAGTCTGTGCCTTTCCCTGTGTGAATTTTGTATCTAGCCCGAAGGCTCCCTAGGCTGTCTTGTCTCAGCACCTTTCCCATCTTGTCTCTCTTGGATGATGTTTGCCGACAGCATTCACCAAATAAAACTTGCTCTCTGGGCCAAAAAAAAAAAAAAATGAGGTATGCAGCAGTACTGGCCAGCCCTGGGGTTGAAGTTAACTCTTAGGGACAGATCTCAACCCAAACATAGGGGTCAGTGGTTCCCCAGGCTGCGCTAGGTGTGCTGGCTATTCGGCTTGCCTTCCTGTCTGCCTGCCTGCCTGCCTTCCTGCCTTTCTTCCTTCCGGCCTTCCTTCCTTCCCTCCTTCCCTCCTTCCTTCCTTCTCTCTTTCTTTTTCTTTTTTCCTTTCTTTCCTTTCTTTTTTCTTTCTTAACAGGGTCTCCCTCTATCACCCACTTTGGGGTGTAGTGGCGGGATCACAGCTCACTGCAGCCTTGACCTCCTGGGTTCCACGGGTCGGCCCACCTCGGTCTCCCCAGTAGCTGGGAGTACAGGCATGTGCCACCATGACCAGCTAATTTTTAAATTTTATTTTGTTGAGATGGGTCTTGCTATGTTACTCAGACTTGGCTTGAACTCCTGACATCAAAGCAATCCTCCCACCTTGGCCACCCAAAGACCTGGGATTATAGGTGTGAGCCTTCATGCCTGGCCTGGTATTTCTTGATTACTCCCAGCTAAATGGCACGCTCAGCCTCAAGGCTGGAAGCAAAAGGAACATGAGTAAATAGTTGTAACGCACGTAGAATAGTGCTGGCACCCTCTAAGTGCAATATAAGTGTTTGCTTACTAAGTAAATTTTTTTTTTTTTTTTGAGATGGAGTTTCGCTCTTGTTACCCAGGCTGGAGTGCAATGGTGTGATCTCGGCTCACCGCAACCTCCACCTCCCAGGTTCAGGCAATTCTTCTGCCTCAGCCTCCTGAGTAGCTGGGACTACAGGCACGCACCACCATGCCCAGCTAATTTTTTGTAGTTTTAGTAGAGACGGGGTTTCACCATGTTGACCAGGATGGTCTCGATCTCTTGACCTCGTGATCCACCCGCCTCCGCCTCCCAAAGTGCTGGGATTACAGGCTTGAGCCACCGCGCCCGGCGTAAATTTTGTTTAAATAAAACATTTATTGGCCAGGTGCAGTGGCTCATGCCTGTAATCCCAGCACTTTGGTGGGGCTATTCGGCTTGCCTTCAAGATCTCAAGGTGGGCAGATCACTTGAGGTTAGGAGTTTGAGACCAGCCTGGCCAACATGGTAAAACCCTGTCTCTACTAAAAATACAAAAATTAGCTGGGTGTGGTAGCATGCACCTGTAGTCCCAGCTACTCAGGAGGCTGAGGCAGGAGAATCACTTGAACCCAAGAGGCGGAGGTTGCAGTGAGCCGAGATCATGTCATTGCACTCCATTGCCTGGGCGACAGGAGCGAAACTCATTCTCAAAATTTATATACATTATTGAACACCTATATGTGCTGGGCACTGTGGACAGTCTGTTTCCTGTATGATGTTATAAAAGGTTTCTCTTTAATCCTGTCATCTCTGAAAAACACTACCCCTGAGAAACTTGCCGAGACATCCGCTACTATGCCAAATGTTTACTCTGCACTCCTTTAATTTAAATCCTCATTTTGCTCAGCTCAAAATAACTTGGCTTTCAACTGAACATAAATCTTTCTGATAAGGTCACGTATTACCAGGCTTTTTTTTTCTTCAATTAATCATGTCCCAGGAAGGGGCCTCTGGGTTTTATCAAATTCCAAGATATTTATTATCTTAAGCTCTATTTTCTATCCAGATAAGACATGTTTAGATATCTCCATCTGCATCTGGTCTCTGTCCTGCTCAGAAGACATGAGCAGACTGTTTCCAAAAGATATTTTCAGATGCAGCAGAAAAATGTCTCTTTCTTCCTGCTTTGAGGCTGAGGGTGCTATTTAGCTGTGGTATAGGGAAATCAAGAAATACTGGCCAGCCAGAGTGCCTGGCTCAGCCCAGGGCGTTACTGACCCAGGGGATCCAAGCAATGGCATGAGATCTCATCAGAGGCACTTAGAATCTCACTGGGTTTTTAAAACCCACAGAGAGCCATCAAGTAAGGACAGACAAGGACTAGGCAAACAATACTGTTATAGGAAAGGGGTCCCAATCCAGACCCCAAGAGAGGGTTCTTAGATCTCACACAAGAAAGAATTCAGGGCGAGTCTGTAAAGTAAAAGCAAGTTTATTAAGAAAGTCAAGAAGTAACAGAATGGTTACTTCATAGACAGAGCAGCTCCCAAAGGGCTGCTGGTTGCCCATTTTTACATTTATTTATTGATGATATGCTAAACAAGAAGTGGATAATCGATGCCTCCCTTTTTTGGACCATATAGGGTCACGTCCTGACATTGCCGTGGCATCTGTAAACTGTCATGGCGCTGGTGGGAGTGTAGCAGTGAGAACGACCAGAGGTCACTCTCGTGGCCATCTTGGTTTTGGTGGGTTAGAGCCTGCTTCTTTACTGCAACCTGTTTCATCCTCAAGGTCTTTATGACCTGTATCTTGTGCTGACCTCCTATCTCATCCTGTCACTTAGAAAGCCTTAACCATCTGGGAGTCTCAACCTCATTCTACCCAGCTCCTATTCAGGATGGAGTTACTCTGGTTCAAATGCTTCTGACAGTGCTAGTGATAAGGATAAGGTTTCTGAGCACTGTTAAATTTAAAATGAAATCTTGAGTAAGTCGAAGACAACTGTCTTCTTAGTCTTTTATGTCACCCATTGATTAAACTCTGCTCTCTCACCTGATGGCAGCCAAGCAAAGCAGTGCTGAGCTCTTCCAAGTGGGGAAAGAATTGCTTTCTGTGCAACCTGGAGCTGAATCATAGAAGGAAAAGACAGATTGAAAGTTAAGAGGCGGTAAGGCAGACCACGGAGGACGGGGAGGATTTCTCCAGCGCCCCAGCCCCCACAGCCAGCTCTGGTCCAGCCGTTTCAGCAACTCTTTCATAACGCATCTGATTTTGTTTTATCCCAGTCCTGCAGAGAAAGGACTCTGCAGGTCAGGACTTGCTCCTTCAGTAAACAAAAACTCCTCTGCCAGAAAAGTTGGAGAAACTAGTTTAGTTGGAGGAAGTGAAGAAGTCTGCTTTTGTTCTGGGGACTCTGGTGGGAGATGAGGGTGGGCTGGTAGAGACGAGGGTGAGAACAAACCTTGGCCCAGACCCTTCGGGTTCCAGGCAGAGCTGGCTGCAGAAGAGGAAGGAAAGGAAATTGACCAGTGCTGTCTCTGTGACTGGACCTAGGCCAATCGGGAAACTGAGAGGAGCAGGGCCAGCCAGGCCGTTGTGCCTCAAACTTAGGCCGAAACACGGAAAGGCAAGGATTTGAGGCTCTGAGTCACCCTCCCTGGAGGAAGGAGACCTTCGAGGAGGAAATCATTTTGCGAGCTCCCTTTACTTTTACACACATTTTTATTCCAGTAAATTCAAACTAAAGAGGAAGAAGTCATGAAAGGGCCGCTGCCACCTTAGGCCGTGGTGGCGGAGACCAAGGATATGGGACAGTGTAGATGTCTAAGAACCCAGCAGGTATGCTTTTCGGCTTACTTTGGTTCTGAGCTCTTACTTCTGACCCATGGGATCAAGGATATTGTTCACCACTGCATCTCTGGCACCTAGTACATCATAGGTACTCAATAAAAATTTTACCGAATGAATGAGAGAAACGGTCAATACAAAGACTGGCCAATGCAAAGAGTCAAACAGCACCCTTTAGCGTTGGACTAGGCACGGTCTTGGAGCTTGAGAGATGTGAGTTCCAATCCTGGCTCTGTCTTTTCTTGGTTTTGTGAACTCAGGCAGTTTATTGACCCTTTCTGAGCCTCAGTTTTCTCTTCCATGAAGTGGGGGTGAATAAAACCCACTCCTCATGGTGATATGGTATTAGTGAGATAATATACATAAAAGTGCAGAGCCTGATGCAAAGAAGCCCTCTTTGCATATTAGTTATTAATGTAGTTTTTTTTTTTTAATGCTGTAACCCAGAAGTTGGCTGATATTCTTGTTCTGTGATTGAAGTGAAATGGGATATGACTGGGCGTGGTGGCTCATGCCTATAATCCCAGCACTTTGGGAGGCTGAGATGGGCAGATCACCTGAGGTCAGGAGTTCAAGACTAGCCTGGCCAACATGGTGAAACCCCATCTCTACTTAAAAAAATACAAAAACTTAGCCAGGTGTAGTGGCAGACACCTGTAATCCCAGCTACTCAGGAGGCTGAGGCAGGAGAGTTACTTGAACCTGGGAGGCAGAGGTTGCAGTGAGCTGAGATCGTGCCACTACACTCTTGCCTGGGCAACAGTGCAGGACACTGTCTCAAAAAATAAAAATGAAGGCTGGGCGTGGTGGCTCATGACTATAATCCCAGCACTTTGGGAGGCCGAGGTGGGCGGATCACCTGAGGTCAGGAGTTCAAGATCAGCCTGACCAACATGGAGAAACGCTGTCTCTACTAAAAATTAGCTGGGCATGGTGGCACATGCCTGTAATCCCAGCTACTTGGGAGGCAGAGACAGGAGAATCACTTGAACCCAGGAGTGGAGGTTGTGGTGAGCTGAGATTGGGCCATTGCATTCCAGCCTGGGCAACAAGAGCAAAACTCCATCTCAAAAAATAAAATAAAATAAATAAATAAAATGAAATGGGCTCGAAGTTTCAGAACCTCCCCACTCCCCTTGCAGTTGGAGGCCCTGTTCTTTCACCTTTCCCCTCTCCCCAGGACCTTGGTGTCAGAGGTGGTGGGTGAGGGAGGGTATATGTTTCTTAGTTACCTCTGCCTCTGACCTTTTACTTTTGCTAAATTCTTAACAGCCTTTGCCTTCATTTTAGAGTCTAGGTCCTACTCTGTTACCCAGGTTCAAGTGCAGTGGCATGATCATAGCTCATGCAGTCTTAAACTCCTGGGCTCAAGTGATGCTCCCATCTCAGCCTCCCCAGTAGCTAGGATCACAGGTGTGTGCCACCATTCCCAGCTAATTTTCTCTACTTTTTAAAAGACAGAGTTTTACTATGTTGCCCACACTGATCTGGAACTCCTGGGCTCAAGCAGTCCTCCTGCCTTGACCTCCCTAAGTGCTGGGATTTCAGATGGGAGCCACCCTGCTTGGCCCAATTCTGTTTGTTTTTTTAGCATGAAGGTCATCCTCCACTACCACCAAATACAGGGTCAAGATTCCACATTGGGGCCGGGCACCGTGGCTCACACCTGTAATCCCAGCACTTTGGGAGGCCGAGGCAAGTGGACTGCTTGAGCCCAGGAGTTTGAGACCAGCCTGAACAACATGGCAAAACCTTGTCTCTACTAAAAATACAAAAATTAGCTGGGCATGGTGGTGGGCGCTGTAATCCCAGCTAATCGAGAGGCTGAGGCACGTGTATCGCTTGAACCTGGGAGACAGAGTCTATAGTAAGCCAAGATCGTGCCACTGCACCCGAGCCTGGGTGACAGAGCAAGACTCCATCACTCTGTCTCAAAAAACGAAAAAACAGAAAAACAAAGATTCCACATTTGGGGAGGTGACGGGGTCAGCACATCTGAGGTGCAATGGATAAACCTCACTCTGGGACAACCACCTTTGTGATCGTGGCATCCCCCCTGCCAGGTCACGATAAAGGCCAATTTTACTTCATTAGGTTGGTGCAAAAGTTATTGAGGTTTTTGACATAATAATTTCTAATTTCATTCTAGAAAACTTCTAAGGTGTGGGCAGACTGCTGGGTTGGGCTTGATTTCTCATGCCTGAGGAGTCAGAGGTCAGAGATGACCAAACGACTGAGCCAGCTTGGTGAATCTGGGGTCAGTGGCCCCAGAATAACATGAGGCTGGCTGGGCTGTAGCAGGAAAGGACCACTAATCGCTGAGACTGCAGAGCCTGGGCCAAGAATGGGAAAGAGAGAACAGAAGAAAAAAAGCTGGTTTGGAGGGAGGAAGGTGGAAAGGGCCACCAAGCAGCGGAGATGGGAACTTTAACCAAAATCTTGGGCTATGTTGCAGTTCAGCCGCCAGACCCCAGGCCCACATGGGCTCAGGCCTCTCTCTGCACCTCCCCTTGGCAGTGTGCCTGTCCCTCCTACCTGCCTGTCCCAACTTCTCCTTTCTGCAGGAGTCAGCCGGTGACATTCAGAAGGCCGGATCACTGTAGGAGACCAGAATATGCTACCCAAAACAGGCCTCTTTGGCGTACGGATTATTCTGAGAAATAGGAATAGAAGAAGCAGCCCTGAAAGCCGGGAAAAGTGACCCTTTTGCCTGAGCGTGGTGGTGCCCACCTGTAGTCCCATCTATCTGGGAGGCTGAAGCAAGAGGATCACTTGAGTCTAGGAGTTCACAACCAGCATGGGCAACATAATAAGAACCTGTCTTTACTTAGAAAATAAAATGGCTGGGTGCCATGGCTCACACCTGTAATCCCAGCACTTTGGGAAGCTGAGGTGGGGTGGATCATCTGAGGTCAGGAGTTCAAGACCAGCCTGATCAACATGGTGAAACCCCATCTCTACTAAAAATATAAAAATTAGCTGGGTGTGGTGGCAGGCACCTGTAATCCCAGCTACCTGGGAGGCTGAGGCAGGAGAATTGCTTGAACCCGGGAGGTGGAGGTTGCAGTGAACAGAGATCACACCATTGCACCCCAGCCTGGGCCACAAGAGTGAAACTCCATCTCAAAAAAAAAAAAAAAAAAAAACGTTTAAGGCCAGCCATGGTGGCTCACACCTGTAATTCCAGCACTTTGGGAGGCTGAGGCAGGTGGATCACTTGAGGTCAGGAGTTCAAGACCAGCCTGACCAATATGGTGAAACCCCATCTCCACTAAAAATACAAAAATTAGCCAGGCATGGTGGTGTGACTGCCCAAATAGAGTTCCAGCTACTCGGAAGGCTGAGACAGGAGAATCGCTTGAACCAGGGAGGCAGAGGCTGCAATGAGGTGAGATCACGCCACTGCCCTCCAGCTTGAGTGACAGAGCAAGACTTGCCTCAAAAAAAAAAAAAATAAATTAAATTAAATTAAATTAAATATTTAATCCGGGCATGTTGGCTCAAGCCTGTAATCCCAGCACTTTGGGAGGCCAGAGCGGGTGGATCACAAGGTCAGGAGTTTGAGACCAGCCTGGCCAACGTGATAAAACCCCGTCTCTACTAAAAAAATATACAAAAATTACCCGGGCATGGTGGCAGGCACCTGTGGTCCCAGCTGCTTGGGAGATTGAGGCAGCAGAATCACTTGAACCCAGGAGATGGAGGTTGCAGTGAGCCAAGATCGTGCCACTGCACTCCAGCCTGGGTGACAGAGTGAGACTCCAACTCAAAAAAAAAAAAAAAATTAAATATTTAAAAAGCTACCCTTTTGTAAGGGAAATTTACATCTATAAAAACCATCTCTCTGCTGTTTTTTGATAGTCTCAGCAACAACAAAAAACATCTCTTGCCAGGCACAGTGACTCATGCCTATAATCCCAGCACATTGGGAAGCCCAAGCAGGAGGATCGCTTGAGCCTAAGAGTCTGAGACCAGCCTGGGCAATATAGGGAGACCCCATCTCTAAAAAAAAAAAAATCAAAATATTAGCTGGGTTTGGTGTCACGCCTGTAGTCCCAGCTACTGGGGAGGCTGAGGTAGGAGGATCACTTGAAATCAGGAGTTTGAGACCAGCCTGGGCAACACAGCAAGCCATCTCTAATTAATTAAAAAATAAAACATAATTCTACATATATACTTAAACACCAAAAAAACCCTCCTGGGCATGTTGGCTCACACCTGTAATCCCAGTGTTTTGGGAGGCCAACGCGGGTGGATCTCCTGAGGTGAGGAGTTTGAAACCAGCCTGGCCAACATGGTGAAATAGCGTCTCTACTAAAAATACAAAAATTGGTCGGGCATAGTGGCAGGCACCTGTAATCCCAGCTACTCTGGAGGCTGAGGCAGGAGAATTGCTTGAACTCAGGAGGCAGAGGTTGCAGTGAGCCAAGATTAAGCCATTGCACTCCTGCCTGGGTAAGAGGAGTGAAACTCCAACTCAAAAAACAAACAAAAAAACCCATCTCCATTTGTAAGAGTTTCTCTGTCCCTATACCAGTCGTAGTGGCTCACCCCCATAATCCCAGCACTTTGGGAGACCAAGACCGGTGGATCACTTGAGCCCAGGAGTTTGAGACCAGCCTGGCCAAAATGGCAAGACCCCATCTCTACTAAAAATACAAAAAGTTAGCCGGGCATGGTGGTGTGCACTTGTAGTCCCAGCTACTTGGGAAGCTGAGGCAGGGGGATCTCTTGAACCTGGGGAATTGAGGCTGCAGTGAGTCGTGATTACGATACCACTACACTCCAGCCTGGACAATGAGCATGAGACCCTGTCTCAAAAAAAAAAAGAAAGAACATGGCAGTCAGCACTCCTGGATCTCTGTGTGTAGTGCCAGCCAGGAGAGGAAGGTACAGGTTTCTCTTTTGTCCCTTCTATCTCAAATTCACATTAGCAGGAGAAATCATTTGTTAAGAATTAATTTTTTTATACTGTGACTATGGTGAAATACTGTTTGGTGTAACCATTGGTTATTAATCCTTTCACTCCTAGGAACAGCTATTGCTTTCCTGTCTTCTTTTGTGTCCTAAAAATGTCCCGTGGCTTTCTGACTGCTGGGGTGCCCAGATTGTCCAGGCTGCCAGTGTAGGCCACCAACCGCCAGGTCGGGGACACCCCAGAATATAGCCAGCCAACTGCCATACCGGGGACACCCCGGAATAGGACCAGACAGAAAGAGAAGTGGGGGCTGCATCCCATCTGTGACCAGTGTCTGTCAACCTAAAATTATCAAAACGGTCAGAATCTAGTTCAAAGAGAGGTCTTCATACGGAGTTGAAGCCTGCGGCCCAGGACACACTTCCAAGTTGCCTTGGAGACTGCTCCAGACAACAAAAGAGAGGCTCAAGTTTTTTAAAGGAAAAAAATGAATCAGAAGAGGAGGCAATTACAAAAGTTGTTTGTCAGGAATTCACGCTGGTTTACAGAAATAACCTCAGTTATTTTTATGAATAACATTGGTGATTGGCTGTGCAGTGTTGAATGACAGAGTATATGGCATTTGATGGCTACTTGGTAACAGTCTAGAGCTCCCATAGCAAGTAGCTGCTAGACGTAATTATTTCACCCAAGTGGGAGAGGGAAGTGACTGCTGTTACATTTTAAATGCCTTTCTGGGTCTCATAATTTAAAGGGACTCACATTCCTTAAATGAAGTGTGTTTCTTGGAAGCGGAGGTGAATGGGGTCTCGCTGTCACCCAGGCTATAGTGTAGTGGTGTGATCAGGGTTCACTGCAGCCTCGACCTCCCCAGGCTTAAGCAATCCTCCCACTTCAGCCTCCTGAGTAGTAGGGACTACAGGTGTACACCATCACATCCAGCTAATATATGTATTTTTTGTAGAGGCGGGGTCTCACCATGTTGCCCAGGCTGGTCTCAAATTCCTGAGCTCAAATGACCCACCTGCCTTGGCCTCCCAAAGTGCTGGGGTTACAAGTGTGGGCCACAACATCTGGCCAGATGAAATGATTTTTCTTTTTCTCATGTCCTACCAACCATTGCCAGCTCTTGGGGTGTTATCTAAGACTTTCTTCCCTTGGCTGTCTATGGGAAGGGTTGTATCTTTGCACCCTGTTTGGAGAGGCATCTCCTGTCTGTGGTTAAGCCATAAAAGGCTCATTGGTTTTAAGTCCTAAGAGGCTTACCGCTTCGGTCTTTAATCATTTGCTAAGTATACATTTTCTGTAAAAGAAAAAGGAAAAAAATTATTCAAATAAAAATTCAATATTGCCAGGAATACTTAGTGTTTGTCCCAGAAGAATTTGAAAATAAGACATTTGAAAGGATTTTTTTAAAGGAGCTCTATGCCTAGAAGTTGGCCTGATCAGAAGCCAATATTCAGACCCTCATAGGTGTAACTTTTAAGTCTTCTCTGTTCTGCCGATCTGATCCTGCAACTCCCACGGGAATGTCTCCATCGCCTGAAACTCCCTTCCTGAAGCCCTGCTGACTGTGTGTTCAACCAACTCTGTCACCTCCCTATTGTTGGCATTATTTTGCTGAGGTTAATGTGGGACTTTACTGGCTTCTTTGGGGAACTTGAGATCTCCCTACCCTGGCTCCCCTGCAACCTCTTCCTTCTCGTTGCTCCTGTTTCTCCTCTCCTCTTCCATCTTCTCTCCAGTTCTCTTTTTTTTTTTTGGAGACGGAGTCTCACTCTGTTGCCCAGGCTGGAGTGCAATGGTACAATCTCGGCTCACTGCAGCCTTCGCCTCCTGGGTTCAAGCGGTTCTCCTGCTTCAGACTCCTGAGTAGCTGGGATTACAGGCATGCACCAGGATGCCAGGCTAATTTTTATATTTTTAGTATAAACGGGGTTTTGCCATGTTGGGCAGTCTGGTCGCGAACTCTTGACCTCATGTGATCCACCCACCTTGGCCTCCCAAAGTGCTAGGATTACAGACATGAGACACTGCGCCCGGCCTCTCCATTCTCTTGAATTCTGTTGTGTCCTGCAAGCTCCCATCCTCCATACTTCTGTCTACCTGGCCAGACTTTTCTCCTTGGCCACCCACCCCCCCAGTCACTTGAACTTGAGACTCCCCTACTTTCAAAGGACTCGGGGTCTCCCGAAAGCAACTACCTGAGGCTGAAAAATAAAAAGAGTGACTGGATACAAACTGGATATTTTATCCACGCAGATGGGCATTGGGAACATTGATGTCGCTGCTAGATGTCTCCTTAGTCACTGGCCTAAAATGGAGTCCGCAGCTTCTCTAAGATTCACCTCTGGTTATAGACAAATATGCCCCCAGACTCTTCCTGGGAGTAAAAGTATATCCTTCCTTTGTGCCTTTGAGATGCAAATTCTCTACCTTGTTTTCTGTGGGATCTGAGAGCCATGT
Organism: Sapajus apella; assembly: GCF_009761245.1. Classification (NCBI taxonomy): domain Eukaryota; kingdom Metazoa; phylum Chordata; class Mammalia; order Primates; family Cebidae; genus Sapajus; species Sapajus apella. Next base: position 1,775,724 of record NW_022436961.1, read on the forward strand.
CTTGCAAGGGAAACTTCAGGGAAATGGCTCTCAGCAGAAGGAATAAGAAGGAGAGATATTTGGGGAAAAAATGGACAGATAAAAAAATCTTATGACATTTCCACAAATGTTATTAAAAGCTTTAGCCCTCTGAGCTGGTACTGTGTTCCATCTGCCAAAAATGCAACTTGAATCCAGCTAGTCTGTTTGCCTGTTTCCATGTTTGTGTCTGTCTTCCTATGCATGTTACAGACATGTAATATTTTTTGACCTCTGAATGGTATTGCCAGAATTAAGTTGTAAAAGAGCTCTATTTAATTGGTCCAGGTGTGGTGGCTCACACCTGTAATCCCAGCACTTTGGGAGGCTAAAGCGGGTGGATCACTTGAGGTCAGGAGATCGAGACCAGCCTGGCCAACATGGCAAAACCCCGACTCTAAGAAAAATACAAAAATTAGCCGAGTGTGGTGGCACATGCCTGTAATCCCAGCTACTCGGGAGGCTGAGGGAGGAGAATCTCTTGACCCTGTGTAGTGAACCTCAGGCTTTTTTTTTTTTTTTTTTTAAAGAATCAGTATGTTAGTATGTTCAACTCTCTTATTCTTTAATTCTCTATTTTAAAGTTTAGCTTCTTTGTAATTCCAGTAAACAACCTTCTCCACCGGCTCAAATCAATAGTTCACATCTGTTCCCCCCGGCTCCCAGCTCCGTCCTGACTCATCCTGGTCACCTGCTCCAGTCACCTGCTCGCCACCTTCTTTGACCTAGGTCACCCCCAGCTACCTGCTCTGACCCGCCTGTAGCTGTCCTTCCTGCCAAAACACCCACCCTGACACTCTGGCTCTGACCCCTCCTCTCTTTAAAAAGCCAATTGGGATTAGTCTAGCTTGTGCGGTCTAACTCTAGCCAATAGGGGAACGACACAGCAGTAAGGACAACCCCCATCAGGCGTAAGTACCCCTTCCCCCTTGTCCAAGCCTGCGGTGGCCATCATTGCTCCATGGATGTGCCCCGATCCCTTCTACAGAAGTAAACTGCCTTGCTGAGAGGACATATCTTTGAGTGGTATTTCTTTTGCAGCATCGAAATTTTACTTATAACAAACCTGGGAGGTGGAGGCTACAGCAAGTCGAGACTGTGCCTCTGCACTGCAGCCTGGGCAACAGAGTGAGACTCTGTCTCCAAAACACAACAGAAAAAGAGCTTTATTTAATTGGATTAAGGAAAAAATCAGTGTTCAATTAAGGATTCTGTCAGACAAATAAGAACTGACCCAAATGCTTTCCAGATTCATGTGATTTGAGTAATCTTTGGTAAATAAGAATATTATTGACTTAGTAAAAAACAGATATACCTTCAGATTTGTCAGCATTAAATATAATACAGACACAACTTTTCTTCTACCTAGGTTTACTAGTCAAATAAGTTCATATTGTCTCTATGTTACATTTGTCAGCAAGAAAAATAACTTCAGCGGCTCGTGCCTATAATCCCAGAATTTTGGGAGGCCAGGGTGGTTAGATTGCTTGAGCTCAGGAGTTTGAGACCAACCTGGAGAACATGGTGAAACCCTGTCACTACAAAAAATACAAAAACCAGCTGGGCATGGTGTCACGTACCTGTTGTCCCAGCTACTTGGGAGGCTGAGGTGGGAGGATCGCTTGAGCCCAGGAGGTGGAGGTTGCAGTGAGCTGAGATTGTGCCACTGCACTCCAGCCTGGGTGACAGAGTGAGACCCTGTCTCAAAGAAAAAGAAAAGGAACTTAAGATGATGGTCAGGTATTTAATGTGTCATGAAATCTTCATAAGTAACCCACACATAGTTGTTAAGAACAAATAATAGATATGAATGAAACTACCTTTGCAAGAATTATATTCGTGAGAAAATTATGGCAGTGGGGGAAATATAATCTAGACAGACCACCTCCCCTCCCTTGCCTCTAGGTTTCAAGCTGCTTTAATTATTCCTGGGCTTAGGCAGAGATAACTTTGGAAGACATTTGGCTTATCGTTTAAGTGATAGTGGCCTTTCCCCAAAACCCAGTCACCTTCCTAGGGGAAGGAGAGGAGGCTGGCTTCTGCTAAGGTATAGACTGGTCACAAGAGATGCAACTTCCCAAATTACTCCTGTAAATCACATCACTACGCTATTGTAGCACCTAACATTGGCCTTTTGAGATACCTTTTCAGGTTTTTTGCATGTCTGACACGGACAGAATACACCAACCAATGATGGCTCCATCTGTACCCACCCACTGCTCCTGCGGCCCCACCCAGAAGGGACTCAGCTCAAGAGGACCACCTATGATTTCATCTCCACCCCAACCAATCAGCAGTAAGCACCCATTTCCTAGCCAGTCTCCCACCCTTCCCTAAGCTGCCTTTGAAAAACTCCTAACCTGTGAGCCTTTCATGAGATTGATTTGAGTAATAACTTCGTCTCCTGCATGACATGGCCAGGCCCACAACAAATAAACTCTTTCTTCTCTGCCTCTCTCTCTGTTTTTTTTTTTTTTTGAGACAGTGTTTCACTCTGTTACCCAGGCTGGAGTGCTGTGGCGCGATCTCAGCTCACTGCAGCCTCCGCCTCCCAGGTTTAAGCGATTCCCCTGCCTCAGCCCCTCCTGAGTTAAGTGATTATTTTCCCAGCAGTTCTTCCATGCCAGGCACTGTTCGGAGTCATTTCAGCATCATGATTTTCCTTGGAGTTGTCGTTGTTAGACCCGTTTTATGGGCGAGGATACTCAGGCTTAGAGTAAATAAGGAACTTGTCCAAGTGAAATTAAGGTTATTAAGGTTAAGAATAAGTTACTCAGAGTTAAGAATACATTCACAATTGCTTAATTTCTAGTGAAATTAAAAAAAAATTCTAGCATTGTGTAGACAGGCAAATTTATGAATATACAATTTTATAATTTTTAGAAACATATATTATTTCATAGCACAGTTTTTCTTTTTTCATCAAATTCTTTTTTTTTTTTTTTTTTTTGGAGACGGAGCCTCACTCTGTTGCCCAGGCTGGAGTGCAGTGGCACAATCTCAGCTCACTGTAACCTCCACCTTCCAGGTTAAAGCAACTCTCCTGCCTCAGCCTCCCGAGTAACTGGGACTACAGGCGCACACCACCATGCCCAGTTAATTTTTGTATTTTTAGTAGAGATGGGGTTTCACTATATTGGCCATGATGGTCTCGACCTCTTGACCTTATGATCTGCCCGCCTCGGCCTCCCAAAGTGCTGGGATTACAGGTGTGAGCCACCGTGCCTGGCCTGACAGTTTTTCAATGTGGCATGGGACATGTTTACTAACACACTCAAATGTCTGAAGTTCCTCAGTACTGAGAAGCCAAGAGTAGATAGACATATATTCAGCAAGTATGCTTCAATGTTTTATTTTATTTGGAAAAGATCTAGGTATGCAACTTAGCAAAACCCTGAGTATAAGTTACCAAAGAGATTTGGGAAACTATTTTTAGTAGACATATTATAAACCGTAATCATTGTTAAAAGCTCATTTATATACTTTTATCCTATTTTTGTAACTGCCTGACAGGTTCTTCCTCCCTGCTTCACAAATGAGGAGCACGGCATTGCAGTAAAGAAAGAGTTTAATTGGCTGGGTGCAGTAGCTCATGCCTGTAATCCTAGTACTTTGGGAGGCCAAGGTGGGTGGATTTCCTGAGCTCAGGAGTTTGAGACCAGCCTGGACAGCATGGTGAAACCCCATCTCTACTAAATATAAAAAAAAATTAGCTGGGTGTGGTGACAGGCCCCTGTAATCCCAACTACTCAGGAGTCTGAGGCAGGAGAATTGCTGGAACCTGGGAGGCGGAGGTTACAGTAAACCAAGATCATGCTACTGCACTCCAGCCTGGGTGACAGAGCAATGCTTTGCCTCAAAAAAAAAAAAAAAAAAAAGGCATGCAGCATTAAGATGTGTCTCTGTTGAGAAAAAAAGGAGAGTAATTTGGTTCATGTTTGAAGTTTATGTAAAAGCAATTTCAGAATGAAAAAGGAGAATGAATGAAGGACAAAAACTGAATGGAGCCAGGCATGGTGGCATGTGCCTGTAGTCCCACCTACTCAAGAGGCCAAGGCAAGAGTATCACTTACGCCCAGGAGTTTGAGACCAGCTGGGGCAACATAGCGAGAGTGTCTCAAAACAAAAATAAAATGAAAAACCTGAATATATGTAGAAAGTTAGAGAGAGAATCTTGTGTGATCAGGTTGGCTAAAATTGAATCAATTTATTATAAGGGATGTAAAAAATGAGCCTTGATATCAAAAGTACAATCCAAAACTAAAGTTTCATCTTCTATGTTAAAATTACAAAGTTTTATTTGTAATTTATTATTGGACTTGTCTTGATAAAATATTATGGAAGGTTTTTCTTTACCTTCTGTGTAATCTGCACAGGAAATCTAGAATTTGTTTAGGTGGAAAAATATTTGCGTCTTATCAGAATAATACCTGTGTTTCATGTCGTCTTTATTAGGTCTTTGATTACTTAAGAAGACTCAGTCTTCTCTATTAAAAGAGCTGAGCTTTAAAACAATAACTATATACCTTTCTGTAATTACCTCTGAAATCTTCTAGCATGTTGGTTAAATGAATAACTGAGTAATGTTTTACAGTGACCTGTGATCCTATTTAATAAAAAAATTTAGTCTTTTGACTTAAAAAAAATTTTTTGTCCTTCTTAAATTTTTTTTTTTGAGAGATGAGGCCTCCTCCTGTGTTGCCCAGCCTGATCTCCACCTCCTGGGCTCAAATGATCCTCCTACCCTGGCCTCCCAAAGTGCTGGGATTATAGGCATAAGCCACTCAGCCTAGCAATCTTTCGGCATTTTTGACAACTTTGCAAAATCAAACTCTATGTGAAACACTTCTGACCTTGAACTAACTTTGGAATTTTCCTAAAGGCCCCTAAAAAGCCACAAAGGACTTGTCTTTATTCTTATAAAAATAAACTTGTTGAATTAATTAGGGTTATTTGATCTGTTAAATTACATGGGCAGCATTGTCAAAAAAGAAGTGATGCTGGCTGGGCGTGGTGGCTCACCCCTGACATCCCAGGACTTGGGGAGGCTGAAGCGGGTGGATCACAAGGTCTAGAGATTGAGACCATCCTGGCTAACATGGTGAAACCCTGTCTCTACTAAAAATACAAAAAATTATTCGGGCATGGTGGCGGGCACCTGTAGTCCCCATTACTTGGGAGGCTGAGGCAGGAGAATTGCTTGAACCCGGGAGGTGGAGGTTGCAGTGAGCCGAGATTGTGCCACTGCACTCCAGCCTGGGCGACAGAGTGACTCCATCTCAGAAACAAACAAAAAAAAAGAAGTGATGCTCAATCTTTTTAATGTTATATTTGTATGTATTTATGTTATAATGTGTTCCAGAAATCGTATGAAGTTCCTAGAGATCTGATGGGTCCTGATATAATGTTATCAGTCATAATTCTAGTTACTATCTTAAAATGTACGTGACAGAAGTAACTGGATTTCTTTCTTAATTGTATCATAATGAATTCTTATCCTTTAACCATGGCCATTTAAAGTCTTTTGTCATCCATGGACAGTGAATTGTTTCATTCTGATGCATTCCTAAAAGCTTTTGCAAACAGCTATAATACGAACCCCCGTGTTTACATGGTTTCTTTGCGTGGTTGCCTTGCTGATGAGTAAGAAAAGTCACTTCCTGGCAGGCCCAGGAAACTCAAGAAAGTTTGTGTTTGTATTCAAGGAGATTCATGGAGAAAACAGACAAGTACACATTCCTGATGACTCTAAAATCATACCCTTGAACTTGCAGAACACTAATGGAAAAACTAATTCATTCATGAACTTGCTAACTAAAGATTAAGCAAAACAAGAATTAATTATGTTGGACCAGATGACCCAATGCAGATGATTATAATTTCTTTTCTTGAGACAGTTTTGCTCTTGTTCCCTGGGCTGGAGTGCAAAAGTGCATTCTTAGCTCACTGCAACCTCTGCCTCCTGGGTTCAAGCGATTCTCCTGCCTCAACCTCCTGAGTAGCTGGGATTACAGGCCTCCGCCACCATGCCCAGCTAATATTTTCTATTTTTAGTAGAGATGGGGTTTCACTATGTTGCCCAGACTGGTCTCAAACTCCTGACCTCAGGTGATCCACCAGCCTCAGCCTCCCAAAGTGCTGGAATTACAGGTGTGAGCCACTGCACCCAACTGATGATTATAATTCTTATGACTTCTTGTTTTGGAACATTTCTGGTCTTTAATGTTTTTTCTCTTTTTTTCTTAAGCTAACTATAACTTACAGCAATCTGGTAAATTATACCTTCGTAAACAGAATTGAAATATTTATCCTTTTTCTCTACCTGATCCCTGTAGAATTCAGAAACTCTTACTGACTATTATTATTTTCATGGCTATATAGTTCCTTTCATAAATTTGATGAGAATCTATTCTCTTTATAACAAGGGCACAATTGAAAACCTTGACTATATTACTATGACATTTACTAGAATGTCAAATATGAAAATGTACATATAATCAGATAGGATCAGACAGTTTTAAGGAACTAAGGTTGACTTTATGGAGCCGAAAAACCCAACCTCGTACTTTACTTACGTGGTTTCTTTATGTGTTTGCCTTACAGGTGAGTAAGAGAGGTCACTTCCTGGCAGACCCAGGAATCTCAGGTATTTTGGGGACATCAAGAAAAGAATAATTCATCAAAGTCAATGGATATTGCAGGCAAAGTTGAAACAAGCCAGAGAAGTTCTCTTTGTATTCTTGAGACATTTGTAAAGTCTAACCTGAGATTCCTTATTAAAAGTTCCAGCAAAGCAGACTTAAAAACACTACTTTTGTTGCGCTTAATCAGGGCAAGTATAATAAGACTAGACTTATTTTGCAAATTAGTCTTTACTTTGACTATCTTTGGTAGAAATGGGGGTGACAGAGAGAAATATTATGTTTTAGTAAGAAACTATCGTGCACCTGTGATTCGATTCTAGTTCTGTTCATTGTCTTTGAAGTTTTGTTATTTACCAGCAAACTGGATGGAATCCCGAAATCCAGTCTCCTCCAATATCTGGTTATGCCTCTCCAAACTAACATTCCAATTTTTTTCCCAACCCTTCTGACTTGGAATCACTGAGAACAAAAACAGCCCTCTTCATGAAGCTGCGAAAGCTGAACCTGGTTAAATTGTTATCAACTTCAGAGTGTTGCTGAAAAGAGTCAGACTCTTTGATTGATGATCAAATCAAATACGTTTAAGAAATACATTGGTTTGGTCCAGAAAGATAAGACAACTCAAAGCAGGAGCGTCCAGGCTATAGATAAATTGAAACATTTTCTGGTTGACAATTGGTTGAATTTGTCTAAAGACCTGGGATGATAGAAAGGAAAGGTTCAGGTTAAGATAAAAGATTGTGGAGACCGAAGCTCTTTTGAAGTCTTATAGTGGCTGCCTTTAGAGACAATAGATGAGAAATATTTCCTATTCAGATCTTTAAAAAGTGCTAGACTCTTGGTTAATCTCTTCAGGATTGGGAGGTCCTGGAAGAAAAAGATCTAGCTTTGTTAATAGAGATTCTGAGGGCCATTTCAAAATATGGCAAAGAAACATGTTTTGGGTTAAAATATTCCACTTTTCTTTTTTGTCACATTATGCCAGATTTAGATTGGAAAGCAAGTCACAATATATAGGGTTAAATAAAACCTATCTGATGAGAATTTGTGGTTTGTAGGGGAATTACCCCTTTGTACTTTTTAAGGTGTAATAATTCATTTGGAATTTCCCTTTGTATGAGGAATAAGGAAGGGATTCAGCACTTTCTTTTCCCCAGTGGGCTAGCTTATTATTCCAGATATTTATCTAAAAATCTATCTTGGCTGGGTGCTGTGGCTCATGCCTGTAATCCCAGCACATTGGGAGGCCAAGGCATGAGGATTGCTTGAGCTCAGGTATTCAAGACCAGCCTCATCCACCTAGTTAGACTTGGTCTGTACTAAAAATTAAAAAAAAATTACTTGGGTGTGGTGGCACACACCTGTAGTTCCAGCTATTAGTGAAGTGGGGTCATTCTGGGGTAATACCCAAGGTTCCTTGCCTCAGGCCAAGGAAATAGAGGAAACAGACACACACAGGAGTGAGTTTAAGAGCAGAGGTTTAATAGGTGAAAGAAAGAGAATAGCTGTCTCTCCTGCAGAGCGAGAGCGGCTCCTGAGTGGGTCATCTGGTTCTGTGATGGAATGCATGGAGCTTTGTAGATGAGCTTGAGGAGGCCAGTGTCTGATTTACATAGGGCTCGAGATTGTTCCAACTAGGTGTGCTGTTTTCATAGCATGATTGTTCCAACTAGGTGTGCTGTTTTCATTAGCATCCCACCCTAATCTTTTATTATGCAGACGGGGTCTCTACCTGGTTGGCGTCATGTTGCCTGCTTTTTTACTACACATATAGGGACAAAGAAAAGGGAAGATGGAGCCTCTCTGTTGCCCATGCCTGGCCTCCAGGCAGCCTTTTCCTACTGGCACGGCAGCCAGCATTCACCCGTGCAAGATCCCAGCTTGCTTATCTACATTTGCAGCTTGGCTTTTCAGGCTGCTCTTTGTTAGAGAAGAAATGATTTGGAAACTGCTCTTTATTAAAAGGGAAACCTTGCCAAAGACTCTCTTATCCTCACTAAATGCCTAAATAATTTCTTTCTAGTTCCTGTATCATTAGGAGGCTGAGGTGGGAGGATTCCTTGAGCCTGGGAGGTTGAGGCTGCAGTGAGCTTGACACGCCACTGCACTCCAGCCTGAGTGACAGAGCCAGACCCTGACTCAAAAAAAGAAAAAAAAAGACAAAAAAAAAAAAAAAAACCCTAAAAATCCATCTTATTTCTCACTGCATTGAAATGCTATTTTTATCATAAACTTCATCTTACTTATTTTAATCTATTCTTGGACTCTATATTATTCTTGGACTGTAGTTTTAATCTATTCTTGGACTCTGTATAACAGTCTACTCCACTGTTAGATGAGACTGTAACGGTCTCCTCTCGTTAAAGCAGGTAGTTTGGCAGACATGAGCAGGGCAGGAGAGCACCCCCGCCTCCTCCACAACTACCTCAGGAATATCAGGCAGCCATCTTGCTGAAATAATAATTGGTCACAACTGGCGCCCGGAAAAGGCAGTCTCCCAATGGATAGAAACACCAGAAACTGGTGATCAGCAGCTTCCCATTAAGATCTCAGGAGTTGGGCCAGCAGAATTCAGGATCAGTGCTTCCTGGAGAACATCTGTCTTTCTTCATCACCAGCAATTGAGATGCACTGAATAGCTGCTTGGCAAAAAAGGCCAGAACAAGTGTTAGTATCAATACTCTAAGACAGGGGTTCCCAAAGCCTGGGCCGAGGACAGGTCTCGTATACCTGCCGGTACATCAGGAGGGGAGCGGTGGGCAAGTGGGCATTACCACCTCTATTAGTCTGCTTTGATACTGCTATAAAGTGTGAGATTTACCTGAGACTAGGTAATTTATAAACAAAGGAGATTTGATGGACTCACAGTTCCACATAGCTGGGGAGGCCTCTGGGAACTTACTGGTGGAAGGAGAAGCAGGTACTTTCTTCACAAGGCTGCAGGAAAGACAGAGAAAACCCCAGAGAAAATGGTCACTTATATGATCAGATCTCATGAGAACTCCCTCACGATCACGAGAACAGCACGGGGGAAACAGCCCCCACGATCCGGTCACCTCCCACCAGGTCTCCCCCTCAACACCCGGGAATTACAGTTCAAGATGAGATTTGGGTGGGGACACAACACCTAACTGTATCATTTTGCTTCTGGCCCCTCCCAAATCTGATGGCCCTTTCACATTTCAAAACCAATCATGCCTTCCCAACAGCCCCCCAGAGTCTTAATTCATTCCAATATTAACCCAAAATTTTAAGTCCAAAGTCTCATCTGAGAGTAGGCAAGTCCCTTCTGCCTATGAGCCTGCAAAGTCAAAAGCAAGTAAGTTACATCCTAGATACAATGAGGTACAGGCACTGGGCAAATGTTCCCATTTCAAATGGGAGAAATTGACCAAAACCAAGGGGCCACAGGTCCCATGCAAGTCTGAAATCCAACAGGGCAGTCATTAAATCTTAAATCTCCAAAATAATCTTCTTTGACTCCATGTCTCATATCCAGAACTCGCTGATGCAAAGGGTGAGCTCCCATGGCCTTGGGCAGCTTTACTCCTGTGGCTTTGCAGGGTACAGTCCACCCACCTCCGACGGCCGGCTGCTTTTACAGGCAGGCTTTGAGTGTCTGGCTTTTCCAGGCCCATGGTGCAATCTGCCAGTGGATCTACCATTCTGGGGTCTGAAGGATGCTGGCCATCCTCTCATAGCTCCACTAGGCTGCCTGAGCTCCGCCTCCTGTCAGATCAGTGACAGCATTGGATTCTCATAGGAGCAGGAACCCTATTGTGAATTGCACATGTGAGGGATCTAGACTGTGTGCTCCCTATGAGACTCTAACTAATGCCTGATGACCTGAGGTGGAACAATTTCATCCTGAAAGCACTCCCCCTTGTCCCACCCCAACCCGGGATCCGTGGAAAAATTGTCTCCCATGAAACCGGTCCCTGGTGCCAAAAAGATTAGGGAGTGCTGCTCTAAGAAACCAGTCCCAACTTCCTTAGACGGAAAACTTGAAATAGCCATGTAGGGATAGTCAGAGGATGGAAAAGCTGCTTAAGAAGCTGTTGTCTCCTGGCCCTTCTCCCCGAGATTCTGCGGTTTTAGGCAACAAGATCAAGACGGTATCAATTGCACATACATGTTTACTGATATTGCAGAGCTAAGATTTAGTGAGCATCACTTGATGCCTGACCTGGGCTAGGGGCCTTGTAAATCTCATTGGATCCTGACATATAAGTTTTATACATCTCTTTCCCATATTTATACTTTTTTAAAAGTACAAAACAATATATTTTGGGGAGAAAGGAACCAGAACAATAGAGAAACATATTATAGAAAATGAAACTCTGACAAAGCCACCCACAGAGATAAACTCTCTTGCAATTTTTTTTCACTTAGTACTGTATCTGGGTAGGTGCTGTGGCTCACACCTGTAATTCCAACACTTTGGGAGGCCGAGGTGGATGGATCGCTTGAGTTCAGAAGTTTAAGACCAGCCTGGACAACATAGCTAGACCCTGTCTCTACACAAATTAGCCCGGCATGGTGGCACGCCCCTGTAGTCCCAGCTGCTCAGGAGATTGAGGCAGGGGGATTGCCTGAGCCTGGGAGGTTGATGCTGCAGTGAGCCTTGATTGCACCACTGCACTCTATCCTGGGTGACAGAGCAAGATCCTGTCTCAAAACAAAAAACAAAACAAGAAAAAAAGAAAATATCTCTGCATCAGATCTTATTCTTTTTATTTTGTTATTTTTTTTAGAGATGGAGCTTCACTCTTGTTGCCCAGGCTGGAGTGCAATGGTATGATCTTGGCTCACTGCAACCTTCACCTCCCAGGTTCAAGCGATTCTCCTGCCTCAGCCTCCAAGTAGCTGAGATTACAGGCACCTGCCACCATGCCCAGCTAATTTTTGTATTTTTAGTAGAGACAGGGTTTCACCATGTTGGCCAGGGTAGTCTCGAACTCCTGACATTAGGTGATCTGCCTGCCGCGGCCTCCCAAAGTGCTGGGATTACAGGTGTGAGCCACCATGTCCAGGAGATCTTATTCTTTTTAATAGCAGGATCAGATTCCATTGGATCGATATATCACTTCTTAATTAACCATTTCCCGTTTGCCTCTTGATGGCTGTTTCCAATTTTGGCTACTGTAAAAGTGCTGCAGTAAACATCCTTTTACGTGCATCTGCAATAAACATCCTTGTACATGTCAAGAGTTTAAGACACGTTCCTAGAGGTGAAATGGCTGGTTCAAAAAGTACGCAGATATAAATATTATAATAGTTCTTGGCCAACTGCTTTCCAAATGTTTATGTGTTCAGTACATTTTCTAGTTAAGGGCTCTCAGGTCTTGTAAGCTAAGGGGTGTCTTTCCTGTCTGAGCCTTAGAGTACTTGATTCTGTAATGATTACAGAACGATGAAACAATGAGCCCCTCAGGACAGGATCTCACTCTTCCTTTATTTTGCTGTCAAATGCATGCCAAGTGTGTTCAGCTAGAACCCACATTGCTCTCTGCCTGGCTGTGTGATTCTCCACTACTCAAAAGTCTCTCCAGCCCAGCTCTGTTGGCTCCCTGGGAGCTGCTGACAGATGGCCTGGGGCCTGTCAATGAGCCTTTGTGAACATAATCAGTTTGCAGAACCAAGGGAGTGAGGTGTCCTGATCGGTTTTCTGCCTTCCATCACACCAGAAATTGTAAATTCATGATGTCATTGGAGACATCGGGGAGAGGTATTCTCAACACGTAAAGAATCATCAAACTAGAATTTCTAAAGAAACGACCTATAAGCCTTGGGAAAGTAAATCATTTTGGCAACAACATGCTCTCAGATCAGTCTCTCAAATGCCACAGAAGACCTTTTTCCATAGGTTATAAACTAGAGTTCAACTGCACCTCTGTTCTATAGAGGTGCAGTTCAGCCTAGTGGGGCATAGGAAATAGCCCTTTTATGGGTGGTCAGCCTGGACATTGGGTCTTTCCAAACCCCAACTCAATTACAGCTGGCAGCCCAGTGTAGCTAGATAATCTATTGATAGCTGACAATTTCAGGTATCAAATGAAATTTTAATTGGGAGGCCGAGTCAGAAGAATCACTTAAGCCCAGGAAGTCAAGGCTGTAGTGAGCTATGATCTCACCACTGCATTCCAGCCTGGGTGATAGAGCAAGATCCCTTCCCTAAAACTTAAAGATTCAATTACTTTCCCAAATTGTTATCAATCAGCACAGGAATACCTTAAGGAAGATTAAAAGAAGTAAAAGGAATGTGGCATACTTAAATCAGGTCTGTTTACCCAAAATATAACCAGTAGCTCCATTTGTGTCTGTCTGTTAACCGTGTCCATCAATGACACAGTGCTGGGACTGCCCGGGAAGGCCTCTCTCTTATTTTCTGAAGGGGAAACAGAATGGACTCTGTTCCCTGATCTTCTCTCAAACAGGATAATTGACTACCCTGTGTCAAGTAAGACTGGAAGGCTCTGAAGATTTAAAAATAATTAATCCATTCAAATAAAATTACCAGACCAGCGTGACAAACACATGGGTTTTTTTTATTTTGGATGGTGACCTCAAAGCAGGGCAGAACTTCCAAATAAAATAAGGAATGTATCTGCGAAGCATGTTCATAAATATAATTGAGGGAACCAAAGCTTGGTTTCCAGAAACAGTTACCCCAAGGATAATAGGAACTTGTTTTGCAGTTTGTATAGACAATTGGGCATATAGGCTTGTAGTTAGATGAGAATTCCCTAATGGGCAGCTGTAGATTGATTCACATCTGCTTAGATGATCCTACATCATCTGAGTTCAGCCAGTTTCTACCTATATTCTAATTTTTCCAGTATGGACAAAATTCTAGACCATGTGCAATTGCAAAACCTCAAATATGATGTGACCCAATAAACGAGCTTGTCCAAATACATAGACTCTTAAAATGATTAAGAGAATCCCAGAATCAGGACCGTTTATCCTTATTTTAATGTTCTGAACATGATGACCCTCTCTACCAGTTGCAAACCAGATTCCTGTGAGTGCTGTCTGTCTAAATCAATTCTACCATCTGACCAAACTTCGAACTGAAGTGGCTTTATGGAGTGCGACAGGTGGTAGCACCAACAATTTCACTTGAAGTTATGCTAGTTATTCTTCTACTGTCGATGATGTGAATTAACAGTTGAGATTATGATTAATCCTAGCCAAAACTCAGGGAACTGGTGGGACTTAAAACCTCCAGAGATGTTTTGGGGCTCTGAGAACACAGATTTGTAACCAAGTACCCCCATTTTTCTAAGAAATAGTTTATTTTTTTCTCTCTTCTTTTTCCTCCTTTTCCCCACTTCCTACTTTAGCTCTTTAGAAATGCAATAATAACCAGCCTGGCCAAGATGGTGAAACCCTGTCTCTCCTAAAAATTTGAAAATTAGCTAGGCGTGGTGGTAGGCGCCTATAATCCTTGCTACTCTGGAGGCTGAGGCAAGGGAATCGCTTGAACCTGGGAGGTGGAGTTTGTAGTGAGCTGAGATTGCACCACTGCGCTCCAGCCTGGGTGACCAGAGACTCCATCTCACACACAAAAAAGAAATGCAATAATAGCCTATTACCTCCTCTTCATCAGACATTTCCTACAGGGCAAATTCATCTAACTATGTGCTTAGATGCTCCAGAGCAGAACACTCACCCACCAGGAGGATTCCCCCAGAGATAACAATCGATTTATAATCCAAAGTCCCACTACAAAACTCCCTCCCCACTGGAGAATTTCAGGCCACTTTTAGAACCTATTTCTGCCCATGAAAATGCCAATCCAACTGCCCAGCACCTAAGACACTAAGTTGGCACAAGGACCACTCCCCACCTGCACACCTTCTCCCCTGCCTTTTAAAAGTACCCACTTCTGCTCCAAGAGCAAAGCAGTATCCTTAAGGCAGGAAGCCCGTACTTCTTCCCCCAAGCTGGCGTTGGGTGCCCTTTTGCATATTAACTGGTCTCTGTCCTCTGATATTAGTTCGACCATCTAATTGAAGCTTGAGTTCCACACTGACCAATTCTACTCATTCTCTTTGTGTTCTCCTGCCAGCATTAACATGACTTTTACCACTGCTACTTATAAACAAGTGGGCTGATATGTCCCTACCAATTCTACTGTATCCTACCACAAAGAGTTGAAGCTTTCTATTTTTTCATTTGTTTCCAGTAGGTTTGTCATTGCTCACTGAAGCATTTTTAGGATGACTGTTTTAAAATCTTTGTCAGATGGTTCTAACATCTCAGCATTGGCCTCTGTTGATTGTCTTTCTTCATTCAGTTTGAGATCTTCCTGGTCTCACTCTGTCACCCAAGCTGGAGTGCAGTGGCATGATCTTGGCTCACTGCAACCTCCACCTCCTGGGTTAATGTGATTCGCTGGCCTCAGCCTCCTGAGTAGCTGGGATTACAGGCACGTGCCACCACACCTGGGTAATTTTTTGTATTTTTAGTGGAGACAGGGCTTCACTGTGTTAGTCAGGATGGTCTCGATCTCCTGACCGCATATCTGCCCGCCTCGGCCTCCCAAAGTGCTGGGATTGCAGGTGTGAGCCACTGCGCTCGGCCAAGTATTTTTTTTAATGGAAAATTTATTGTTTATTAAGAATGTCAGATGTTGAAACTAGAAGCAGTAAAGTGCATGAAAAGTTTAAAATATAAATTTCAGAAAACTCTTAGAGCAGCAAAAAAGCAGAATAAAGAAAAACTTAAAAACACAGGCGCAGCATTTTCCTGCTACTGTGCCATAATTAACATCAAGTAGCCAACCAGTTTTTCCCCAGAAAATTATGTTCTCTGTCTCCTGAACCACAGATTTTCAACTGGCCCTTCCTAGGAAAAAAAAATTCCAATAAGTGTAAAGGCATCAACAATTGGGAATAAACTGGTAGCTTCTTAATTCAACCCTGACAGACAATAGAAACAAAGATTAAAGCATATAATGGCCATTTGGCAACTAGAATCAGGAAAATGACCCAGGGTTTTCAGCTGCTGTCCCAAATTTGTTCTCTCTCTCCCAAATCCTTTGCACTGTCATCTCCAAAAATCAAAACCAACAGCCATATAAACTACGTTAGAAACACATGAAATATGTTTGGCTTTCCCCTTCTAAAACTTTGATCAAGGCCTTTTTATTTAGCAGATTTGTTTCTTTTAACGTTTGACTATAATGACAAAAATGATATAGATCATGTAATATCTGTTTTCCCAGCACAGCCAGGCAGAAAAGAAGGTTGAATTGGAATAAGAACAAAATCATTTTGTGGGAGTCCTAAATGTACCACATTCTACATTCATGGTGTGTGGCAATATAGATTACTTACTGTTTATAAATAAACTTAAGAGACAGGCTTAGAATGGTCAGCTGGGTGGTTCACGCCTGTAATCCCAGCACTTTGGGAGGCCGAGGCAAGCAGATCACCTGAAGTCGGAAGTTCAAGACCAGCTTAGCCAACATGGAGAAACCCCACCTCTACTAAAATACAAAATTACCTGGGCACCGTAGTGCATGCCTGTAATCCGAGCTACTCGGGAGGCTGAGGCAGAAGAATCGCTTGAACCCGGTAGGTGGTGGTTGCGGTGAGCCGAGATCGTGCCATTGCACTCCAGCCTGGACAACAAGAGTAAAACTCTGCCTCAAAAAAAAAAAAAAAAAAGAAAGATTTTTCTTGGAAGGTGTATCATCATTCAGTTTGAAATCTTGTATTTACAGAGTTAAATAATTGCCTTTTACGGTTGGATGTGGTAGATTACGCCTGTAATCCCAACACTTTGGGAGGCTGAGGCAGGTGGATCACCTGATGTCAGGAATTTGAGAACACTCTGGCCAACATGGCAAAACCCCATCTCTATTAAAAATACAAAAATTAGCCAGTGTGGTGGTGGGCGACTATAATCCCGGCTACTTGGAGCTGCTTGAGCCTGGGAGGTAGAGGTTGCAATAAGCCAATATCACGTCATTGTACTCTAGCCAGGGTGACAGCGGCAAAACTCTGTCTCAAAAATAAAAACTGCCTTTTACAAAAATGGTTAGCTCATTTGAAACCATCCAAAAGAAAGTGTACGTTTTGGAAAAACAAATAACACTGTTGTTAAGCACCAAATTGTAATTTGTCAACTTGGGATGCTGACTCTTAATACAGTATAAAACAAGTTCAATTTAAAACCGTGTTAGATTAGGCCGGGCTGGTGGGGAGAGGCACCCACTGGAGGGGATGCAGGGTGAGCGGACCAGGCCAGGCCACCTGAGGAATGGCAGAGATAGTGGGCAACAGAAGGGAGTGAGAAGGAGATGGGAAGGGGGATGAGGGCTGTACTGTTGAACTTCAAGGACGGTGACGCCAGGTGCACAGGAGAGTCCCTGTGGCTGTGGCTGCTGATGTGAAGGCTCCCGCTAAAGGAACTGTGATAAGTGTTTTTTGATTGGTCCATGGACATTTGGAACATTAGGCTATGAGTCTGGATCTTACTTAACCATGTGTTTTAGCTTGCTTCCTCTGATACCATTCTGACAGTGTCGAAGGAGCTATATCATCACAACCAGATGAGGGTATAGGTCCAGGTATAATCGCCAGATGGATTCTTCTTGTGTGCTGCATAGACAAAATCAGTTCATGGTGACAGCAGTGTTGCAGTAGAGAAAGAGTTTAATTAATGCAAGCAAAAGGATGGGAGTTTATTATTCAAATGAGTCTCCTGAAGAATTCAGAGGCTAGAGATTTTATGGATAATTTGGCAAGCAGGGGACTAAGGAATGGGTGCTGCTGATTGGTTGGGGATGAAATCACAGGGGTGTGAAAAAGAGTTCTCGTACTAAGTCAGCCTCTGGGTAGTGGCCACAGGACTGGGTGAATCATGACTCATGGGTCCAGGTGGAATCAGTTGTTCCCAGAATTAAAAATCCTGAAAGACATCATAAAAGACCGATCTGAGGTTCTATGACAGGGATGTTATCTATAGAAGTGATTGGAGAAGTCATAAATCTTGTGACCTCTGGCTCCATTACTCCTAAACAGTAAATGATTGTAGGAAAGCCACCTAAGGAACCATGGCTGGTTATCATTTAACTATACCTGCATCTTAGCAAAATTCAGGCCCCTCTCATCATCCTCATCTGATGGACTTTCATTAGTCTTACAAAGGCTGCTTTGGTCCCTGAACAATGAGGGGGTCAGTTTTATGGAGGGCCTATTATCATCTTTGCTTCAATGTTAAACTGTAAACTAAATTCCTTCCATGGCTAGCTTGGCCTACACTCAGAAATGAGTGAGGACGGCCAGTCTGTAAGGCTAGAAGCAAGATGGACCCATCCTGGGTAGACTTCTCTCACTTTCTAATTTTTGCAAAGGTGATTGCACATGCTCCCCACTCAGCCAATGTTGGTTCTCAAGGGTGGGGACTCATTACTGCTGGGCAGGGACAATGGTCTCCACTGACACTTCTCTGGCTGGCAGGGCTCAGAATTCCTAGTTACTTCTACTCACTTGGTCTCTATTGACACTGTGTTTTGGGATAGCCTTGTTACACCCGGGTCATGGTGAAAGTCCTTATTCTTTTTTTTTTTTTTTTTTTTAGAGAGGGCCTTGCTCCATTGCCCAGGCTGGCGTACAGTGGTACGGTCTCAGCTCACTGCAACCTTGACCTCCTGGGCTCAAGTAATCCTCCCACCTCAGCCTCTGGAGTAGCTGGGACTACAGGCATGCACCACCACACCAGCTAATTTTGTTAACTTTTTTTAGAGAGGGGGTCTCACTCTGTTGCCCAAGATGACGTTGAACTTCTAGATTCAAGCAATCTTCCTGCCTTGGCCTCCCAAAGGGCTGGGATTACAGGGGTGAGCCACCTTGCCCAGTCCCTGTGATTTCTTTTAATCAAGAGTTTTAAATGTTTTGACAGTTTTGACAACTTTCCCAAATTGAAATCTAAATGAAGTCTTTTTGACCTATAGCTCACTCTGGGATTTTGCAGAGAGATATTAAGCTAATTAGGCTTATTTGATATGTTAAATTGCATAGGAAGCATGGCTGAAAAAGAAGTAGCCAGGCACAGTGGCTCACGCCTGGAATCCCAGCACTTTGGAGGCCAAGGCGAGCGGATTGCTTGGGCCCAGGAGTTCAAGATCAGCCTGTGCAACATGGCAAGACTCCATCTCTAAATATTAAAAAAAGAAAGAAAGAAAGAAAAGTGATGTTTAATCCAGGTTGGAGTGCAGTGGTGTGGTTTCAGCTCACTGCAACCTTCGCCTCCTGGATTCAAGCAATTTTCCTGCCTCAGCCCCATGAGTAGCTGGGATTATAGGCACCTGCCACTATGCTCAGCTAATTTTTTGGATTTTTATAGCGACTGAGTTTCACCATGTTGGCCAGGCTGGTCTCGAATTCCTGACCTCGTGATCTGCCCACCTCAGCCTCCCAAAGTGCTGAGATTACAGGTGTGAGCTACTGCACCCAGCCAATATATATTATTCTTATGAATGTCCACAAATTTATGAAATTCCTAGAGATCTGATATGTCCTGGTATAATGTTATCAGTCCTTTTTTTTTTTTTTTTTTTTTTTTTTTGGTAACAGAGTCTTGCTCTGTCACCCAGGCTGGAGTGCAATGGTGCAATCTCAGCTCACTGCAACCTCTGCCTCCTGGGTTCAAGCCATTCTCCTGTCTCAGCCTCCCAAGTAGCTGGGATTACAGGTGCTCGCCACCACGCCCGACTAATTTTTTAGTGGAGATGGGGTTTCACCATGTTGGCCAGGCTGAGAGAATGGGTTCTTACTGCCTGCTGCACAAACAAAACTCACTCAGACCATGGCATTGCAGTAAAGAAAGTTTAATTGACATGAGACTGGCCATGCCACATGGGAGATGAAGTTATTCCTCAAATCAATACTCAAATCAATCTCCCCAGAGGCTTGGAGGTTGGGGCTTTTCAAAGATAGTTTGGTGGGCAGACAGGTAAAGTAGGGGGAATGCTGATTGATTGGGTTGGAGATGAAATCACAGGAAATTGAAGATGTCCTCTTATGCTGAGTTAGTTCCTGGGTGAGGGCCACAGGACTGGCTGATGGGTCCAGGTGGGGCTATCTGGTGTCAGAAATGCAAAAACTTGAAAAGCCATCAGAAAAGGCCAATCAGGCCATGTGCAGTGGCTCATGCCTGTAATCTCATTGATTTGGGGGACCAAATGGCTGAGAGGGTGGATCGCTTGAAGCCAGGAGTTTGAGACCAGCCTGATCAACATAGAGAAATCCTGATTCTAGTAAAAATACAAAAAATCAGTGGGCATGGTGGTGTACACCTGTAATCCCAGCTACTTGGAAGTTACTTGAACCTGGAAAGCTGAGGTTGCAGTGAGCCGAGATCTTGCCACTGCACTCCAGCCTGGATGACCGAGGGAGACTCTGTCTCAAAAAAAAGAAAAAGAAAAAAGAAAAATCCACAGTAAAAAGAGTAAAAAAAAAAAAAAATCAAAAAGAAAAAGAAAAAATGTTGAGGTCAAAAGGCCAGTCTTAGGTTCTACAGTAGTGATGTTATCTTCACGAGTAATTTGAGAAGCTGCAACTCTTATGACCTCTGGAATAATGGCAGGTAATTATTTAGAATTCAAGCCCTTTTCTTTCTCTTAACTTGGTGGCCTTTCATTAGTTTTAGAAGAACAGTTTAGTTTTGGGGAAGGACTATTATCATTTAAACTATAAAATAGGCCGGTGCAGTTATTCACACTTGTAATCCCAGCACTTTGAGAGGCCAAGGTAGGCAGACCACCTGAGGTCAGGAGTTTGAAACCCAGCCTGGTCAAAATGGTGAAATCCTGTCTCTATTGAAAGTACAAAAATGAATTGGGCATAGTGGTGGATGCCTGTAATCCCAGCTACTCGGGAGGCTAGGGCACAAGAATCACTTGAACTCAGGAGGTAGAGCTTGCAGTGAGCCTGATTACACCACTGCACTCCAGCCTGGGTGACAGAGTGAGATTCCGTCTCAAAAAATAAAATAAGATAAAATAAAAAGGTAGAAAACAAATTTCTCTCAAAGTTAGCTTGGCCCATGCCCAGGAGTGTGCAGCCAATCTGTGAGGCTGCAGACAAATGCAGTCAGAAACGTCAGATTTCTCTTCCTGTCTTAAATTTTGCAAAAGTGATTTCATTATTGTCTTAAAATATTGTATATCACGGAAATAACCATATGCTCTTGTCAATTACATTATAATGAACTCTCATAAAATCTTTAATCATGGCCATTTTAAGTCTTTTGTCATCCACAGTTGATTGTTTTATTCTTGTTACAGTGGGAAGCGAGTCAGGCAGAAACAGGGCAGGAGTGGGTCCCCATGCCTCACCAGGAAAGTCAGGTGACCATCAGGTGACCATCCCTGCCTTTGCAAAATGATGACTTTCACTGAGATGGTGACAGAGATCTAACTTAACCGCCTTCATCTTGCTTCTAACCCCCAAGCTGTCCCTGTTCATTCCTGGACATAGATTGAACCAGCTTTGGGAGAAACTCTGTTTATAGTTTATAGTAAACAAAGGCAATAGCAGCCCTTTCCCAAAGCAGATCTCCTTCTTGGCTGGGAACTAGACTGCCTTTGCAGGACTGACATTAGCCAGGAGATTAGAAATTATGGTTTAGGAGTCAGGCAGCTGGAGGCTACAAGATTCTGACCCTCCCTAAACTGCTCCTAAGATCAGTGCTTGGGATATTTTGCAGACACTGTACTTGATGGATCAGCTAGCAGCACCCAGATCAATAGACTGGCTCATCTGATCTTGTAGCCCCCACCAAGGAGCAGACTCAGCACGAAAAGACAGCTCCGACTCCCCATGATTTCATCTCTGACCTGAGCTCTCCTGGCTCACTGGCTTCCCCCCACCCACCAAGTTGTCCTTAAAAACTCTGCTCCCTGACTGCTCGGGAAGATTTATTTGAGTAATAACAAACTCTTGTCTCTTGCACAGTCAGCTCTGCGTGAGTGAGTCTTTCCCTATTGCAATTCCCCTGTCTTGATGAATTGGCCCTGTCTAGGAGGCGGGCAAGGTGAACTTGGGCGGTTATAGACAGGCAGTTGTCACACTGCCTCTCCAAAATAATAATTGGTCCCAGCCAGTGCCAGGGAAAAGCAGTCTCTCTATAGATTAAAAAAAACAGACACACACAAAAAACCCTGAATCTGGTGATCAGCATCGTCTTGATAAGATCTCAGGAGTTGGGCAAGTGAGCTCAAGCATTCACATTAAGAGGCATGTAAACCCCCAAGTCAAAAGGTCAAACCCAGCTGGGTGCGGTGACTCACAGCTGTAATCCCAGCACTTTGGAGGCCAAAGGAGGCAGATTGCTTGAGGTCAGGAACTCGAGACCAGCCTGGCCAACATGGTGAAACCCCATTTCTACTAAAAATACAAAATTAGCCGTGCATGGTGGTGTATACCTGTAATCCCAGCTACTAACTTGAGAGGCCGAGGCAGGAGAATCATTTGAACACAGGAGGTGGAGGCTGCAGTGAGCCGAGATCGAGCCAGTACACTCCACCCTGGTTGACAAGAGCAAAACTCCATCTCATAAAAAAAAAAAATTAAAAAAATAAAAAGGTCAAACCCCACACTTGACCTCCAAGATGTCTGCATGGCTCTCTTCCAAGTATACTTTACTTGCTTTTCATTACTGCTCTAAAGCTTTTTAATAAATTTTCACTCCTGCTCTGAAACTTGCCTCAGTCTCTTTTTCTGCCTTATGCCCGTCAGTCGAATTCTTTCTTCCGAGGAGGCAAGAATTGAGGTTGCTGCAGATGTGGACAGATTTGCCTTCCGTAACACTCTGATCCTTTCCTGAAAGCTTTTAAAAGCAACTACAACCTGAGAGAGCTTTGTCTCCAAGGAGGAGCATGATGACGACTCTGACAAGTATAAGTTTCTGATGTAATAACTTTAAGATCATCTTATTGGATTGGGTAGGAATTTCCAGTATTCTAATGATGAAACCGATGGGTTCTTAAAACTGCTAACCAAGACCAAACAGAACAAAAAGGCCCATACCTGAGACTAAATAGATTGAGGAGGTTGATTATAATTTTTATGACTGCTTATTTGAATCGTTGCTTTTTAAAAAAAAATATTTTGTTTTTCCTGATTTAAGGAAATGTTTTTTCTCTTTTTCTTAAGCTAACTATAATTTACAGCAATCTGGTAAATTATACCTTTGTAAACGGAACTGAAGCATTTATTTTTTTCTGCCTACCTGTTCCATTTGGAATTCAGAATTCTTACTAAATATTCTTATTTTCATGACAATGTAGTTTTTTGCATAGGTTCAATGAGAATCTGTTCTCTGTATAACAGAACACGATTGGAAACATTGGTGATATTACCAGGTGTCTCACTGAGCCATACTTGAGAAGAATGTGCATAAAATCAGATATGACCTGACTGTTTTGGGGAACTAAGAAGGACTTTAAGGAACCAATGAAGCCCTTTAGGAGAATCGACTTAGCACTTGGCTCAAAAGGGCTCCTGGCCTTATGGTGTCAACCTTTTAACGGGAAGAAGTTGAGGCAAAATTAGTGCAAGTAGGATGTTTATTTGAGTCAAGCTTGTGGATTGCAACCCGGGAGTACAGATTCAAGTTGCCCTGAATATAGACTGCTTAGCAGCAATTACAAGTGGATTTTTAATGGGAGAGGAGAGGCAGTTTCTGAGTCGTTTACTAAGAATTTACATTGAAATAATATTGGTTGGCTATACATCATTAAGCTAAGAGTGTGGGTTATAGTGTCTGTTATAGCATTATTGTGTTAATTTATAGCTACCTATGGTAATAGCAAACAGGTTCAAGAGATGAATACATAGTTCAAGAAGGGAGAAGCAGAATGTGCAGAATGTGATTGCTATCAGCACACTGATCATAAGGGCCTCACATTCACCGAAAGCTAAAAGGCCCTGGCAGCAGCATACCATAAGGCACACCACATCTTGTTTGACTGTGTCACCCTGGAATCAACAGTGATTTTTAAAAAACAAATGATATGTGGAGTTTGACTAAGCTATCATCAGAATGGTAAATTTCATCCTAGCAACTGAATTCATACCATTGACTTAAACCAGCCCTCTCCAGGGTACAGTATGTTTAAGATTTAAAAAGCGGCTGGGCCAGGTGGCTCACGCCTGGGATTTACACATTTTTTTTAGGTATCTCCCTTGTATACATGAGGCACACATGTAATTGAATATCTGCTTCTTTTTCTCTTGTTAATCTGTCTTTTGTTAACAGGGGTCTATCCTGTCCTCCTAAAAGGAAAGGGCTGAAACACAAAATATAATTTAAAGAGTTTACTTGAGCCAACACGAGGACAGCCACCTGGAAGACTCACACCCAAGCAAACTTGAATAGGAGTTCCATTTGGTTTTGGCTACAAGTGGATTTTTAAAGGCAATAAAAAGGGGATACAAAGTTGCTTGTCCAGAATTCTCATTGGCTTACAGAAAAGGCGCTGATTTGTGATTGGCTCTATGTTGTTATACGGTATAGGGTATGTGTCATAGTGTCCAGTGCACCATTCTTAGGTTAATTCATAGCTACTTGTGGCACTAGCAAATAGTTTCAACAGATAAACACATAGCTCAATGGGGAGCAGGACATGATTGCTGGCTCAGTTTTGTGCCTCTCTGGGGCTGATTCTTTCTTTCTTTTCTCTCTTTCTTTCCTTCCTTCCTTCCTTCCTTCCTTCCTTCCTTCCTTCCTTCCTT